>NC_090932.1:448343651-448648042 GCF_040938575.1 Ambystoma mexicanum | reverse complement strand
CTGCCCAAGAACGCTCTGCTAAAAAGTACATGGGCAGCACATTATAAGAAGCATTTTTGTCATAATGACCATCATCGTATATGGGTACAAAATCACAGTGCGGATTGGAGGGGCCATATGACACAGCCTGCTCTATAGGGGATGCCAGGCTGCAATTGGTTGTTGCTTCCCAGTCGGCCGGGCGGCACGTGGGTCAACTGGACACATCTGTGCGGTGAAGGTCAGGACAAATGGAACTGTCTAAACCGAACAACAGGAACTGATAATACGAGAATAATGGTGAACATAAAAATCCTTGCTTGAATGGGGGTACTTAGAGAAAATGGGTTAATATATTAGCATTCCGACCTCTACATTCAGGGCTTCATTGATACCGGGGTCCCGATCCCAGGTGTCTCCCCCTGGGGGTTTGATCTACTATTTATGTTCCCTGATGCCTCATGATACGAACAGACATGTTTTGGTTTGAAGAGAATATACTGCTACACAAGATTTAAGTCTATGGTGGGTGTTCTAGAATGGTCAGTGCGAGGGGGTCCAATGTGTATCTACATGAAGAAAGTGGGGGCTCAGGGACTGGTGGGTTCTGCCTGGCATGGTGGGGGTTGAGAGTGCATGGGCAGTTTAGTGAAGATGGATGGGCACTTGTGCTGGCGCCTGCTTCGATCTCACGCTCTGCGCAGGGTACATTCTGTGGAAGTGATACTAAACAATTGCAACAATAAATGACTGGACTTCCGTGAGAACAAGGCTCACGCTGAGCTGGTAGGAAGTGGCAATGTCTTGGGCTCTCTTTGCGAGGTGCTGGGGAAGGGAGAGCTGAGTTTACAGAGGGATGATTTTTGGGCCTAGTATAAAGATGGCGTTTGCGCCAATGCAAAATGGCGTCTGTTTTTGGGCCTGTGAGCAGCGCTATTCATATAAATCTCTATGTTCTATGAAAAGGGGATGTGAATTGGGGGTGGGTGTCTCTCCCCCCTTGGCCTATACATGATCTACTTACCGCAGGAAAGGCTAGGGGGTGGGATAGGACCATCTCCTTCCCAACAAGGTGCATCCAGGGAGGAAGGCTCTCTTGAGTCATCATGGGAGATGGAGGAGGTGGAAGATGAATGCCAGTGCACAGAGCCAGGTGGGGACATCCAGGAGGGTGTTCAGGCTGCACCCTTGGGCCAGAGACAGGAGGATGTGCAGTGCACCGTGAAGGGAGCTGACCAACATCCTGTAGCTGCTCCATCTGATGCAGCTGTGGCCACCTTTATGGGATGCCTCCACCCAGGCAGGTCTGACTTTGGGGCCATGGAGATCACCACTGAGATGTCCCATGCCCTGCTGGCTGGGATTGCGAGGAGTACGCGCAGGATTTGTGATGAAGTGAGAGAGATTTGTGACTTCCACACACATCATCACAAAACCATGGGTGTCTCAATGTCCCAGCTGTCAAGTGCACTGCACCTAGGTGGTTTCTGTCTGGTGGCACATTCAGCTGCCCCCTGCTCCACTGCCTCCTCTGTTCCCCAGTCATCCTTTGGGGGGGCTTCCTTGCCGCTTCCCATCAAAACCCCCTCTCCTACTGCCCTACCCACACCACCCAGTCTGGTGATCAGTATGTCCCTGCCAATGGCGGAAGCCAGAAAAAGTACCTGCAGAGGTGATTGCTGTGCCTGCCCAGGCAGATGCACAGGAAGAGGCATCAGTACGGCAGCTGGCACATCATGACAGTGCTGGTACTGTACCCCCCCCCCCCATCGTGCAACATACAGATGGCAGGGGTTCATGTACAGGGTACGCTTGGCTAGGCAGCAGCACTATAGGACTGTCCAGGGGCAAGGAACACAGGGCCCAACAACATCGGGGAGGCAAGCCAATCAGCAACGTTTGGACAATTGGCAGCAGGAACGCTGCTGGTTCAGGCACATGGTGTGTGTCATTATGGATTTGCCTATGCAGCTGATGGTGCAAGGCAGTGGGCTAGTGTGGCACGGGTTGCCAGGGCCAGGGCAGAGGTGGTGGAAAGAAGGACACAGAGGCGGGTTTAGATTCTGGAGGAGGCTTGCAGGGTTGCGGGGGCGGAGGAGAGGAGTATGAGTGATTGCCTACAAGCCATCCAGGACCGGATAGTGGCACGCCTCCAAGTGAAGGACGATGAATGGAATCTGCCCCGGAGGACATAATGGCAGAGTATAGTATTGAGCCCTCTGCCCATGTAAATAGTTGATTTTGCATTTCTTTGTTTTGGTTTGTTTTTTCCCTTGGACATTTCCCCCTTTCCACATAGATATTTTTGCTAGTGTACATATTGTCAATAAAGTTCCTCATTGTTCATCACACAGTTGTTGTTGTCTCTGTTGATGTCTTTAGTTTTATTTTGCTATACATGTCTTGTGTGCCTATCATGTGGGTTGGGGGACAAACTGTGGAGGGTTGGCATACGCTCTACAATTATGTACGGGGTGGTGTGGGGGTCTCACAATGCATGGCCACCCACCAACACACATCAACTTCCAAACAGTGTGTGGTCTCATGACATACAGCACCTCTGTCACTGTATTGCTTCTTTATCACATGTGATGTTGGTTACATGTGGCTGTGCACATCACATGTCTGCTTGGCTCACACACTCTCAGAATTCATTTTTGTCACCCCAAAACATGTCTGTTCAAATTATGTTGGATGCAAGGGCATCGAATGCTGTGCTTTCCGGCCTCAGTCAATTGATTCTTTGCGTGTTGTTTGGTACTATTCACTGACATCACATGTGCCACTGTCCTGTCAGTGATGTCTTGGACTAGTGTCCTCCTAGGTCATTCACTTACAGCAGTTTGAGGCAATTGCAATGACACATGTGCACAATGATGCAGCACATTGCAGCACATCGCTTTACTGTGTGACATGTACATGGTGGTTTCACTGTGTAGATGCAGCTAAATTCAGCTGTCCTGTTGCTGGGCCACTGGTTGTGGTGTATCAGGGAGTCCTGTGATGAGGTGAAAACCTGCATTTAGAATCAGAGCACCCAGTTGGTGGATTTATGGATGGATATGTGGCCTTTGTGCTTCATGTTGGTTGCCGGCCAGTTGAATTGAGATAAGTTGTTGTGCATTATTGTACTTTTAGGTGAGTGATGTGTAGAGCCAGGCTGGGTTGGTGTTAGGGGTGAGGGGGGCTGTTGGGTGGCGTCTGGATTTGAGAGGGCTGCCTGGGGGCAGTGTCAGAGGTGAGGGCAGTGTGGGGAGGGTGGAGTACTGTCAGGGGGCTGCCTGGGGGCAGTGTCAGAAGTGAGGGCAGGGTGGAGAGGGTGGAGTACTGTCAGGGGGCTCCCTGGGGGCAGTGTCAGAGGGGAGGGGGGGTGGGGAGGGTAGTGTACTGTCATGTGGCTGCCTGGGGTAGTGTTGGAGGTGTGGGGGTCTGGTGGGTGGTGTGTGGGCTGCCTGGGGTGTTGTCAGAGGCGAGAGGGGCTGGTGGGTGGTGTGAGGGCTGCCTGGGGTAGTGTCAGAGGTGAGGACGTCTGGTGGGTGTTGTGAGGGCTGCCTGGGGTAGTGGCCGAGGTGAGGAGGGCTGGTGGTTGATGTCTGCACCTGAGGGGGTTGATGTGCAGCTGGGGTATGTGCCAGCACATTGTGTGCAGTGGGAGTAGAGGGGTCGGTTTGCAAGGGTGCAGATGTTATTTAGGTGGGACCTCAGGCAAAGTAACTGGGGTGCATCCGTTACTTAAGTGGGACCTTGTTCAGAGTCGCTGGAGTACAGCCGTTACTTACATGGGACCTCACGCAGAGTAGCTGGGATGCAGCCGTTACTTACGTGGGACCTCACACAGAGTAGCTGGGATGCAGCCATTAATTACATGGGGACACATGCAGGTCAGTTGGGGTGGAGTCGTTACTTACGTGGAACCTTGCGCACTGTAGCTGGGGTGCAAGCGTTACTTATGCGGAACCTGCCACTGAGTAGCTGGGGTGCTGGATGATGTGTCAGAGGCGGACACAGAGCTTTGCGGAAAGGTTGTTGTTCGGCTATGTTTTTGGTTTGCGTGGGGGCATGTTGTGGGCGTTCCTCGCGTAGCTCGATTTCCGTCTGCTGGAAATGCGCATTTAGATCCATGAATATGTGGCACATGCATTTTTTATTCTGCGCGCCTAACTCATTAATACCTGTGCACATTCCACCTTGCAGTCTCATGCACTTGCTAATGTAGTTGATCAAATGTATTCATTTACAAATGAAATCCCTTGTCCATATATACTGACACATACCGAATGCCCTCAGGCATTCTCCTTCTAACTTGGGGCCAACCAGAACTTTGATAATCGAATTTCAACATAGTCTACTCCCTCCAACGTTCAGGAATTGTTGCAGCACTGAGATGCCAGATGAATCTTGTGTGAAACACCATATAACAACTTATATATTGTTACTCAAATAGCTCAACATCTGCTGATCAGAAGCCCTTCTGTGCACCCCAACATAGAAGGAAGGTCATGCTCCCTTTCCACCCGTTAAGATGAGTGCAACCTATTTCAAGAGTGGTTAAAGACCCTCCTGTTTTGCACGACCTTCACGGATGCCAATATGCCAGCCTTTGCTTAATTTTATGTGCCTAACATCACGTGCCTTGAAGCGGTTCCTCTACAGGCATGACAAAGTCATAAGACACGTAGGGCCTGATTCATGGAACTTTTAGCATGGTGCAAAGTGACTTTGCTCTGGTGTTTGTTGGGAGTGCAAAGTGATTTTGCACTCCCAACAAACACCAAGATCCACAGAGCGGTGCAAAGTGTATTTCTGCGGTGCAAAGTCAGTGCTAAGTGCATTTTTGGATTGCAAAGTCAGTTTGATCTGGTGAAAAGTCACTTTGCTCTGCCAAATTGCACTTTGCACCGTGCTGTGAATCAGGGTGTTTGTTGGCAGTGAAAAGTCACTTCGCACCGTGCTAAACGTTCCATGAATCAGGCCCATAATGTCACATGAAAAGTCAAACAAGACTACAGTTCCCAGAATCCATTGGTTGATTTAATTGAAAAAAAGACTGGCTTGTGGGGCACCCTTGACATGGTGTCTTATTCCTATCACCATACTCTCAGCTACCTCCTTGAGAGCTCGACTGATGTCTGTCTGCAAGAAAGCCTATTGGGTAAGGAGGTGGGGTGGGATAATTATTTGGTCATATCTACCTCCGTCCTCACATGTCACATTAGTCAAACAGCAGAACAGAGAAATGGAGCTGGGTTGGCTTATTTCCATGAATCGGCCTCAGACTTGAGACTGCAAAGCAAAACCTGCTGGGAGAGATGCGGGAGCGTCCAGAAAGGAGTACTGGGAGGGCAGGGCAGAAGGCAGGAAGCAGCAATAACTCTATTTTCTCTACCAAATACTGGGTCTGACGTTCAAAATATGTTGCGCCACGTGAAGTCGGTTTGAATCAGAAAAGTGCACTTTTGTTGCACAAAAAGCCTGAATGCAATTCACAGAATACACTTCACGCTGGCCCTTCACACTTTGCGCCCTGCCAAAGCACATTGCACTGCGTGGTGTTAGCAGCACATTAGCGGAAACGAAGGGCCAGTGCAAAGGTGGTGAAGGGGGAAGACAATGCAAAATACCTGATTAATAATAGGAGTGTTGAGGCGTGGGCCATGAGATAGCGCATAATACAAATACAAAAAAATGAGCTTTTATATAACGGTTCATGCAAGAGATCAGTTAATACGCGTGGGACTGGGATTCAAATTCCATCGGTGCAACGTACAAAAACGCTGAGCAAGCATAGTGAAAGCCAGCGATAATGACGGACCATGCATTGCTGGCACTTTGCTCGCACAAGCATGGAGGAGGAGGCTCAGGGTATTCCATTTAACAAAAAAAATATGTATTTATTTTTTTAATTTTATTTACGCACGAGTGGCCCCTGGGGGTCCCTCTCCTTTCCACTGCTAGTGTGAACTATTCCCAAACCTTGGAACTGCCTCTGCCTTCAAGTGGAGGTCTTCCCTGAATAGTGGGAATCTATTCTTCATCGCATCACCCACCTTCCTGAGCTGATAGAGAGCCCTGAAGAGACCCCGTTTTGCCCATTGGAACAACCGCGTACACTTGCGTGGTCCCTTCGCAGAGCGACTGCGTTAGGCTTCAATACCATTCATTTTCCTAGCGCCACCAAGTACACTGTGATGCCCAGAGGGGGCTGCGGGTACTTGTCCCAGCGTGTTGCCACCAGCAGGCACATGTGGTTCTCTGGCTCCTGATGCACCAGAAGCACACGTACTTATAAACTCACAGCAAATGGCAGCCCAAACAGGAAACTGCTCCTCACTACAGCGCCACATGTTAATCGTTGCTTGTGATTGATTGTAATGCATCATGCTGGCTGCAATAATGAGACAAATTGTGGCGATACCGCAGAGCAGTTATGGTTTTCTGTTCTGGGAGTTTTGGAAAGCTGGCGAACTAGGCGGGCCTCGGCAGAGGTGGCGAGCTCCCGAGCTAGGCACGGGATGCATACAGCTGACCGGACAAAATACGTGTTACAACCTTTTTTTAAATTTATAATAGGGGTGTAACTTCAGTTTTGAGTAGGGATTTGAGTAAGTATTCGGTCAAACAGATTACCTGGTTTTCAGCCATACTTTGGCTGAATACTTGAAGCCGAACTTCGGTACACCCCTAGTCGGGACATATCCCAGATAACGCTGAGTGTTATTTCAAGGACAGTGGTCTCATTAATATAGCTTTATAGACCTTGCCAGAGTGCCGTACTGGGCGTTATGGGCCCTGAAGATAGAGTTAAAGTATGAGGGCCCATAACGATGGTACGGCCCGAGGGCAAGGTCAATAAAGCCATTAGAAGCAATGGGCAAAGAGAAAAAGTTAATTTAAATGTTTTTATTTTTATTATTACGTTGTGTTTTGGTGGCCTTGAATATTCCCTATGGAATCTTTCTTTTTTAAAATACATGAAAAATAAGATTATAAAAAGCTTATTAGAACCCATGGCCAAAGAGAAAAAAGTTAATTTAAAAAAACTTGTAAATTATATTGTTTTTTAAAAAACATGAAAAATAGCATGACAAAAATGTAAGTCCTGCTTATTTAGAGTAAGCTATTTTGTCCACTAGAGGGGGGCAAATCACTGTTAATGCACAACTTACCAAGCTGAAGCGGAGCAGGATGATTTGGTGGGGCCGATTGCCTGCAGCGGCTGTTTTGTCATGCACCCAGCTTCACATTTCAGGCTTTAACCAAACTCTCAATAGTAGGGTGGCTTAGCAGCTATGCTTGCCTCAGGAGAAGGTACGCTTGGTGTGAAGTACAGTTGACCAGTAAAGTCTGTTAAGTAACAGAAGTCCATACAGGTAGGTACAAAATGTACTTTATTAAACACAGTATCAAGTGCCACACAGTGCCTGTAAGTAAAACTCACTATAAGAGCTCACATTTTGGCAGTAGGGATTTAGCATTTCTTCAGCTCCATTGCACATTTAATTTTATAGGATGAGCATGTTCTACATTCACTTATTCAGCATGACCTTGCCATCTGATGAATGGGGTGGGAAATCAACTTCCTAAATGTGAGCTTCATGCCTCTATGCATGGATAGCAAGTTCACGATTCACCACAAGCTTGTAATGGCAATCAATTTTCTATGAGGTAATATCTAGTACAAAGATAGCCTGATGCAGAACTAGCCATCCCATGGTTGTGAGATGGACTCTGTATTGAAGCGTGCTCTTAACGTAATGAAGGCTTCTTCACTGAATAACTGTGAGGTGATGTATGGGTACTGAATGTACTATATCTCTCTCTCATATGGGGTGGTAATGTAGGATGGTTGTGAATCTACACCAATTACTGCCAAACATTGCCAGTTACCATTGCTTCTGGAACAATAACTTGCACGTTTGTGGCGTGATGAATCCTTGGAAGTCGTCACTTCTTCCTGAAGGTAGCCCCTTTCCATGAGGACAAGGAGTTGAGGCCGGGGGTGGGGGGGGTAGTACTCAGCTGGAGGATCTCATGGGGAGGGATTCCACCTCTAAGGACAAGGACTACCATCCAAGGGAAACGCGGTATGCCCACCCTTCATCACCTCCACTCACTTCCTATCCCTTAACTCCAGCCTCTGTACCCCACACTTCCATTTGTTTCAATAGCATTGATATCCTGGAAGATACTGGGACGAGGAAGAATAGGCTTGACTTTAGGAAGAGCTCTCTAGAAGATAATGGGACGAGGAGGACATGCAGAGCAGTGAGGAGTCCTCGAGGGAACATACACATGTGTTCTAGTCGTTTTGATAATTCGAACATAAAGACCAATGAAGAACTTAACTTTGTGAGATACCCTCCCTGGAGGAACCACGAGCGAGGAAGCGGTTCAGTAGAGCACCGTGAATAAGTCAGCAAATGCGGCAGGAACGAGACGTCCCCGTTCACTCCAGCAAAGAGGAACAGGACGGAAGCTTGGCCTGGAGAAGGTCCAGGCGCAGGAACCTCCTGGTTGGTGCGCACAAGCCATCACACGAAAGAAAGAGACCTGCTGTGGGAACACTGCAGCCAGTGTGGAAAGCCAGAGAATCCAGGGATAGGCTGAAGCCAAAGCTCAGAGAGCCCAAGGCCAAATAGAGGAAGCCAGCAAGAACCATAACAGTATCTGTGTTGCTGGGAAGGTTGACAAGGGCAAAAGGGAGCTGGGGAAATCTCTGAGCTGGGGTGAGGAGGGAAACCCTGGGAAAGAAACCCAAATATGGTTCTGTGACCTGCACCCAAAAAGCAAGAAGAGCCATCCAAGTCTTCTTTGTGGCAGTACCCGGCAGAGGAGTGAACCAGGTCTACCAATGACCGAGAAGGCCAGGGGAAGGGAGACATTCCAGTTGTGAACTGTAACGGGAAAAGGGCCAGACAGCTGGAGAAGGGATTCATTCTCTTGGAAATTGAGTTTACAAGATACCTGGAGAAGGGAAGCATTATCCAGCAACCCAGTCGTGAAAAGGAACACTAAACAATCAGGAGTGTTGATGTTTAAGCTAGAACTTTACCCTTTTGATTTTAACTTGAAACGTTGCTGTGTGTATGACATTTTAACATGGAACTTTGTTGGGTATCTTGAAGGGATTGAGACCTGAGGAAGGAAGCCATTCGCGCAAAGTCTCACCTACAATTGGAACTATGATCCATAGTCCAGAAGAAGGGAGTCCTTCTTCTGGAACAAGAAGATCCACCACCACTTTAATTGAGTTACATGTGTAAGGGATAGAAGCAGGGGTTTGACACAGGATGGTGGACTCTTAATTTACATAAACATCCTGACTGAACCCTTTGTTTTTTAGTTGAGGTAGGGAGCCCCCTCTTAGAGTTAGGCAGAGGTGGGTTTTCGCTTTATTTTTTCAAACAATAAAAGTTTATGCCAAGAAACATGCCACCTTTGTGTCGGTCTCGTTCTTCTGCACCCTTAAAGTGGTTTCTTTTTTTGTTGTTGTTTTTTTTGGTCTTTTATTCATTTTAGTGCCATAGAATAATTGATGTAGGTGGATGGAACGGGTGAAGTGGGTGGATCAAATGATAAATGTGGTTGGAACGGAGGAAGTATGAGGTTGGAACGGGTGAAGTATGTGAGTGGAACGGATGAACTGGGTGGAACAGATGAACTGGGTGGAATGGATGAACTGGGTAGAACGGATGAACTGGGTGGAACGGATGAACAGGGTGGAATGGCTGAACAGGGTGGAACGGGTGAAATATGTGGACGGAAAGGGTGTAGTATGTAGATGGAAAAGGTGAAGTAAGTGGATGGAACGAATGAAGTATGTGGATGGAATGGGTGAAGCATGTGGTTGGAACGGGTGAAGTATGTGGATGGAACGGGTGCAGTATGTGGATGGAACGGGTGAAGTATGTGGAGGAACGGGTGAAGTATGTAGAAGGGACGGGTGACGTATGTGGATGGAACGGATTAACTGATGTAGAATGGGTGAAGTGGGTGGAACAGGTGAAATGGTAGAACGGATGAAGTAGGTGGATGAACGGGTGATGTGTTTGGAACCGGTGAAGTGGGTGGAACCGGTGAAGTAGGTGGAACGGGTGAAGTGGATGGAACGTGTGAAAAGGGTGGAACCAGCTAAGTGGATGGAACGTGTGAAGATGACGTATGTGGATGGATGATGCATGGAGAAAGGATAACGTGGGTAGAACGAATGAAAGGAGCAGTGCATAAAATGGTTGGAGTGCATAAAATGGTTGAAGTACATGGAACGGAAGCGAGTGCATGGAACGGATTGGAGGGCATGGAATGGATTGGAGTCCATGGAATGGATTGAAGTGCATGGAACAGATTGGAGTGCATAGAATGGCGTGACTTACATGGAATGGTTTGGAGAGGGCATGGAACGTCTGAAAGAGCATTGAAAGGAACGGTCTGAGTGCTTGAAACTGTCGTAATGCACAGAACAGTCAGAGTCCATGGAACGGATGGAGCACATGGAATTATTGGAGTGGGCTCGATCACAAGAGGCCTAAACCACCATATTCACATCTCCACTCTTACTCTCTTCTTTACACCACCACTCAAATAGAACACAGCGATACTATGACACCATTTGGTATAGCTGTTCTCATACCATCATCTGCCTCATACTCCCCATCACCCTAACTAAACACTGCTGGTTACACACCCTCCAGCCTAGGCGTTCTCCTCAGGCCTAACACAGCCAGAATCGGTCTGGATCAAAACCTGCCAGAACTAACACATACTCCTGATCTCTCAACCACCACACCTACCGTTAAGAAACAGCTATCACACGAATGCCACACCAGCTGCACACATTTCCGGTGCTCACACACACCTTTTGACTCTCTCTACTCTCTCTACTGACTTGAACTTCGGTTCCCAAGGGCGTTCAACCTACCAGTGCCTTGAGACCATACCAATGGTACATAAGGCACTATATAAATGCAAATAACATACATAGAACATGCACACCACCATTTTTGTGATGCCAGGTGAGGGGGTCTATCGTAAATGTTGATTTCCACCACATGTCATCCTGGACACGGTTAGGAAGTTGGAGGATGACCTGGCCTGACGCGCCATTTGGTCACATGCAATACCTCTATATGTGAAAGTCTTATCTGCCCTTCACGTTTTGGCCACAGCATCCTTCCAGCAGACCACAGCCATTGTAGGGGGCTCATCTCAGCCCACACAATCCTGGCTCCTTCATCAGGTCTTGCACAGCGGCATAGCCACATTGACAGGCCCCGTACTCTGCAGGCAAGGCAAAGAGTGGCCGAGGAGCTCTATGATGTCACATAGTGTCAGTCTAGAAATCTAATTTGAGACCGCAAACGCATTTTGGTGGCCGTGGGCCAACCGTCTCATGCACGATACGACAGAATATAGGTTTTCGAGTTTTCCAATGAGCGGCCATTTTGATGTAACAAGAATCGCCATTTTGTTTTCTAACCATTGCTCATTGCTTTCTGTTCCTATTGCTTCGCAGTATATTTTCCGCTTACACTGCTCGACTGTAGAACATTGTTGTCTGTATATGAAAAGGACAAGGCCACAGGGCCGAGAGGATAACAAGAGTTTTGCTGAAACACAAACGTAGGCAGCGCCAGGAAGAATGCTCGGGTCCCTCCTTAATGTAGCCTTGAAGCAGAGCCGCAGGGCATTTAATCATTTCACAGCTGCCAGCCAGTCTCGTTATATGATAGAATATGTTAGAATAATACAGCTAAAGGCTTGAATTATGCTTTTCTAACGGCCCCCCTTTGCTGAGCCCGCTAAGAGCATGTCGGCTCCCAGGACACGAATAGCACCTGATAGATAGCAAGGTCCGGAATGCAACTCCCCCCTGTATGTAGTTTGCTTCCAAGAACAGAAGCGCCGTGTTCTATTCAATAACCGAAAGATGCCTACGCACTCACAAATTGCAAATTGTTACTAGAATAGATGTTTGAGGTCGGAGATGTCCATCATCACACCAAGTTCAAAGAAACCCAATGAAGAGGGGTGATATACATGTCATAGGTGATTGTTTGATATGCATTTTGTATATATGTAACTGATGTACGTAATTCACTCTCTTGCGTCCCTCGAGGTCTAGAGATACACGTTGCGGGGCGTGAGACCGAGTTGGCCAACTGAGACTTTTGCTTTGCAATAAAACTCTAGCTTTGGGAATACAACCTCGTGTCTGGCGTCTCTATCGTGTGTGGTGACCCGCCTTGTTTCCATAGACGTCAGGGTCCCCTAGGGGCCCCTGATCCTTCCGGGTCAGCAGAGCCTTGACTGCACTCATGTTGTGCTGCAACCCCCAGAATGATATCGCACATATATTGCAATTAGAAAAATATGCATTTCATCAATGTGCAAGTCAACTCCTATGCAAATGGCCATATAATGAATGTGAAGACCAACTTCCCCACATGTATGCATGACAGCTACATCCTATGCCAGTCCTACATACATCAGGGTCTGGTATCCGGGAATTTTGGGAACATGTGGTTCCTTGGTGAGTATCACCCATTACACACATCCAACTACACACACAGACAAGCACATGCAAAACAAACAGCCTCCAGAGGACCCACACTAAACAATATGTACCATATAATCATTTGCAGGGTACAGTGGTCCTCATCACAAGTTGTGTGGTATCTGGGCTGTAATACCCCTCTGCGCGGGGGTTAAAGCTCTGAGCTGGGGGTAAACACACAGACTCATGATAGGGCCAGCCCTTAAATGCGGTGGTAATATTGTTACTGCTGCATTTAAGGGCTACTGCCCAACTCGTGATGAGGCCCAGTGCCTATCTACTCTCAGCAATCCTCCTGACACCCATCAGCAATCCTGCAAACCCAGGTGAGTCCTGTTAGAATACAGCCCATATTGCTAGTAGGTGCACAGTGGAATGCACATTCAGAGTGTTCAAGTCACAATTCTGCTCCCTTGACCACTAGGGTGGTGTAGTGCTGTATACACCACCATTGTATATAGCAATATGTAAAATCATTCTGACCTTGTATCCTGAATAACATTGTTACACACCATGGCACACCTGTGAGGTGCAGGAGGAGGTGTGCCCCAATCCATAGGACCCACCTATACCGCTAGCGGGGCAAAGTGTGAACTTTTTTGCATAAACCACATTCTTTGTAGTGGACACACTACAAACCTGCATACCTGATGGGTTTCAATGCTAAAAGAGGGCAAGTCCTGTCGACTCAACTATAACAACCTCAAAATGCCTGTCTTAGAGCGGCAATGCGTGTGCTCAATATAACAGAAAAAACACACTGTAACTCCAACTCCCTCGACTTGCTGCAAACATACATAAACGCACACAAGATACTCACAGCATCACTACCCAGAAATAACATATGAACACATGCAGTGCCATCATCATTCATGCATGTGACCTACTGTCAAGGCTGCTTTGCTAACCCTACACCAACATTATTCCCTGACCTTCTTCCTCAGACATCATACCAACTTGTGTAAAGGGTTCCTTCCTCACTTTAGCTCTGTGAATAGCAAACAATGGGTGAGACAGCACCTTCCCCCACTGGGCATCACCTAGGCACATGCTAATCCTCAACAACCCCGCCCTCCTTTGGGAAAGACAGCCCTTAAAATCTGCATAAAGAAAGTATGGCTGTTCTTGACCCGGCTCTATTTATTTATGTATTTATGTATTTATTTATTTATTTATTTATTTAATTTATTTTTGCATTTATATCAGCACACAAAGCCCTGAGGCATCTAGGTGATAGAGAAAGTGCAGCGTACATATCATAAAGTGCATGAACACACAAATGAGTTACATCGTAATGGAAGGTAATGGACGCACACTTTGGCAAACAGGCATGAGAAACAAAATCAGTGTACTGACACAGTCTGGCAAAGCCTCACCTCCTGGGTCGAGGGACTTCTTCAGGCGTGCAAACGAGCTTGAGATTCCAGGGCTAAAAGTCAATCAGGTAGGGTGCAATAGCATTGCAAGTGTAGCGCAAGGCTAAGGGTCAATCAGGTAGGTTACAGCAGCATTGCAGGTGTAGCACAAGGCTAAGGGTCAATCAGGTAGGGTACAGCGGCATTGCAAGTGTAACAAAAGGCTAAGGGTCAATCAGGTGGGTTACATTGGCATTACAGATGTAGCACAAGTCTAAGCGTCAATCAGGTAGGGTACAGCAGCATTGCAAGTGTAGCAAAAGGCTAAGGGTCATTCGGGTAGATTACAGCAGCATTACAGATGTTGCACAAGGCTAAGGGTCAATCAGGTAGGTTACAGCAGCATTGCAGGTGTAGCACAAGGCTAAGGGTCAATCAGGTAGGGTACAGCGGCATTGCAAGTGTAACAAAAGGCTCAGGGTCAATCAGGTAGGTTACATTGGCATTACAGATGTAGCACAAGGCTAAGCGTCAATCAGGTAGGGTACAGCGGCATTGCAAGTGTAGCAAAAGGCTAAGGGTCATTTGGGTAGATTACAGCAGCATTACAGATGTTGCACAAGGCTAAGGGTCAATCAGGTAGGTTGCATTGGCATTATAAGTGTATCACAAGGCTAAGGGTCAATCAGGTAGGTTACATCAGCATTACAAGTGTAGCAAAAGGCTAAGAGTCATTCAGGTAGGTTACAGCAGCATTACAGATGTTGCACAAGGCTAAGGGTGAATCAGGTGGGTTACAGCGGCATTGCAAGTGTAGTAAAAGGCTAAGGGTCATTCAGGTAGGTTACAGCGGCATTGCAAGTGTGGCAAAGGGTTAAGGGTCAGTAAGGTAGAGAAAGAAACAATAGTGTACATGCACCATCTGGAAAGCCTCACCTCATGGAACGGGGGCTACCTCAGACGTAAGGAGAGGCGTAGAAGAGGGACATTTGGGTGGCTGCAAGGGTTATAACAGAGTTGTAGTGAGGGAACTGCAAAGAACGTGTGTAAGCAGAGATACTTGCAGACACAAGCAAGATAACAATGACGGCGCAGCACCAGAAGGAATCATGCAACTGCTGTACTTTAAGACAGGCTCCGCTACATGCATGGTAGCAGCAGGCAAGCCAAAGCAAAACAAGCAGTGGTGGATCCTTAATCCCTAAGGTGAGAGATTTGGGAATCGTAGCACAAGGGACGATAGCTCAGCGGCAACGTGCTCGCCTTGGAAGCGAGACGACACACACAGGTTCGATACCGGGGTCCGTGCTTAGAAACCTCTGGGTATTAAGTGCGTTATATATAACCTATCATATCATATCATATCGTACGGTAAAACATATCAAGACAAGAAAAAACTGGCAAATCAAGAAAAAAGAAACTGGCAGAAGCACACCCAATGTGAGTGGGGGCCACATCAGTCATGCTCATTTTTGGCGGTAACGAATAGTTGTATGTTACAGGCGTACTAAAGTCAGATAATGTAGTAGCAAGGTTCGTTTCAGGTGCTTTGTAGTAGGTAAAGCCGCGCTCAGCAACTGAGGGTTGAGTGCTATGTCCGCATTGAGAGTCAATATGAGTGTGGAAGGAATAGTACGGTGGCATTGGTGAACAGTCGTGGGGCAGTGGAAGGCATACAACAGGGTAATGATGCACTTACCTGGTGGGGCACTAGACAGGGTCTGAGATTTGTAAAGCAGTGCAAGCAAGTTTGTAGCAGCGGTGGGGTAATTATGATGGGGTACACAGATCGACACAGTAGAGGCAGGGTCAGGTGGACATGAATGGGTCCGTGGGCCTGCGGCCATTGCTGTACAGGGTCGGTCAGGAGCTGCATCAGGCCTTTGTCGGGGGCCGGCGTCGCCTGACAGCTCCCACGGCCAGCTCCCATGGCCATGATTGGTTGTAAGGCACAGAAGCCAATCGGCAGCGGTAAGGGGCGGCAACGTAGAGTCATGAATATCTGGGGCTGCAACAGTGGCCATCGTGGAAAGGAGCGCATGCACCAAATTTAGTTTGAATGGCCCAAGAATGGACATGACAAAGTCCAAATCAAAGAAATGAAAAACAAAGACATCTCGGGAAGGACTCCGAATCTTCCGACTCAGGTGAGAGTTTTGAGAAGTTTGAGACTTAATCAGTGGTCTTTGTTGGGGGCCAGCTTCCTCTGCCCGCTCCCGTGGCCATGATTGATTGTAAAGAGCAGCAGCCAATCGGCAGCGGGAAGGGGTGGCAACAGAGTCAGGCATCTTTGTGTCTGCAACAGCAGCCACCGTGGAAAGGAGCGCAGGCTGCATATTTAGTTTGAATGGCCCTGGGGAGCTTACCTTGGGTGTAAGGGCAGCCGGGGTACGGCTTGGTGGATGCAGGCCGAGATGATGTGATGGTATTGAGGGCCAGGCAGGAGCTGCATCAGGACTTAATTGGGGGCCTTCGTCGGGGGCCGGCTTTGCTTGCCAGCTCCCATTGCCATGATTGGTTGTAAGGCACAGCGACCAATCGGCAGCAGCAAGGGGCGGCAATGCAGTGTCATGCATCTTTGTGTCGGCAATGGCGGCCATCATGGAAAGGAGCGCAGACTCCATATTTAGTATGAATGGCCCAGGGGGCTTACCTTGGGTGTAAAGGCATCCAGGGTATAGCTTGGTGGAAGCAGGCCCTCCTGATGTGATGGTATTGAGGGCCGGACAGGAGCTGCATCAGGCCATAATCAATGGCATTTGTTGGGGGCCGGCTTCACCTGCCAGCTCCCGCGGCCATGATTGATTGTAAGGGACAGCCGCCAATCGGGAGTGGCAAGGGGCGGCAACACAAAGTCAGGCATCTTTGTGTCTGCAAAAAGCGGCTATCGTGGAAAGGAGTACAGGCTCCATATTTAGTATGAATGGCCCAGCAGGGCTTACCTTGGGTGTAAGGGCAGCCGGGGAATGGCCCGGTGGATGCAGACCCAGATGATGTGATGGTATTGAGGGCCAGACACGAGGTGCATATTTTTGCTGATGTGCAAAACCTTGCGGGACTTCAGCCAGAGACCCTTATCTAGCAAATTTCCCGAGAGACTGCAAACTAAAAAATTCAGTGTATTCAGGATGTATATGCTGTCTTCCCTGCTGCTGCAAAAACCTACTTTCTGTCAATGCCAGCATGCTCCTTTGCTCCTTCCTGCAACTTCTATTCTCACTGCTCTTCGTTTTATTGACAGGATCCCCCAAAGGGGAGCATCTTCACCATGATACCGAAGTTCTGGTGCCTCCTCTCAACCTGGTGAGTTCTGGCTGTTGGGGTATGTCCACAGTCTCTGGGAACCACCATCCAGTGGCGCATGCTCGACTGGCGAACCACTGATGCCACACCTCAGCAAAGTTTGATCCTCTGTATCCACAGCAATGCATGACAGAGAGGCATACATTAACCTCCAAATAGCAACGATGTCCTGGTGCATGCTGTCCCTAAATGCCTGGTGCATGCTGTCCCTAAATGCCAACATGTCCTGGTGCTTGCTGTCCCTCAATGCCACCATGTCTTGGTGCAAGCTTTCCCTCAATGCTAACATCTTCTGCTGCATGCTTTTTCCTTAATGCCAACATCTTCTGCTGCCTACTTTCCCTCAATGCACACCTATACTGGTGAAGATCCCCAACGCCTGCTACAGCTTTCACTGTCTGCTGCTTGCATGCTACAACACGCCCTCCCACTCAGTTTGTCTGGCAGGCAAGCGTGATGTCCACTGCCACAACTACTTCTCTGCCATAGTATATGCCCACCCATTGACAGTGGTCAAAGGTCCTTATTAGCTTTTCCCTCAAAAATATTCTGGACACTTCCTGTCAGGTCAACACAGTGCGTGGTTAATGTTCACCCATCCTCAGTCTGGAATGTGTTCTTCCTGCTGTTGACACACATTGGACAGGGGTCAGGGTAAGAGTAATCCAGAATGGCTACTGAGTAGCTGTACATCTGACATGGATATGTGGGTCGCTTGTATCCTGTCACATGAGGAAGCCTGGGGGGTTTAACAGGACTGGGCATTACAGCACAGTCAGAATGTAATGCTTCCCGTGATATTGTCCTCCTAAGGGCCAATCTGGGAGTGTCAGGTAAAATAAATTAATACCCCCCTGCCCACAGTTTGTAATTGAACAGGGTCGGCCTTTCACAACTTGTGGCAAACTCTTCATGTGTAGGAGTAGTCAATGCTTTGAAATGTTTTGCTACATTTGCAGCTGCACTTTGGTTCCTAATTCTGAGGCTGATCGGAATGTTGAAAGAGACTATGAAGAAAAAATAGTGGAACCCTTCACTGTGCGCTCATTTTCTTCTTGTATTTTGTTTTGTTAAATAAGTAATCCAGTTAGTCTTTCTTGATTTTTAAGTTAGACAACTTTTGTCGGTTTTCAATGACTTTATTACACAACAGTGGTTTTAGTTTCAAATGTATCAACAACCCTCTTTTACATTGCTTTTGAAAGAGAAATAATAGTATCTGGTTAACAGCTTTTCTCAGTTCTTTTGGCCTTTATAGAAGATTGAACATCTCTGCTTCTATGTTAAGGCCACTATAGCACGAGTCTACAATGCATATCCAGTAGGCTTCTCTCGCTCGCAGAATTTTCTCAATGTTGCCCGCTCTTGGTGGATTTATTATCTTTTCAATTCAATAGTATCTGATGTTGTTTTTGGCTTCTCATCGATGTTCAGTTTGGTGATGGTATCCTAAGGGGTATCAGAGATCTTCTTTAGTTATGGCTCTGAAATGTTCTTGTATTCTGGTCTTTAGTTTTCTAGTCGTACTGCCAACATATATTTTGTTGCAGATGCATTGTATGGCATATACCACTGATTTGGTATTACAGTTGATAAAGTCTTTCATTTTGTACACCTTGCCATTTGTTAAAGGGATATCAGTTTTTCCATTGGCAGAGTAAGGGCAACTTATGCATTTGCCACATTTGTAATTGTACATAGAGTTCAAGGTCAAGAAAGTGTATTGACTTTTTGCTTTGGTTGATGGTGAAATTCAAATTGTATTTGTTGCGGGTCAAATAGTCATAATATTGTTTGAGGGTATTGTTATTTCAGTTCCAAATTATAAGAACATCATTGATATATCTTCCCCAATAAATAATGCTATTTTCTGCAGTGAATGCTTCATGTTGCCATGCATGTTCCAATTCAAAGAAGCCAACATAGAGGTTTCCATACAAGGGCGCAAATTTGGCCACATAATCACATAACAAGTATCCAAGATAAAGCAAACAACCCTGCTCAAAGTGTTAGGGTAGGCTTTTAGAGAGATACCTGGAAACATACAGGTTACAAGTACTGGTTCACAGTAGGCCAGTAGCGAAGTAACTCCAAAACTCCATTACTGACCTATACAATTGTGTCTCATCAACAACGGTGGTCCTGAGCCATGGCAACGTAGGGTGGGATTTGGTCTATTACATTCTCGCAGCTTGGTCAGAGTGATGTGGTAGAGCCTCATTTCTTGTATCTGTTCAGGAGCTTCACTGGACAATGGGTGTGGCCTATGTTTGGCAGAAGACAGCGCATCTGTGAAGCATGGTGTTCAGCAAGATGAAGGTGATCAATCTTGCTGACCAGCATGTGACATCGATGTACATACCTTCTACTGTCTGATTCACCCGCTTCAAATACAGCAGCTCACTATCCGCTTCCAGCCTCTGTGAAGATTCCAGGGAATTCGTCCCTTCTTCCCAAGGGGGAGCCACCTCCTTTGGCACTAGGAAGGTGAGCCAGCTAAGCTTAATATTCCCTATGGGACAGGGCAAGCGGAATTCCACTAGCGTTTTACCCCACCTCCATTTAATACAGAGTCCTAATTATTTGCTGGTTATATGGGAAATGGGCAGATCAGTAATGCACAGGGCCCTTTAAAAGTGCATGGGTTGGTTTCTGACCTCTATATGTTGCCATCCTTGCATGACATTCAGAACCAGTGGAATATCATAACTCGTTCCAGGGAGGAACATAAAGGTCACAGACCCCAACACGAGAACAGAGAATAAGCCCGAAGGCGTGAAACGCCAGCCTAAGTCAATACGCAGAGGAGGGAATGTCTGCCATCCAGGAGGAGCCGGAAGGCAGCACCATGCAGACGGCATGGTGGGAGGAAGAAAACAGAGGCCCCTGGAGTTCTGCCACTTCCTAGAAGGAGAGGAGCCCAAGGAGCTGGGTCTGCCATAGAGAAGGAAAATATAGCCAGCCCTGAAGTGCGATACCAGTGTCCCCATAACCAGCACCGAATTCCTGTCCCTTGAAGGTAGGAGGAATTGCTGCAAGAGACTCAACAGTGAGAAATGGAAAGAGGCTGGAGTTGCAGTTCCATGCAGGCTTGCGAGACTGTCTCGCCAAGGAGCACTGCCACCGAGAATTAGGTGTGCAGCATAGACCAAAGAGTGGGAGGTGACCAAGGTGGTAAGAGAACTGGCAAACCCAGAAGGGCTGAAAAGCGGCATAGCCTACACCAGGCTAAGCAACAAGATCCCCCACAAGGGGGTAAGAGAACTGACAATCCCAAGAGGGCTGAAAAGCCACATATGCCACGCTTAGCTGAGCATCAAAATACCTGACTAAGGGGTCAGAGAACTGAAAATCCCAGAAGGGCTGAAAAGCCACATAGTACACACCGGGCTGAGCATCAAAATACCCCATGAGGGGGAGAGAACATTGATAAATTCAGAAGGGCTGAAAAGCCACGTGGCCCACATCAGGCTGTGCACCAAGATAGCCCACGATCGGGTGAAAGCATTGATAACTCTGAAAGGGCTGCAAATCCACAAAGGCCATGCCGGGTTGACCAATATGCCCTACGAAGGAGTAAGAGCAATAATAACTCCAGAAGGGCTGAGAAGCTACACAATAATAAAATGTTTGGTTTCTGTTAAGTGTCTTTGCAAGATAGTTTTCTATTTATCAGCCATGAGAACCACTTTAAACTATAAATACATGAGGACTGATAGCTTTCCCAATTACAAGCCCTCTTCCAGTATCTCCATCGTGACATACATGGAGATGGCATGTTAATCAGCTGTCCTACCCGCTCAAGTCCTGCTTCAAACCA
Source organism: Ambystoma mexicanum (assembly GCF_040938575.1). NCBI lineage: Eukaryota > Metazoa > Chordata > Amphibia > Caudata > Ambystomatidae > Ambystoma > Ambystoma mexicanum. Next base: position 448,627,032 of record NC_090932.1, on the reverse strand, counting down.
TGTCTGGAATCAAAGCAATTCTATTATATCATTATAAATCGGTGGGGCCTATAGTGGACTCTGAGGGGATGGCCATGTAGTGACTCCATGCATCTCGCCCTTTTTCCACAATAATATCCATAAGGGACCTAATATCACAAGTCTTTGCATTCTCATTGCTATAGCCTTCTTTGGGACCCACAGCCATTCCTCTACCGTGGCTGGACGTAGCCAGTAATTGTTTGAACATCACCCATTGTTTATCTTTCTCATTTTGCAAATGCGGAATAATGGCACTAAACTGAGCTGCCCTGTTATACGTATAGATATCTGGCCATCCTTCTCTTCCTTTATTCTTTGACATAATCAGAGTGGTATACACCAACCCTATGCTTTTGCCCCTGCCATAGAAATCTTAAAATCCTTTGCTTGAGTTCAGCTAACATCTCCTTTGGAATTTCAATGGGAAGCATCTGAAACAAATATAGATGTTTTGGCAACAGATTCATCTTGCCGCATTTAGATGGCCCATCCCCGACAACGTTAGACACTACCATGTCTCCATATCTTTAAACAACAGAGTCAACAGTGGGGGGTAATTGGCTTCATAGAGTTCTCCCAAGCCCCTCGTAATTGTGCCCCCCAGGACCTCATGCCCTCACAATGTTTTGGCAATTGTAATTGCTGCAAATCCTCAACTGACCGTATAGGTCCCATCCCTTAGGAAATAGAATCAATTTCACCTTAAAGCCTGCCATACATCCATATTCTCTTATAACCTGGAGAGCAAATGGAATCGAAATGATTGGGTTGTGTAGATTGAGAAGAATATCATCAGCATACCTCCCTATTTTATATTCTGTATTTCCAACTCTCAACCCTTCCACTTCCTTCTCTTGCCAAAGTTTAATTGCCAAGGGTTCTATAGCAAAGGCAATCAATCGCAGTGTCAGAGGGCAACCCCGTCTCATACCCCGGTCTAGTTGAAAGATTGGAGAGCTCCTCCCATTTACCATGACTTGGGTGGTAGAATTCACATTTAAAGCCTTAATCTCTCTCCAAATCTTTTCACCAAACCGCATTTTTCGATGTACTGCAAATTTAAAAAAATCAACCCAGTCAACTGCTTTTTAAGTGTCTAAAGGTAATAGTACTGGGTCTTCTCCTTTTTCCCTACTGAATTCCATACGGTTGAGCATCTTTTGAACTGTGTGCACTCCCTGTCGGTTCTGTATAATTATTATATTATACTGTATTAATAATCCTCCCGTAATATTCCAGTATTAACAGGATATCAGGCAGCCGAGGTCACCGCTCTACCAGTAACCTTGTAATGAGGGCCACTGTCTGGTTGAGCTGCATACACAATCCCGCAAGGGTGCTCTCTGATTATGGTTATAATGGACACTTTTTCTAAAATGACCCATTTAACTTCTTGAAGGCCTTGATGTCTTCTTTTGAACTAGCCCACCTTTTTTGTGGCGATATTTCACCACAATGGTTTTCGTCGAAAGGTCTTTTCTGATCTGGGCTGTATGTTTTAACATTTCGGGTGCAATATTTAAGGCTCTGGCAGTTGGGAGGTGTCGCCCCCTCTCACTAACAGCCAACAGCAAATGTCCAGCTAGAAAGATTCTGGGACAGTGTCTGCAGGAGTCAGTAATCCCCACTCAGATATGTTGGTGGGGTTTCTTCTAGCTGCTAGGCTTCAAAATAAGGTATCCAGTGATATTAACAAAAATGAAATAAATAACTTTTTAAATGAACCTTAAATACTGAAAAACACTGAATATTTCATTAAGTATAAATATGGCGGTGGGGTAAGGGATGAAAACGGGTGGTGAGCGGTCAGGGGTGGTGTGGGGTTATAATTATAGTGAATGGGAACGCTTTGGAGGGATCCCCAAATAAAAAAAAATAAAACAATTCCATATTTTGTTCAGTAATTAAGGTTCATTAAAAAAGTTTTAGATATTACAGTTTCTGTTAAAATCAAAGTGTACCCTAAATAATTATTGCGTGAAACCTGCTTCTCTCGTGATATGTGCCATTTTTGTGATAAAGAAACGTATGCTTCTCACATGTCTGTGCATACCTATTTGTTGTCTGTTTTTGGACTACTTGTTTTAATAGACACAGGGCCTCATTATGAGGGAGCCGGTCTGGAATCGAGGTGCCGGTAACAACGTTACCAGCACCTTTTCCGGACTGGCTCACTCCGAATCTGCCAGTAGGGGCTGTGAACTACCGGCAGACCTACCGGCGGATAAGTCACTGAAGCACTGGCACCCTTAAAAATGGTGCCCGTGCTTCAATGTTCCCGTTCCCATAAAGTCCTATGGGACTCAACGGGATTTGGGAACTTACCGTTCTGCCGCCTCCCGTCCAGTATTACCGGGATTACAGGCAGCAGAAATGGTAAGCCAAGGTTGCCCGTCTACCGGAAACCTTGTAATGAGGGCCACTGTCTTGGTGAGCTGCATACACAATCCCGCTGATATCCACCTGCACTTCTCAAGTAATAGAACAATGAATCGTGTTTTTTTTTTATGAAAGGTAACCCTTTGAGTGGAAAGTCCTGGAAGCTTGCTTCATGTGTTCATTCCTCATCCTCCGAGGTGCAGACTGTCAACAGTTTCCTGCTGAGCCTATGTCATAGGTCCACAGCCTCATTTTATAATAAATGTTAGTGGCATGCAGGGGAACAACAACAAGTACATGCTATCGAGTGCCTTGCTGTTCGGGTGGCAGAGTGGAAAAGGAAAGAGCAAAAGTGAGGCAAACTCGCTTTTACTCTTTCACATCTTCTCTGTCTCAGGAACAAGTAAACACTGCCTGCAGATGATGCTTTACAGACACCTGTGGAATCCACAAGCTTATTGTGAGGCGGATTCCGTATGAATCCATTTGTTTAATGCCTGCATGAATATGTCGTGCAGGCTTGGAACGAAACACAGTGAACAGAAGGAAGAGGAATGCAGGGTGGGGATCTGACCTCTGCTTTGTGCCGCGCACACTGTCACTGCTAGGAAATGGAACGGAGAGGTAAATCCAGCCATAAACGCATCACGCCTTGCTTTTGCACCCTTATTTACCAATCTGCCCCATTTAAAATGATGGTTAGCCAAGCAGTCCGCGCAATGCAGTACATTCTCACCTTAGTGGACCCAATACATTTTAACTGCTTTGAAGGGATTCAGGGCACCCTCTGGGATGCCTCTTTTCCCCCTCACATAAGAGGGGGAGTTGCAGATGTTCGTGGATAGGCAGAGCGACTGCACATGGTCACCATTTGCAACTGGGACCGTTTGCAGGGACCCTTCAGGAGGGTAATGTAATGCAGTGACTGATGCCAAAGGGTCCCCCAACAGGCAATAGGCCACAGATAAATCACAACATGGTGTCCTTCCCCGCTTGTTTCTGAGCTGAATATTGATTTGTCATAAAGCAAAACAATGCTTGTCAAATCCAACGTGTCTGTAAAATTATAGATCCCATCCCATGCAGATTCCTCATTTCAATCTAAATGGAAGTTACCTAGATAGTTAGTGGTTTTCCTGAACACCCGGTGTGGTTGAGGCTCCCGAGGACTGAACTTGGAGATCCATGGTATACCGTGCTGGTGAATTAAGGAGGCATTTAAACTCGGTTAGTTTTGAAGACGACAACTGGGAGGAGGGAGTTGCATATTGCCAGATGTTCCAAGGCAAATAGTCTATTCGTTGCTCAGGAAATGGGCTGTATCTATTGGTTGAAGAAGAAAGGTTACCGTTGTTTAGAGTTGAAAACCTTGCTTGTTCAAATATTCTTCATGTTTTAAACCACTGCTTGAAATCCTTGAACTATTGGTTTAGGAATTCTTGCAACCTCAAGGGAGAGCCCTAGTTAGGCTCATTATAAAGAACTTCTCCCAATAGGCCCTCTACAGAAACACAGATTTGTGCTAAGAAAGGGAAACCACACATTAAAAGAATAGAATTTTAATGTTGCAATTGTAAAATAGCAATGTAAATTGACATAACAATGGCTGCCAAAGGATCTTCCATTTCTAGTTCCACAGAAATTATGTTGTAAAACTCAAACATTTACAAATGTGTTGTTTTTTATTATAAATAAATAATATTACACAATAGCCTAGAATGCATACAATGTATACATGGTCTCAGCCATGCAATTATGAACTCATTCACTCAAAAACTCGTACACCCACAAAATAATACACTCACACACTTACACACTCACTCAAATATGTTGGTGACCAATGCAGACGTGTTAGATACTTAAACAAATGTTTAAACTCTAAGGGTTCTTTGATTACATAAAAAGGGGTCTGCAAACTGTGCCGCCCCAGGATGTTTTGGACAACAACTTCCATCAGCGCTAGTCAGCATAGTCAATGGTGAGGAATTATGGGATGCGTAGTCCAGAACATTTGGGTAGTCTCAGGATGCAGAGATCTCGCAATTGAATAAGAAGTATAAAAAATAAAAAAACACGCAAACAACTCTTAATTATCATGACATCACAAGTTAAAAAAAAAAAAACACGCAAGTTCCATCATTTTGGGATTTCAGGGGAAGATGAGCAACCCTAAATACAAATAGAATCTTCAAAAGGAGTGGAGGAGCATGGGAGGGGCTTCTGCAAAACCTCTTCTTTTAAACCTTGAAAAAGTGCCATTAAGACATACTATTAATGCAAAGCATAGATACTCTGAGTCGGTTCTCTGGTGCTAAGGGTAATGAATGCTCCCAATGTGATATTTGCTATCTCATTAATTGATTCCCAGTAAGGCATATGAAGTCTGTGGGGATGCATGCTGTGAAGGAAGATCTCACTGGGTTTACTGGGACCCATCTCACACAGACTACAATATCAAATTGTGGGGTGTTTTATAAAAGGGCAGTGTTTTGTGGCTGACTGAGTAAACAGACGTTTGATACACACGTCCTTGTGCTAATACTTTGAGGGTGAATTAAGTTGTCAAGGCAGGTTCCTGAATGAGTACGCCAGGAACTACAGTCATCCATGAAGTCAATGGCAAAGTGGCTGTGGAAGCTTTGTACAGACGTTTGCCAACCAGCCACAACAGTATTCAGAAGGCATTAACCACAGAGGAGAGATCTACCTTTTCCCTATGCGAACCCAAATCCACAGTGCTAGGCTGAAACAGTGAAACGGTAACCAACGCAGAGATGGTTTTTGCATTACGGACACCTTTTCCTGGGGCACAGATTGAAACTACAAACCTATGCCACATTGAACTTCCAAATTATCCAGATGGGAAGACTTTTAGTTATAAGTGGACCCGAATACTAGGAACCATAGGCGTAGAACTGAAAAAAGACGTTATAGTCCCCCCCCCCCCCCAACAGATGAGACATGCGTTTACGAGCTTCAGGTAACGTGATAGAGTAGACAAAGGCAATGACATATTGGGTCCTCCAATCACCCTTTTATCAGGCATCATTATGAACTCTGGATATTTGCTTTGCGGGCTCCCGGTGGCTTTGGGCGTCTCTTTTTTGGATTTGATGGTTTTCCATTTTTACCTTTTTTTCTAAGAACAAAAGAAAGAATAGCACATTATAAACTATGCCAACAACACCATAGGAAGGATATGATATGATATGGAGTGATCACAGCTTACGTTTGTGTATTGGCACCCTAACACTTTGCGGTTAAGAATGCCATTACACTTTTACCACATTATTAGAACAACCACAGCCAACAGAAGTTAAGATGTGCAACCATTCAGACTGATATGCCAGTGGGACACATGCAAATTAATTTGATTTTGAGTGGTGAGTAAAGTTACGACCTATAGTTCTGCATAACACACATACACATACAATTCTTCTGTTGATATTAAATGTAATGGTACCATCACAGCGATATTTATACTGGATAACATCATTTTAAAAATGTTCAAACTAAGGTTGGAAATGTTGCTATTGACTTTTCAACACTCTCACATCCATTGCCACATTTGTCAAACTTGTAATTTTCAATTTTTTCTGAAGACATTTATATTTACACCCACTGACCGGTCTGAGGTGTAATACTGAGGGAACAAAGGCATGATTTTCGGGCTGTTATTAATGTATGAATGTCCAAATCCGACCCTCAGAAGCTAAATACACTTCATGTTTTTAACATATCCACGTAAATTGTCTTTGTTTTTTGGACATGTAAATCCTAGTTATTTACATAGTGCTATCCCGAAAACCTGGTGAGTTTGAGTCTCTCTAGGGCAGAACTTGGAGACCCCTTCAGTGAATACTAATTCATCAATGAAAGTTTGCTAGGTTCAACCTGTACTCTCTCTGGTGAGTGCTGCCTGATGAGGTGATTGGAATGGGACATTAGGCCTTATTACGAGGTTGGAGGTAGACTTGCCGGTTTTATCGGAAAGGCTACCTCCAAACTCGCATCCGGGTCTGGCACCCATGTATGGGCAATTACTGGGCTATTCCGGCCCAGCCGGACCTGGTAATTGCTGTTTAGTGGGTGCCGAGCACCGTACATCCCCATTCTCATTTGAGCCCCATAGGGCTCAATGGGAATGGGGAGGGTGGTAGCACCAGTACCGTTATTAACAGTACCGGTGCTACCATCATGTTCTGCTCGTGGGTGCTGGTACGGCCACAAGGTCAGACCTGGTGGCTACAAGGGCACGCGCGAGCAGAACTCCTAGTATGGCTGCACGGTAGCAATGGTGCCGGTAGTGATACCGGCGTCGTTGTTGCCTTACTTGTAATGAGGCCCATTATGTACGAGGTTTCTGTTTATTTTGAGAATGGTCCTTTTGAGTATTTGATGCATCAGTAATTAATCACCAAACCCTTGATTGCTTTTGGGAGATTGGTTGTCAAGAGCGAAAGGTATAGAATGAGCTCAAGACCCTACTCTTCAAGAGATGGCTACTTCTTAACTCCTAGGTCCACACACCCTCCACTCCCTACCTAATCTAAGACTGGGTGATCTGCTCCCACGTTTCCTCCCCTGGTTGCTTGTAGCTCCTTTGCTGCCAAATGACCCCCACCCCCGACTCTTTGTTATCCCCCCACTTCCTGTAATTGCTCTCTTATGATCTGCTTCCCTCACCAGGTCCTTCCGCCTATAACCTGCAAAGCACTTTGCTGCTCACCAAAGCCTTGTCCACACTCAATAAACACACATGTAATAATAATATTAGTGGAGACATAAAGGGCCCGAAATGTGCAAATGTTTCCTGCAAAGACCGCGCATCGAGAAAAACTGTGCGAGTCTGCGGGCAGAATATAAAATGCACGCTCTGCGTATTCATGGAATTTTCTGAGCAAAGTAACCGTATATGCAAGTTACGGCCAGAACGCCCCCAGCACGCCCCCACGCAAAGGAGAAGCAGCCAGACCAGCTACCTTTGCATGCTCATCTGGGTATGAATACACTGACCCTTTAAACAGTGTGTGGGGTCCCCAGCAAGCGAGTCTTCATCTCGGGGACCCTGCGCGGGGTCCCCCGTAACTGTTACCGGCACCCCGACAACATGCAGATTATGTATCGTAACTCGGGTAAAACTCTGAAAATCTGCGTGCAAACCCTCGTAAACCATTCCTGCACCACACTGCACTAAGTATGTACACCCCTAGGTCCACTCGGATCCACGGCTGCGTACACACCCCGAAAAAACCTCTAACCCATCATGGTAACTTTTTCTGTATTACTGTATCTTGTAATAATTTCTCTTATACATATTAGGTTCTAGATTGAAAATAGTTTTTGGGGATATTTTGCAACCATGAATTTATATAATATGGTTGCATGAGATGCATATGGCGGAGGATAGCAGAAGTAACTGGAGATGTTGGAGAGGATCCAGAATGCCTAGTATTTAAGCTGCTGTGTCAGTGCAAACGGTGGTACAACATTAAAATAGCAAAAATAAAACACTGAGGCCAAAAACAACATTTTTTTGGGACGGTTTTCGAAAATGTATTTTTTTATGTGGTGGGAGACCATCCACTCCCCACCCTCACATCCTCACTCGTTTTCTGTATACCCTTACCCAACCCCCATCTATTTATTTGTTTTGAAAGGCGCAAGTTTCTCACACAAATTCGGCCTTAAAAATTATTTATTTTAGGCCTCTGTGGTTTTGCGCTCGCCTTTTGATGGGGAATACTCATATAGCAACCTAAGGAAGGTATGTCCTTCATGGTCATTCTTAGAGGATGGATGTTTTAATGAAACCTTGATAATGGCTTCAGTCACAGTCTCTATAACGGTTGGTTAGAGCAGCACATACAGTTGTCCATTCACAGCCTCATTCAGAGAAAGCTGAACCAATGAGAGGAACTATGGATTAGGGAGACCTATGCATTACTTCAACTCACATGGTTTGTCATGATGGGTCCAGTATCCAATTACAAATGTTTAACTTGTACTTTCAACAATAAACCAGATTCAATCTAGTGTAAGGTACAGAATGATAGGAGCCCAACAGTTTGACCCGTGTATGCCATGTAGGTAGGTAAAGTGCTTAAATCACTTTGATCCAGGTGTATCTAGTTGCATGATTTAGTAAGTGTCATTCCATCTGGGTTGCAGCAATTATAGTGGTACCACCTGGCTAAAAATTTAATTGTAGCCAGGTGGTTGTAGCCTCATCCCAGGAGGATAGCTCAGCGGCAACGTTCTCGCCTTGAAAGCAAGACGACACAAAACAACACAGGTTTGATCCCGGGTCCGCGCTTAGAAACCTCTGGGTATTTAAGCGCGTTATAATTACACAACTGAAAAAAAAAACAATTCCTGTAACAGCGCCTAGATGCCCGTGGGCTGTGTAAACGCTTTAAAAAATGCAAAAATAAATTAAATAAATAATATAAGTCATAAAGGGTAGAAAAAGTGGAATAAATATCAAGTTTACATAATATTTATTCTTACTTGCTCCCTGACCACCACCGGGCACTTTCTCAATTATTCTAAGACAGGAGTTTTCCGTGAATATGTGAGAAGAGCTTTATTGGAACAGGAAATAAATATTGTTTTAAAAACGGTATTTCTTTCACTGACAACAACGCCACACAGAACCAATGCATAGTATCTGTGAAAACCATGTATGGAGGAAAGACATGGAGGATGGGCAGTTTTATAGTAAGGGATCTACAAGCAATCAGGAGAGGAAACAGCGGGGAGCAGATCACCCAGTCTCAGGTAGGAAAGGGAATGGAGGTGTTTCGACTTTGGTGTTAGGAAGGAGCCACACATTCAAAAGGAGGGTCTTGAACTCCTTTCAGAAGCGAGTCGGCGAGTTTCATGTTGACGGTGTCGTGGTTCTAGAGTCTTGAGGTGTAAACAGAGAAGGCCTGTCTCCAGTTTCTTTCCTTCGTGCACCAGCGGAGTTCAAGTGTGCACATGTCCTAACTTCTGGTAGATGGTAAACCGCCAGAGATGGTGACTTTTTCAGTGAGGTAGCTTTGGGAATTCAGGTTGACATTCTTGTAGATGATGCAGCAGGATCTTGCTTCGGGAGCCGGTACATTTCGATTAGGCTCAGGGTGATGTGGTCAAATTTGCAGAGTCCTTTGATGAGACTTGCTGCAGCATGCAGGACACATCTCTGGGGTGCCATAGTAGTCGTTGGGAGGCCTTCCAAAACGGCATTGCCACCATCTAGGTGGGAGAAGGCCAAGGCTTGGATTCCATGCCATTTATATCTTTCTAGCTACGGACTGTTTGAAGGAGAGGTTTCTTGATATCCAACCAAGGGATTTGGTGCAGGTGGCCAGCAGGGGTGTGAAGCCCTCAAGGTTCATAGCAGAGATCTAGGTCGGGATGTCAGGGTGTTCAGGGCTGTTGGTCAGCAGTAGGAATCCATTCTTGGAGGGGTTGAGCTTCAGGTAAGCACTGGGCATCCATGATTGGATCAAGGTTTCCCAGGTGAATAAGAGTTGATAAGGACTGGGCAATTCAGTTATCCTACATAGTAGAGACATGCATTCAGTTTGGATTACTCCAACTCCACTGGCAGATGGGTTGGATGAGCAGATATCAACTGATCCAGGAGGTCTCCTGGGTGAAGAGGGACACTCAGGAGGATCAAAAAATGGGAGAACACAGCTCAAGCACCACCATGAACAATGGCTAACATAACCAAGGCATACACATGTTAAAAGTATATTGGACAGCGAGGTGTTAGGTGTAGAGTGAGTTCTTCTGAGGCTGCAATTGAAGTGTTTGACTCTCATGAAGGAGGGACAGAGAAAGTGCAATTGGGAGTTGAAAAGATAGCGCATTCACTTATACCACAATTTAGTATCAGCAAACTGTGGCAAAAGGCAAATAGAGTTTTTGCGGCAGTTGTGGAGAGCATGCTTTTTAAAAATGCTGTTGATGAAATACCCAATGGGGAATATCCTGCAGAAGACTAATTTGCATCCATGAGGCTGTATCACATGAGGGAGTGATGGCCAATAAGGCATATTTGTTTGTTTGTTTTTGTCTGTTTGTTTTATTCATTATAATGCGCACCAAACCCAAGGGTAACAGGGCTGAGCAGTACAGAATATGCTAAGCTTCAGGTTACATGGTTATAGATAACAATATACAGGCAATAGCAGTTACACAAATAATAATATACAGGCAATAGCAGTTACACAAATAAACAGGAGTGGAAATGTACTGATGAGGAGGGGGGAGTATATACAAGCAAGGTGGTAAGAAGATCTGGTAAACCCTGGCTACTTGCTAGAAGACTTCAGCAGGTTGATATAGCTGGATATAAATTTGAGGTAAGATTGCTTGATGCGTAGAGGGTGTGGCAATGAGTTCCATACTTGTCCCGCTCGGACGGGGAAGCTGGCACCCCAGGCCTTGATCAATTTGAATCTCAGAATATTGAGGCTGTTGACATTAGAGATTCTTGAGGGTCTGGAAGAGCTTCTCTTTACAAATCTATCTGTAAGATAGCGGGGTGCAGCATTATCCAAAGCTTTATAGGTGAGGGTGCAACTTTTATGAGGATTTTATCTTGGGTAGACGGCCAGTTGTTATTACGCCTTATCTTCGATATATGTGATCTTTTGGATATACCGAGAGCTGGTCTCAAGGCATTATTTTGTAGAATTTGGATTCTGCGTGGGATAGATTTGTTAGCACCAATGTATAAAGCGTTGCAATAATCGAGCCTAGACAAAATAAGGGCTCTAGCTAAGATAATGCATTTGTCATCAGAGATAAAGTGTTTACCGGCTCTGATGAGCTTACAAGTGTAAGCTGTAGCTGATGCTAAGGAGTTCACCTGTTTATTGAAGGAGAGGGTGGAATCCAGATAGAAGCCAAGTGTCTTCACCTCCTTGGCCACCTTGATAATATTCCCATCAATCTCGAAAGAAGAGTAGTCCTGGCCTAATTTCCTGAGATTGGAATGTGTGCCCAGAATGATTAATTCAGTTTTATCATCATTCAGGCATAGACCGTGAGTAGCCATCCATGCCTGGATGATGAGATACACCCTATTTACCAAGGCCAAATCCCTGTTGTAATCCCCTGAGAGTGGGAGGAGAATCTGGGTATCTGCATACTTATCTTACTTAGTGATACCAAGAAGGTCCAGATCATCAAAAAGGGGCTTAGTAAATATGTTGTATAGGGCAGGGGATACGCAGGACCCTGGGGAACGCCGCACAGAATGGGGATCGGGTCTGCTGCATCTGACGGGCAAAACACCCTCATGGTCCTGTCACTGAGGAAGGATTCAACCCAAGTTATAGCTTCTTTGGAGAAGTATGCAGCGGAATTGAGGTGGCTGAAAAGAACTTTGTGATTAACGAGGTCGAATGTAGCCGAGAGATCCAATAGTAGGACGAGGGCTGTGTGACCTTTATCTCGTAGCTCATCTATTTGAGCCTTCAAGTCGATGAGGGCAGCCTCGGTGCCATGTTGGGGTCGGAAACCTGATTGCCCTGATATTTCCTGGTGCTGCACCTACTCGGATGATACTGGGAATAATGGCCATCAAGACACTATTTTTGTGAGGGGGGCATGGAATGGAAAATACAGCCTACTCTCTTTCAGCTTCCAGCACTGCCCTTATAAAATGCCATATAAGATTCTTATAAGTAGCTCATAAGAATTTGTGAGAAACCTGTGGGATTTTTAGAACAACGAGAAGACATTATATGACACCCACATACTTATTGAATTCTTATAAAATCTTATATGTTTAATGTAAGATTTATGTAAGATCTTGTAAGATTCTAATAAGATCTTTATATAAAAATCAGGAAGGAATAGTTGTGTGGGTGTCTGGATGAGAAAATTGGGGACAGCGTTTTCTAAATTGTTTTGCACTTTCAATTGGCCCATCCAGTCACCTTGGAGGACATGAAGCAATAAGACTCAAATGTCCTAGCTTTGAACCTGCAGGGATGAGACTGGGAATGCGGGAGCACGGGCTGATCTTGTGTGGGGATTTCTGCAAGGCAAACCTGGACCTGTCCCATCTCCTAATAGAGGTCAGTTGACAAAAGGGGCACTGCTTTGTTTTAGAGCACTGCCCTCTTTTTGTGCTCACCCTTAATCTGAATTGTCTGCCTCTTGCTTAAGAAGCACTGCCATTTCTGATTACGGTTGCATGTTTATTTGAGGTGCACTGTTTAATATATACATTGTTCCCTTATGTTGATATGCATGCAAAAAGTTTTAGCTCTTCAACAAACATAAATCTATTGGCTTGGATCAGATTGACAGTCAGTATTATCAAGCACGCAATCCTTTCATATCTGAACTCATTATGTGACTGTGGCATTTTTTAACAAGATTTATCTTGTGCCTATAAGACTTGTTTGCCTGCGTCTTCCCCTAAAGGAAGTGTGTGCTGACGATGTTGAAAGATGGGTTACCACAGAAACCGAAACAAAATGTGTAATGCAGTGAGTAAGCATACTCAGACAGAAACCCGCGTGATGTGGAGAATAGAAACTGATTTAAGCACCAGCAAAGTCACGGTTTTGGCTGTCATATGTCAAGTGGCCCCATAATGACTTATATTAGCTGAGATGACCTCATAATGCCACCATATGCCTGGAATCGTTCCCACATGCTGAGCTAAAGCCAGTGGTGGCCTGGGAACCAAAAGAGGCCATGTTAAAAATGTTCAAGATAGCCCAATATTACACATTTTAAGCAAGCCCAACCCTTTTCCTATGAGAGTATGTGAAAATAAAATACAAAAGAGGCCCAGGGTGCAGAGGCCCACTGGTAAATCTCCAGGGTAGCCTCTAGGCCAGTCCAGCCTTGGATTTCACACAGCAGGGATTCATTTTCTATGAAATCGCCCTGCAGATCTCGGTTTTATCCAGCTGGTCAGCCAGTTCATTCCCAGTCTTATCTGGACCTTCTATATTTGAATGACCTCTTATCTTCTTCCAATAGAGGGTCATCTCATTCGAGGTCACCAGATCATCGATTGACTGGGTCAGTTTGGCATGCTTTAGGGGTTTGTGGTTGGCACAAAGCATGTCTCGATTCTTCCAGTTAATCAGGTGCTCCACAAACCCATTCCTTACATAATCAGAGTCAGTGAGTATGACCCGTTAATTGAGTTGGTAGTGCACTGCAGTGAAGATGGCTTGATAAAGGGCCATCAACTCTCCAACTTGACTACTTCAGGGTCCTATTTTATAACCAGTAGACGGTACAGGTGTATCATTCACCCAGACACTCCCAATGCCAGCCACCAATTCTTTTTTCCTGTTATTATCAACATGGTAGGAGCACCCGTCCACATAAACTGTGGGTATCCCCTGACACGTGTCTTATTCATAGACCTTGTGTGGGGAAGTAAAGTATGCCTCCATGTTGTTGTTGGTCATTAGACTTTCGTCCTCAAGACAATTTTCTTGAGCACAATCATGCAAGTCTGCCAACACTTACGCTAGGTAATTCTTCTTGTTTTGGCCACATCTGACCTCCACAGGAAAGCCTTGCATGGACAGAATCAGGAAGTAATTCTGAAATTACTAACGTTACCCGCCTGGATTCTGCCACTTTGTAGATACTGCAAGGGTTGGTGAGGGGTCTCGACAATGATGTGCTTACACTGTATGAATGGGCAGACATTTTTCAACGCCCACACCATTGCCAGCGGTGCCTGGTCGCAGTCATTGAATTTTTCCTCCACATAGGACAAAGTCTTGCTTGCGTATACGATCACTTTGTTGACATTGTCATGCTTTAGGTACAATACTGCTGATAGGCAAGTATCTGAGAACCCCGTCTCCAAAAATAACTCTTTATGGGGTAAGCCAAACAAGGAGGCTGGGAAAGGCTTCTTTTCAGTTGTTTAACTTCCTCGGATTGTTCTGTACCACACTACCACTTGACTCCGGCCTTTAAAAAATGGATGAAGGGTCGAGTGACCTCTGCGTAGTATTCAATGAACTTCCGACTATAATTAATAAGTCCAAGAAGGCTTCTTGATTCTCGCAGATTGGTAGGGTCTTTTAATTTCAATAAGATTTCCACCTTCTTCACCTGGGGATTAAGACCCTCAGGTGTGATTGCATTCCCTAAGAGGTTCGCTCGAATCTTACACCACTGTGCCTTCTGAAAGGACAGTTTTGCTACGGCCTTCTGCAACTAGTTTGGAAAATAGCAGATTTCTGCTATGTGTTCCTCCATAGTTGAGCTCTTGATCAAAACATCATCCACATAGGCCAGGTTTCCCCTTTTGTCCAAATCGGGCATGGCCTTATGTAGGAAGATGTTGAAGTCATTGCCGGAGTTTATGTATCCAAACGGGGTTCGGGTCCACGTGTACTGTTGCCCACCAGGTGTAAAGGCAAGCTTGTACTGGTCTTCCCTACTCACGGGTACTGTCCAGTAACCATTGGTCAGGTCAATGGCAGTGTACACCTTTGACCCTGGGATCTGTGCCAGTTCCTCATCGATGTAGTGAAGGGCCATCTTGACATGTGGACCCGTTTGTTCAACTCCCTCAGGTCTGCACATAATATCCACTGGCCGTTTGGTTTGAGTATCCTGAGTACCCGGTTGTTGAAGGTACCGTGGATCAGACAAATTATCCCATGGGATTCTAAACTCTTAATAATCTCTGTGAGTGACTCCATGCATTTGAGAGGTAACCAGTATTGTTTCACAAATACCGGGGCCCTCTTGGCGTCCGTGGGAATGGGGGTTGAATCAATGGATGTGCGTCCACAGTCATATGATTCCACTGAAAAGATATCTTGGCATTCCAGAAAGACCTGTTTTAGCTTTTGTCTTTGCTCCTCAGTCTCACAGGCATCAGCAAGATAGATTATTTCCTCAACCATCTGCTTGAAACCTGGAAAGACCTCGGGCTTGGCAATTTCAGGGGTGTCCTCCAGTTGGGTGGAGAGATCTCTTTTCATGGTGTTGACCTAGACAGGGGATTCAAAGTAGTGGTCCTTGACTCTGAATACTACCTCCTCTCTCCTAATGTCACAGGTCACCTTTTCCACACCGTCGGGGCAGCAAGAGTACACCAGGTAATTCCACCCATGCCTAGTAAAAATATTTTCTGGAGGAATACCATTGCTGATGTTGAAACAGTTGTTTGGCATTGGTCCCATGATTTCATTATCTAAATCAATAGAATAATGTTGAGCATGAACTGCTATTCCAATAAAGGTGTCTGCGCCCAAAGTGATACTTTGATGGTCACTGTTATCCCCCAATATTTGAATGGTGTTGTGTTCTAGGTCTACTAGAGGTGTTGGTTTTAAATATAGACCTTGTTGTTGGAGATGGGAATTTTGATTTATATATGCGTCCTGATGTTTGAGGTTCTGTCCTCACTTAATTTTGAGGGGAAGAGTAAATTGTTGCACCTGTCTTGGGATGGTAACCTCTTCTCGCACTTCAACCTCAACCACAGAAGGCAGCAATTGAGCTAACTGTAATGCTTTTTCAATGTTGTCAAAGACCATGGGGTTAATACCCATCCGGACCAGGCTGTATTCATAATTAGGTCCAAATTGATTGTAAATCGGTTGAGGATGTCACTTCTCAGATAAAAGGCGTAAGGGACATCTCTCACAACCCAACAATTATGGTCTATGCATTTGTTGCCAATGGACATTTTTAGCATACACCTGCTAGACAGGAGATGTTTGGAATTTGGGGTTTCCAGACCTACTGTGGGTTTGGTCTGATCTTTTGGGAGTTTCTTAAATAATTCTTCACTGATGAAGCTCCTTCCATTATTCAGGCATACTCTGGCAAGCACCGGTTGGTCCCCCTCATTTACCTGAATGGAGAAAAACAACTGTTTGCCTTTTTTCTGAATGTCTGTCAGACTTTGAGCAGACTCTTCCTTGTCTGGTTTCATGGGACTCAGGTTTCCTCTGATTTTGGAATGGGGTAACATTTTAGGGTGTTCACTTCCAGTGTGGATTGCCACTTAAAACTGGGAGGAAAGTTGATTTTCAAGAATGGAGAAGGGCTCCCATCACCAGTTTGTTTTCCTACAGAGATGACTGTGATGTCTGTGACTTGGTTATTTTTTAAATGGAACTCTACATTCTCAGAGCATTGATCAATTACATGACAGGCACCACTCAGGCTTACTCATTTTTAATTTGCTGGGGCGGTTAGTCTGAGTCCAGAGGACCGTGTTTACACAGTCAATCCGAGGTGATAACCTCCTCAGGAGATCATCCCCCAGTAAACAAGGTGTGCCCTCTGGAGACACAACGATCACTGGATGTTTCAGTCGGTGCCGTCCAATTTATATATCCAGATCCACAGTCCCTTTGACGGAAATATCATTCCCGTCAAATTTTTGGAGTTGTCTGGGAAGTGGTGTGAGTGGAATTTGGTGGTCCTCCACCCGTCCTGAGTTTACTTGGCCAAAGGCCCTTTTTGACAGGAGGGTGGCTTGGGATCCAGTATCCACCAGAGCTGATAATTCCCACTGAACTTGCACCTTAACCAGTGTATAAAATGATCCTTCTTTCTCCTCCAATGTGCGAAGAAAGTGTGAGTTATTTGACAGCACGGTGGTCATTTTCTTACTATTGAACTCTGACACTGTGTGATCCTGGGCAATTTTCTGTGTCGGAGTTCGGGAATCTGTAAAAATAAATGTGCAACTCGTAATGGGAGTTGTTGGGGAATCCTCCTTTTCCCCGGCTCCTCGGCTGTCCCTCGTTACCTGGCAACAGTTCTCAGAACCTGTTTGGAGAAAGGACACTCCCTCCGTTTCACTTCCATGTGA
Organism: Ambystoma mexicanum; assembly: GCF_040938575.1. Taxonomy (NCBI): domain Eukaryota; kingdom Metazoa; phylum Chordata; class Amphibia; order Caudata; family Ambystomatidae; genus Ambystoma; species Ambystoma mexicanum. Next base: position 448,609,802 of record NC_090932.1, on the reverse strand, counting down.
CTCACATGTTTTGGGTTGAATAGTTTCTGGTTCTAGATCAATCTCCATGCTTAACCTGTCCCACTCAGGGTCTTTTGGGACCCATTTTCCTTTGGGAGGGGTCTCCCTGTTTTTGAAAGAAAAGGTCTTCTTACCTGAATCCTCCAGGGATTCTTCTCTTTCAAAGGGCATAATCCAGAGTTCCTCCACAAAGTGGGTTCTTCTTTGGCCTATCTTACTTACCCTTTTCTCTTTGGGTTCAAACATTCCAGGGGTAGAAGAGACTCTTTCAGGCTCAGAGGCTTTTAGGAGTTCTGTTTGGGTGAAAAGAGAAGCTTCCTCAAGGGCTTGTCATTTCCCCTCCACCCAGTCCCCCTCCTCCGGAACCTGTGGTTTCTCTGAGGTTTCCTCCCGTCATTTGCCCCGTGGGGCATCAGACCTGGGTGTTGGGGAATTCTGGGAAGCAGGGTTTAGTTGAGAGTTGGACTGAGCCCTCAGCATGCGCTCCAGGTCATTGGTCAGTTGCTGGACCTGTTGATCCAGTTGCAAGACTTTGTCTGGTTGATAGGGAGGTCTCAAGTCATACCTGTGCTGCTTCTGAAAGGGGTAACTGTCCCTTCTCCCAGACTAGCTCGGGTACTGGAAATCCCCCCCATAATTGTCCATCCTGAATCTCCCTTCACCCAGGTTCAGGGATCTATTGTCCTGGTTCCGGGGGAGAGAGAGGAGGATTGTTTTGGAAATTCTGGTTTGGGAGCTATCTGGCGGAAAGATCAGACTGGGAGGTAGAGTGATACTTCTCTCCTGAAGGAAGTTTGGAGGTAGGTTTCCTGGGGCAGTACTTACCTGATTAGTCCCCCCGTCCCTTTGGGCCGGTGGAGTGTATACATACCTAAGGAATGGTTTCGTACCCTTGTAGGTAGGACTTATATAGGTGGCAGGGTCAGAGGGATAGTTGTTCTGAGTCCCCACCTGACTACCATTCGAATGGGCCAGGTTGGGGGATCCCTTCTTCTTTCCATTTTGCTTGTTGGCAGGATGGTTACTTTCAGACCCACCTGTCTCCAGATCCAATGGAGGGGTCGTTTATTACCTCTGCCACCTTTGCAGCAGCAGGGGTGTTGTATGTTTTGGGGGTTTTGACGGTAGTTTTACTCTCAGCAGGCTTTTGGACCTCATAAATCCTGGGGGCCTATTCTCTCACCCAATCCAGGATCCTATGCTCGTGAAAGTCATGCACCAACAAAGTCATTATGTATTTAGGGAGAGCATGGAAATATGTTGTTATGAACTCTCTAGTATTGGTGTTTACTCACCAGGAAGTCTGATTAAATGTCCACTTTAACTCCTGCACAAACTCCTTAGGTGCCTTATCTTCCACACACTGCAAGTTATATGCAGCCTTACCAGCCTCTTGTGGATTCCTATGGGTGGACATTTTTTTCAGTATGGCCGCCTCATAAGTGAACCATTTATGATGATCTTGGTCCTCCAGTCTTGCAAAGAAACTGGAGTACTCAGGTGAGAACGTCCATTTAGCAAATGCTATACAATTCACATCATTCCTGACCTGGAATTATGCCATCATCTGCTCATAATGTTCCAGGTGATTCCATACCGAATACTTAGCATTCTTTTGGTATGGGGTCAGGATGCTCTTTATGGCTTTGATTTGTCTTATCGGGTCTTTCACAAAAACCTCACTCTGCTTTGCTGTCTTCTTCTTCCTCTGCAACCCGGTCCATTCACCTTCTGACACCTTCTGCTAGTGGTACTCCCTTCCCTGTCTTCTAGGTGCTCCCTGTCTCTATGAGACTGGGAATATCTCCCAGAACCACGGGATCTGGACTCCTCTTGCCTGGGCCAATGTGAACTCTCAGGGTCACTCTCCCTGGAGTTCCTTTTAGGCTCAGAATAGAACCCAGTTTCCTCATCCCTCCTACCAGGGATTCTAGGGAATTTCCCCCTCTCCCTGAATATACAGAGATTTTTAGAATGCCCTTCCTAGGATGAGGGTCTGGGTTTTCTCCTTCAGCGAAGCAGGCAAGGTGGTTTCTTTGTAATTACATCTTCAGCCAATCTTGCTCCCTGACTTTCTCCTTATAAGAGTTTTCATGGTCTGAAGTACTTACCGTATTATTCCTTACTGATCCGGAACACTGGTCCGGCCACTTTCCCTTCTGTGTGGTATAGATGAATACTCACCAATATCAGACAGGGACTTGCCTTCTTGTTCAGCTGAGCTAGGCCTGGGTAAGTCTAACTGCCTTATTTCACCCTGCTCTTGATAGGTGGCATGCAGGAGGTTGGTTCCCATTTGTGCACGAGAGGTTGTAAATGACTGGCATGAGGGAAGGGCACCTTACCTTGATCAGTGGGCCTTGTCCCATAAGCTGATTGGTCAGGGTGCCTCAAGTTCTGTTTATCATTTTCGATTTTCTTGGTGAGGCTCTCCCACCTGTGTCTCTCTTTATTGATTTGCTGTTGGTAGTCAGAGAGATGTTTTTTTTAATTCTGGCACTAGGGACTGATTAATCTCATTTACCCTGCTCTGAGCTACCAACCAATGCTTTGTTTGCTGCACCTCCTGCTGAAGTGATTCATTCTCCCTCTGTGAGACGTGTAGGCTGCATGCATATTCACTGCACTTTTCCTTCAGGGGACTAATATCTTTCTCTTGTTCATCCCTACATTTTGCTACCTCTAATAGTTCAGCTTCTATTTGCCTCACCCGCTCTACAATCTCATTCATGTCTTCTCCAATTCTTGTCAGTTCCTGAAAACCTGACTGTCCCTATTCTACCCCCATTTCCAACTGATTTATCATCTGTAATAGTACGCTCTTATCCTGATTCAAGAGGTCTTTTTCCTGAATTAGTTGTTTCAGAGTACTTACCTTCTGATAATCTGTTCAAAGTCATTTTGGGAATCAACCCTTTTGATAATTAATTGACTATTTTCAGTTTTCAAACGTTTTATTTCTGATTGGAATGAGCTAATGTCCTCCAAAAAGACTCTATTATGAGCAGACTGATCATTTAGCTTTTGTTGCAGTACGTTCAGATTTTCTACACACTCTTCTTGTGAATTGTTCAATGCAATAAACTGTGTTTCACGCTCTGCACTCTCTTGCTGCAGTGTTTGCAACTCAGCTTTGAGTTGTTGAACAAGATCCTGGGCTTGTGACAGTTCTCCGGCCTGATTAATCTTACTAGTCTCACTATTTTGCCAACGCTCTTCTATTAACAGCAAATGAAAATATAACTGAGCGGTTAGCTGAGCCTCATCACCAGCAGTTGTGGTCATATAAAATACTTCAAGTGCTTTGTGCAATATTCCAGCTTCAAGCCAAATATCATTGCTTACTGTGGTAACCCCCCGCACAATTCTGGTTTGCCAGATTCCTGCATCGTCCTCAGCACATTTTCCTTTGAGAAATAATTTAGTTCGGAGATGCTCCCTGGCTCCCCCATTTTGTACAGTAGTCATTTTCCCAATTGACTTTCCCTCCACCTTAATGCAATTGAATCAAAATGAATAGACTGTAACAAAGTACTTGTCATGGTTCAGGAACAGGAAGCTAAATCCCGGCCACAACCCGCCACTTTGTAACAGTTTATTGAGAAGCCACCCTCAACATGGGGAGTTCCTTCCCTCCCCACCCACGTGGTTATGCAACAAACTATTTAACAGATTATTTTTAGCACTATCTAAGACACATATCATGCATCTTGGATCCCTCTCCCATGGGATAACAATGAGCCAAGAACAAGGACAGTGTAAGGGAAATATATGGGTATTTATTTAAATTAAAAGTAATTGAAATTAACACAAAAATGGCAAAAACCACTTTATCTATGGCACAAAACAATTAACTTCTCTTAGCATAAATAAATCACAAAAGTGAGTTAAAAAGAACACAATCACAATTCTTCAATTTCTGTGAATTACACTTCACAAAATAATTACACTGATCAAAACAAAGGCACTAATTTTCCTGCAGGCTTAAAAGACTATCAGTAGGATTTCAAGATTGGTAATTATGATTTTGCCCACATTTTTGGTTTAAAATAAACACAGGGTGATTCATCAATTTGTTTTTCAGACACCCCCCCCCGCTTTGGTCTATGTTGGGAAGTCAGAAAAATGTGAATGCTTTGGGGAGTTTCGGATTTCCGACCCCCCTTACTGAAAGGCTTGTTTTGGGGTGAGCTAGAAAACAAGGATTACCCAATTAATATATAGGCTATAGTTTTCAGCACACACTGGGAAGTGAGCTTTGTTAATTTTGAATTTTAACACAGTTCACCCTGTAGTGTTCTGCGAATTGGGGAATTAATTAAAGTAATATTTCTGGTTAAATAGGCTAAGGATCTTCGTGCTTTTACCACCCTTCCCCTGCCCACTATAAAGGGAAAATATTCAAGCCAAAGCAGACTCCCCCACCTTTTCGTTTCCCAGGGGTCAGTTCTGCTTACATAGCAGGCCTCTCTTTAAGGTTCATGAAAGCCAGTTGCATCTCAGGACACTCTGGAAAGATAGGGCAGGAGTCTGGTCACTCCACTCTCAAAGATGGCCTTGCGCTCTCCACCATAGGACCCAGTCAGCTTGAGGCCTTCCTAGAGATAGACAGCTCCACCCAGATGCACTCTCAGCAATCTATTCTAGTTTCACCTTACAGCTGTCAGATGGTAAGTCTCAGCAATCTTCCTGATGGTCTGTCTCTTCTCTCTGTCCCTGGGTGTCTCCTTTTTCTGTGTGTCCCTCTCTGTTTGTCTTGTCCTAGTGCAGTCCCCCTTATATAGCAGCGATGACACCACCAATTTTATAATCTTGGCAAAGTACCCTGCAATAATCCATGCCACTATGATTGAACAGTTACCCTTCTCTCTCCTCCCAAACCCAGCCTCCAAGTCAGGATTGGTTTAGGGCTCTGGAGCAACATATGGCAATTCCCATTTGTCATCGCCCTTTGTTTTCCTTTCAACCTTTTGGCAAAAACTAGTTATGTAGCACAACTTCATAATTTTGCTAGCAACTGACATACTATGATATGATATGATAAGTTATTTATAACGTGCTGAATACCCATTGGTTTCTAAGTGCGGACCCGGTGATCGTACCTGTGTTGATCCGCGTCATTTTGCTTCCAGTTTTGCTTCCAAGGCGAGCACGTTGCCACTGAGCTATCCTCCTGAGACGCATATTTTCTGATTCAACTAATCATGGAGAATTAGATAAGCTGACCAGAAATCCGTACCATATAGCACGGCCACATGGCACCTTTCTGCCGTTTCCATAAAAGCACAACAGTTATGAATATGTAAGTTATTAAGCATATCCCTAATTTCATTTTCCACCTGCTCATCAACTCTCACATTTGGAGCATGTTCAGATCAGCCAGAAACCTAGTTTAACATCTTCCAGTTCGCAGAGTTACAGGCAGATGAATTCTATATCCCTAAAATCACCTGGAAATTACAGAAAAATGGTACAAACATGAAATCAATCTGCCTATGGTTGCTGGAAAAAAGGCCTAAATGAGAATAGTACTTTTAAATTGATTGTGAATCTTCATGTGGGACACATGGCCCTGACTCCTTCCTTCCAGCCATTTGTTTTCACTGGGTCAGCCTCTGCCCAGAGTATTTTTTTATCAGTCTACGTTGTGCTGGAAGCTTGCTCTCTTAAGTGGGCACCACCATTTTCACATGTATTAGTCATGCTCCAGCCAAGGCTGACTTTTTCTTGAGGTTAATGCTTTCAGAGCCAGCAGCTCTGGAGAACACTGAATTTCGACACCTATAGCAAGCCATTTTATTGTGGTTGGTCATCAGATGGGAGATCTGACATCCAGGTTGGAAGTGGGAGATGTCCCTGTGAGGTTTTGCCAACAGCCAGCAAAAGCGACTGACTTGGGCTGACATTTTCCATGAAGACAAAGTGGCTCTTCAAATGTCACTGGAGTTTTGTAGGTGAAACATAATATACATTGCTTTTGGTCAACCCGCACATCATATTTTGTTTTCCTGACATTTTTCTGTGAGCCGTGATATTTGTTTTCACTTTTACTTTTTAAAACCGTTTTTATTCGCACACACATGTGCAGGCCGTTTTTGTTTTCAATGTTTAAAAATCCTGTTTTCCATGTGACAGAGATCTTTGATTCCTCCGCCCTTTGTAAATAAAACTGCAGCTTATCAATTGGTGATGACAGGTAGGCCCCTTTACACATGGCTCTTTAATTTTACTTGAAAAACAGCAACAAAGTCCAGGCCATTTTTGTTTGTGTTTAAAATGCCTGTTCATGTTAAAGGGACTTCTGTTTGGGGTCTTTTAATGCACACCACACTGCATTCCCTGGCACTTGTCCACCTGGCCTCCCCTTAGCACTTGCCTAGCCTCTGGGGCCCTCTCCCCCCCACTGGGACCCTCTCCTACCCCCAACACGTGCACGCTCTCCACTCTGCTCTGCACTTCCCTTCCCACACTAGCATGATCACATTCTGCTTGGACCGGCAGCCCCACCCCCTCCACACTCCCCTTGCACTTTTTGTTACTGCACTTGCCCAATCCGAATGACACAAGGCCTAGTAGGGCTATTATTGTTATTTTTCTTCCCTGCTCCCCCCCCCGCATCCCCTTTTTCCTTTTTTCCTTGTGGCACCTTCAAACACCATTTGCTGAATGGGTGCTTTATAAATACCCAATACATAAATTTAAAAAAAACAGTGATTTGAACATATGTCTCTGTCCCTTGCTGCACATTAAAATTCACTTTGTGGACTTTGTTTTTCCTGACATGCTGCACAGCATTCTTTGCCAGGAGACACCCCCAAAACCAAGCATAACCCCCACATTTGAAAGCTACATTTTCAGTCATTGTATTTTTCAGAAGTCTTCATTTGGCAGCATTTAGTTATGTAATCAATAGTTACAATAGATACCCTCAGAGTAGCAAATGACCTGCTCTCATTAAGATCTACTGGTCAGATGCCTCAATAATGAGCAGCAACCGCAGGGGTTTTGCCTGTGCTTTGTCAAAGACTGTAGCAGCTGGGTGAGAGGTGAGAGTTACACATTAATTGAAGCAAAATATCATCTAGACGGTATTGCACCGAAATAACGAAAACAAATTCTGAATGCACATTTTCTGCGCTTTCGATATAGTTGAAAATGAGAAATCACAAAATGCCGGATCAAGGTGAGCAGGGTTTGCGGGGGTGTTTCCCGCTCCCCTAGTTCAGTATTAAGGGCTTCTGGGGTTGGAGGCGTGTCCCCCACATACATTAAAGGGAAAGCAGGGTACAAATTAACAGATTCCCAAAAGCTTGAGTTACAAAATGCGACCAAGTCGGCTTTGCAATTTTGAAACTCAAGCTCTTCGGAATGTGTTTTTTTTAACATAGATCCATCTAAGCTGCTCACTGCACCATTTTTTATAAAGTCATTGGTAACTCCTGCTCTTTGGAAGCCGGGGGAACACTTGCAGACTCAGACACAATAGGCATATGAAGTAAAATGAACACATTCACTTACTTTACTTCCCTCAGTTTCTTCTTAACCCAAGGTACTTTAGGATCGGAACAGATTGGCCCAGTTTCATTTGTGTAAAATCTATAACAGGGGATACAAAATGTATAGGTGAGGTCCTAATGATATCTTTTAAACTGAAAATATAGTTGTGAACAAATGCTATTTTTTATTATACTTGAGACCTTTTACTGGAGTACTGTACATTTTACAATGTTTTTGTGTTATGGCATATTCTATTATAAGGTGTGCATTTAATTGAATTGATTATTTATATAGCGCCTATACACAATGGGCCTATACACAATGGGCCTCATTACGACTTTGGAGGTAGCCATGGTGCTATTGGCGCCATGGCTGCCTCCAAAATCGGATCCGGGTCCGGGTTCCCTGAATGGGGAATTACGGGGCCATTCCCAGTTTGGAGGGCCCGGTAATTCCTCCTACTGGGAACCCGGGCCCGGACCTTCCCCAATTACCATTTGAGCCCCCATAGGGCTCAATGGGAATGGGTGCGGGAGCTAACAATGGGCCGATTACGACCGGCTCATTGTTAGCTCCCTTGTCCCCTCGCGGGACCCGCTGTGGACGTCTGGTAAGACCAGACGTCCACATCGGGTCCCGCGAGGGGGCCTCGTAATATTGCAGAATGGTGTTAACGGGTCCGCCTCCATTAGCGACACCCGTTAACCCATTCCGCAATACTTATAATGAGGCCCAATGTGTTTCATAGCGCTTCAAGGCAGGGAGGGAACAGGGGAGAATACAGTTTAGTTTAGTTTAGTTTAGTTTGTTTATTGTGACAGTGACATACTTACAGCCCTTGATACATTTATAATGTAAAATTAACTATCATAATCAGCCTGGCGACATTTCAAATAGTCCAAGAGCTTATGGCAATGATAAGGATGGAAGGGGGTGGGAAGGAGAATGAGACAGACAAGCAGCTACATTACTATGCCTGACGACAATTGAGGTAGTTCCGGAATTTAACAATAGGTGGGGGTAGGGGGCTGGAGTAACGGGAGAAGGAGAAGAACAAAAACAAGCAACTATCCTACTAGGCCTGATGACCTTTCGGATAGTGCTAGAAGGGGAGAGAGAGGAGAAAACAAATGATGGAGAGGGAGGGTGGGGAGAGGAGACAAAAAAGCTGCTATCAAACAGGTCAGGAGACATTAGTGATAGAGTAAGAGCTATTGACAATGATAAGGAAGGGAGGGGGCTGAGAAGAAGAATGAGACAGACAAGCAGCTACATTACCAGGCCTGATGACAATGTAGGTAGTGCAGGAATTTAACAATAGGTGGGGGTGGGGGTTGGAGTAAAGGGAGAAGGAGAAGAACAAAACAAGCGACTATCTGACTAAGCCTGATGACATTTCGGATGGTGTTGGAGGGGAGGGGGGAAGAAAACAAGTACAGGAAGGGGGAGGAGACAAACATTTGATGCTATCATACTAGGTCAGGGACAATTCTGATAGAGTAAGTGCAGTAAGGAGGGAGGGAGAAGGAGAAGGGAGAAGAGGAAAGAGCAGAGAATAAAACAGTGAAAAAGAGTAGAGAAGCAGAGAGGAGAGCGAATACAGTTGCAGATGTCAGTAAAACACATAATGCTGCAGAGAACAGAAAATGCAAGCAAGGATTGCAAGGAGCAAGGATACATATTGTTGGTACCTTTTTGCAGATGTGTTGCAAAATAAAAAAGAGAGAAACAACAAATCTGGCCCCACCCAGATAGTGTTAGATTATTTATTAAAGGGCAGGGTAAAATAATCAGCATCACTTGGTAGTGCACAGGAAAAACATGACTCTAAGCAATGTCTACGTCTTATACATATGAGGAGTTGGTTGTTCCAGATCTGTAGAATTGCGGGTGTCCTGGCTGCGGCATTCGGGTTTAAGCTGTGTACAAGACCCCATTGGTGGGTACTGAAGCAGCAGGAGCTATCAATGTTGCATGCAGGGGGCTAGCTTATCAAAAGAATCAACAAACAATATCTCCTTCACTCTACTGATGCGATAAGTGCTGCTCTTCAGGCACTTTGCCCGATATCACAGGACTGAATGCAAAAGAACCTATGCTATAGAAATGACGAAAGACCTGAAATTACATTTGAACAACTGGCCTTGATATTGACACAAAGACAACCTCAGGCCATATTGCAGATAGTCTGTGCTGGTGCAAGTGAACATTTACATGGTATTAGCACTGTGGCAAACAATGCTCTCGTACCATATTCTTTCAATGCATTTTGCAACAGTGCAATGTTTGTTCTTGTACGAATACAGAATGGTGTTAACAATAGGTCAAATATTGTTCTGATACAAGAAGGCATCGAAAGAACATTTCTTCGGCACAAGGGCAATTCTTGCCCAAGTATTAATATGGTGCAAAAGTTAACTCTCACTAGTGAAAAGTTTCTTTAATGAGATCCGAGCAATTATCTAGAGAAACAAATAACTATCACAAAACTTCACAAACCAGGAAACAAATGCTAACTTCTTAACCAATAAGAAATCTCAGAATACAACTGAACATGTAGAGCTACTTAAACACCAATAAGGTATAAAAATACACATGTATTGTCACTTATAACTTTAAAAAGAGGAGTACACAAAAGGGTCCCAAAACACACTGCGCCAAAATTACAAGAGTTTGAATACAGTAATGTATTTATTTGGAAAAGGACCGTCAGCCTGACACGAGTTTCGAGCCCAACTGGCTCTTCATCTGAGGCCGATGATACACAATCAAATATCGAATATGCAATATTAACACATATTGAACCCAAATAAAAAATAGGATGCATTTATGAAAGCCATGACATCATGTTTGGTGGCACAAGGAGCAACGAGTCAAACAAAAGGCAATTAAAGGATTCAATTGAAAGTGACATTTTTAACATAACATAGGCAAACATTCAAGCATATTTATGCATATGTAATGAAAAAGGTGATCCATGCAAATTCCAAAGGAAAAACAAAGAAGAAGAGGGAATAATAAGACAAAAAGAGACAAAAAATAACAATAAAATAAATAAAATGCACTATGTTTTATCCCTACTGTGTAATTGCAGTCTAAATATTACATGATTGCCTCGTTGTCTCCTGATATTGTATTTAATTGCCTCATCTTGATTGTGCAACTGTAGGTTCTAACTGTACAGGACAGCGCAATCTTTTGTACATTTTTCTGTCAAGTTCACGTCAATTCGGCGCCACATTAGTTTGAGTTCCTTTTATTTTTTGGCCTTTCCAATACATTTTTTTCTCACACATACTAACTCAGGCTATATTAGCTACCTTTCCATTTTTGGTCCATTCACCTTGTTACTTCAATCCTATCAGAACTCTTTTCTGATTCTTGAACCCCTTTTTTCCTCCTTTATATTTGCGGTATTGTCTATGTTTCATAATTTGCTTTATGCGCACTCATCATTAGCTAATCCATTCGTCTAACTCTAGTTTCCTTTCCTAATGTACTAGGCATGCCCTTGCATCCACCCTTATTTCCTTAGTACTCAGTTACCTCACCCAAGATGGCGCCCTGTTTCTAGTCATCATTGTCTTGCAGATCCGTAATGTCTAGCCTTTCATCCACCTTCAGACCTTGTTTTTAAATGACTCTCCAGCTCGCGTAACGCACTTGAGCCTAATCCTGTTGTTTTCTGTCCCGCGCCCAGGTAAGATGTATTGGCTACGATCCCTGCGGCTGCAGAACACGGACTCCTTTACCCTTATCTTTGCTCCCGTTTGTTTCCAGTTAATAATAGCTTCTCCTTAACATTTTGGCTAAATAGTATATACCTTTATTTCTTTAGTGCTAAACTTAATTCATTTTTGTAATTCTTCAATTCAACTCTCTAACCCTGTCCGTGAATCCCAGGTTGCTTAATTTGGTGATAGTGCTTTTTCGTTTTCTTTTTACATTCAGCCTCTGCCGCATCTGCGAAGCATAAGAGGTATGTTTTTACACATACATTATTTTTGCATATTACTCCAAGCCTCTCATTCCTCATTGGTGCAATTAATAATTTGGTTATACTTTGTTCTCTTTGAAGTACTTACAGGACATGTATGCCCTCATGACTTGAAATACCGACTTCAATAACAAGGTACACTCCTTGCCAACTGGCTTCCAAATTTTACTGCCACTTGGCACAAAATGTCATTGATCGCGCTGTTCTCTCATTCTCATCATTAATGCTTTGTTCTTTTTTGTCTCTTTTTGTCTTATTATTCCCTCTTCTTCTTTGTTTTTCCTTTGGAATTTGCGTGAATCACCTTTTTTTCATCAGATATACATAAATATGCTTGAATGTTTGCCTATGTTATGTTAATAATGTCACTTTCAATTGAATCCTTTAATTGCCTTTTTGTTTAACTCGCTGCTCCTTGTGCCACCAAACATGATGTCATGGCTTTCATAAATGCATCCTATTTTTTATTTAGGTTCAATATGTGTTAATATTGCATATCCGATATTTGATTGTGTATCATCAGCCTCAGATGAAGATCCAGTTGGGCTCGATACAGGTGTCAGGCTGACTATCCTTTTCCAAATAAATACATTACTGTATTCAAACTCTTGCAATTTTGGCACAGCGTGTTTTGGGACCCTTTTGTGCACTCCTCTTGTAACGTGGCAATGAATGGGCAGTACACCCACACTCCCCAGACACCCGCTGCCTTTGCCTTTTGCTACTCTATGTACAAGCGTGGTGGACACCCTTGATTTTTTCTGCCATTTCTTCCCTCTGACTTTAAAAAGACTCACAACTAGTATAATACACACACAATATACCCACCATGACAGCAACCTGTTTTACCTTAAGGAGAAACCAATAGAAAACACATGAGATGGTACCCCCTGAAGAATGTCCAGCATATAATAGCAAAGAGAACAGAAACATGTACATGTAGGGGTAAAAATGCAAAACTGGTTTGAGCTGTATTGAGACAGAGGACTATGGATTGAGAAAAAGTTGATGAAGTTACAAATCCCAAGTGGAAAAGATGCTAATGAAATCATTAACTGTTCAAGTTTATTCGGCAACTATGTGTGAATAGATGAATTGATGTACCTATGGTGGATATATTGTGTGTTTATTAGACTAGTTTTGAGTCTTTTTAATGTGTACCTGTAACAGAGCCTCAATGACCCCGGGTCGTATGCATGCTATACAAATGAAATAAATAAATATAAGTGACAATACATTTTACATTTTTTTATGCTGTTCATGTTTAAGTAGTTTTATATGTTGAGTTGTATTTCAAGACTTCTTATCGGGTAAGAAGTTAACATTTGTTTCCTGGTTTTTGAAGTTTTCTGATAGCAACATCCGAGTTGTAACCGGGTTTCCTTAATTCTGGAATCCCTCCTATAATTAGAGAATATTAAAAAAATAACTGTCATGGTGCATTGATGCCTGCTTGAATGCACACATCCAGCCAACATACATGGTAAAGAAAGTATTGGTTTGAAACAGAGATTTGGTGGGGGCGGGGTGGGGTAGCAGTAGGCAACTTGTGGGCTCCATCAAATAAACATAGAACTGCAATTATCTGTGGGCCTCATCATTACGATTTTGGTGACACGTTTCTGGGATTAAATCGCCATATGAACCCACTGATGTCAAAGAACCTTTGTAAGAAGTCTGACACACACTGCGCCGAAACCTAGCAACTTACTGAAGGACCAGACCTATGTAAGTAACCACCCAACTGATTGCAACAGAGCAGAACACTGCACCTCTACCGCCCACCATTGCACTGTGGGAGCACTGAGAGGCCTCTGGAGACCCTCTAAGAAGCTCATCCTGCCATGAAGTCAGAGACACTACAGACACCACAACTTTATATACATGCTGGGCTTCTGAGGCAGAACGTGCAAGGCAAGTAGGGCACTTCAGAACATTGGGGTCCGATTTTAGTCCCATACGCTTTGCAGCTGGGACTGAATTAATCAGTTCTGAACTGACCAGCCATATAGGCACATGGTCTGCCATTCTCCTCTGGGATCGCAGGGAGGAGCTGTAAGGAAAGGACACAGGCACACCTAACATCACACACACGCAAACTGCCACTGCTCCAGAGACAGAAGGAAATAACATAATGAAAAGACAAACCCAAGAGAAATGTTGGTGGCCAGGCAAGCTATCGGAAGTGGAATTTCTGGATATTTTCTGACAACCACGCTAAAGGAGTAACAAAAATAGGAAATTATGAAACACACCTGTAAGTGCAGTTAAAATGCACCAGTAAGTATGCATAAAAGTAGCGTTGGACATGTAGGTCCATTCGAAACCTTGTGACCCAGAACAGGTTTGCATCGTGGTAGCCATGAATTACAGCTCAAAATGAGTACAATATGGGTAGAAGGGTAGGATGTGTCCCCATCGAACCCGTGTGTACATTTTATGTTTTGAAGGTAGTGCTCCTGTGAAGGATTGGCTGTAGAGAACTGGAAAGTAATGTCTTTGATAGCAGCACAACCGTTCACACCGATCACCAATAGAAATGGACTATGCACTTGAGGCTGCCAACAAGGACACAAAATCTTAGAGTGTGCAATGAAGTGGACAGCTATCATTTGGTATTTGAACAGAAACAAACGTCTCATTTCCCAAAGGTGTCTGAAGAAATTTCCAGACTCCAATATCTTATGATCACCGCCCACATGGAGCCTACAATAGCGTGCATGGATCCGTAACCCTGCGATAAAACAATGATTTATCCAGCTGAGCAATGATAATGAGCAATTGGATATATATACATAAAATATATATATTCAAGGAAAAAACGTTAGTTGCAGGGACGTTAAGGTGAGCAATACATTGTAACAAAACCTATGAAATTCAAGGAAAAAAACTTTAGTTGCAGGGGTGTTAAAGTGAGAACCTAATGCAACAAACCCCCTGAAATTCAGGTAATGGCCCCTTAACTTCAAGCCCCGCTGTTGAGCAGCATATGACCACAATGATGACATCACCGATGACATCACTAATGACTTTATCTACGACATACACAAATGTGGGATGCTATTTAAAGATTACTTTTACTTTGTACAGTGTGTGTTTTATTTCAATTTTAACAAGTTAATCACTTACAAAAGACACACAGAAAGAAATAAACATCTATGGACATGTTTTCAAGCAAATGCTGAATTTTAAAACTTAATTTCGTTTCTATACATACATAAATTTAGAGCAATGATCTCCTTTTTTTCAATACCCATGTATGGAAATCTTAAACGAAAATATTGTTTTAAAGCACTTCTCATGTCATTTAGAAAATGATACGTGTACACATCTTTCTTACAGTAAAACAATTCAGTATTTACATATGTTTATTTTAAAATGTAGTAAATAATTAGGGTTCAAAATGTGTTGCTTTTTATTTATTTCTACTAATTTGTTTTGTAAATGTATTTACAGATTACATTATATTGAACATGTCTTAGATATATTTTGCCACAAATAGGAAAACTCTAAGTAGTACACTTTTTATAATTCAGATATCATCTTTTACCAAAGTACTACAAAGGAAAGTTTCAGAAGTAGTGATATGATGCATGTGTAGCTGTTTACTGTTGTAAATAATGTACTCGTTGTTATGAAGCATTCTAAAATGCTACTATCACCTGAGTAGAAACGTGTGCGTGGTCTAAATATGGGCAAATACGTACAGTGATCTTATGTCTGATGCCATTAGTTAAATAATCAGTGATGTCATATATGATACTATTAGCCATGTCACCAATGATGCCATCAGTGATGCCATCAGAGATGTCATCAGTGATGTGATTGATGATGTCATAGATGATGCAATTAGGGGTGTCACAGTGGTGTCAACTGTGATGTCATCATTGTGGTCATAGGCTGCACACCAGGGGGTGCTAAATTAAGGGGGCTTTAGCTGAATTACAAGCGTTTTATTGTGTTAAATTCATACCTTAATGTCCCTGCAAATAATGTTTCTTCCTTGAATTTCAAAGGTTTTGTTACAATGTATTGCTCACCTTAACGTCCATGCAACTAAAGTTTTTTCCTTGAATTTCAAGGGTTTGTTATTCCATTGTTGTTTTCCTGCAATTGGCTACAGCCTACGGCTGTGCCCACTGTATATTTTAGAACACTACCAGACCACTAGCCATGGCTGGTGGGCATGGCCTTCAGCCGTGCCCACTGTCTATTTTAGAACACTACCAAACCATTAGCTATGGCCAGTGGGCACGGCCACTCTATATTTGAAAACACTTTGCTCAAAAATGTTCATCAATCACAAACTGTTTTTGACCTGTTTTGACAGTGTTATTGTTATGTATAAAGGATTGCAGACTTTCAGAACTCAAAATGTTATTAGGTAATGCGCAGTGAGATTAAATAATTTGCCAAGGATCACACACTTTGGTTAAGCAGCGTGCTACCAGCCCCTTGTTTTATGACAAGTCTCTTGGTGACTGGTGTGATACATCACACAACCCCAACTAACTGCATTTAGGCAGCACGGAAAAGGTAAAAAAATGACCGGTTGCAAGAATCAAATATTCCCAGGTACTTTTGAGTGTAACTGATGCGAAATTAATGATGCATTTATGATGTCTTTTACTTGTTTATATTGTGATGCTGGTTTTTCATTCTGGTGTTAGTTGCATTGTGTCCATACACACAGGCATAACTTCTCACCATCTGAATATGGGCTTCCTATAAAGTCCAGTTACCTTACAGTCCCGGAACCTGAGTTAGGCACTCTTGCACGGTTTGGGAAGCGGACGTGGGGTGCCGTGACCATGTGGTCAGATGCCCCCATGTTCCACATTCCCTGCTGTGCTTAAACATTGTCCATCCTAGTCTGTAGTGCATACCACGTCCCCGACTAGGGAAATGTGGACAGCACACACAGTATCGACCGCTATATGTGGTATTCACAACTTACATGGACATAACGAGATCACTTGAAGTAGGCGATCGCTCATCACAGGGAATATAATTTTTTACATTGTCTGGTCCAGACGATGCACAAACACATGCAGAGAGAGCCAATTGTTACTGGGGCAACAGGTGGACGATGCTCGACAATCCTAGATGATGGGTGGCACGGCTCGTGCGTTGATACGCATGTGCTGGGTGTCTATGACAACCTATATAGAGGCCACTTACAAGCGGCCCCACATTCGGGAGATAGCCTTTGACGATATGGTATGTTATTTGTTATTTTGCATTTATATAGCGCCTTGTATACCATTGGTATGGTCTGAAGGCGCTGGTAGGTTGAACGCCCTTGAGAACCGAAGTTCAGATCACTAGAGAGAGTAGAGGGAGTCAACGGTGCGTGTGGGCACCGGGTATGTGTGCAGCTGGTGCGGTATTCGTGTAATAGCTGCTTCTTAGCGGTAGGTGTGGTGGTTGAGAGATCAGGAGTATGTGTTTGTTCTGGCAGGATTTATCCAGACCGAGTGTGGCTGCGTTAGGCCTGAGGAGAACGCCTGGCTGGGGGTATGTAACCATCACTGTTTACTTAGAATGATGTGTAGTATGCGGCGGATGTTGGTATAAGAACAGTTATACCGAATGGTGTCATAGTATCTCTGCGTTCTAGTTGAGTGGTGGTGTAGAGGGGAGAGTAAGCGTGGTGGGTTATATGCTTTTTCAAAACGTTCTCTGCATTCCAAACCATACAATATACGTCACACAATTCTATGCGCTCCAGCCCGTTCCATGCACTCCTACCCACTCCATGCATCCTTATCTGCTCCAGACACTCTGGTTCGCTCGACACAGTCGCGCACTCCAGTCCACGCTGCGCGCTCCAGTCTGCCCCGCGCGCTCCAGTCCGTCCCGCGCATGCACTCTTGTCGGCCCAACGCATGCATTCTTGTCTGCCACACGTGCTCCATTTCACTCGTTCCATCCGCTCTACGCATTCAGCTGCTCTACGTACTCATCCGCTCTACGCAACTCGTCCGCACTATCCGACACATCCGTTCCACCCTAGGCACTCGTTCGCTCTAGGCATCCGTTCGCTGCGGCACTCGTCCTCTTTATGCCCTCACACACACTATGCTTTCACCTGTTTTGCTCACTCACCCGCTCTACGCACTCGTCCCCTCTACGCACTCGATGCACTCGTCCCCTTTTCACACAGGTCGCCTCTACGCACTCGCCCCCTCTAGGCACTCTGCCCATCTAGGCACTCTGCCCATCTAGGCACTCATCTCCTTCTACGCACCCCTTTTTTCCATATGCACTCTTCCGATCATATGCCCTCGTCTGCTCTAAATACTTATCGGCCATACATACTAGTCTGTTCTATGGGGTCCTCCACTCTATATGTTCTTCCGCTCAGCTCATCCATCCCGCTCAGCTCATCCATCAGTTCCCCGCACTCATCTGTTCTATGCATTCATCTGCTATGCATGCATTCTGCACTCATCCGTTCTACATGCTTATTCGTTCTGCGCACTCACCCGGTTTATGTAACTCCTCTGCTCTAGGCATTTGTCCGCTTTATCCCCTCATATGCACCATACCTCCATCTGCTCTATGCATTCACCCATCCTACACAATCACGTTCTCCCCGCACTCGCTCGCTCCCCGCACTCGCTCG
Organism: Ambystoma mexicanum; assembly: GCF_040938575.1. Taxonomy (NCBI): domain Eukaryota; kingdom Metazoa; phylum Chordata; class Amphibia; order Caudata; family Ambystomatidae; genus Ambystoma; species Ambystoma mexicanum. Next base: position 448,591,680 of record NC_090932.1, on the reverse strand, counting down.
CTCCCCGCATTCGCTCGTATCTCCCCAGCCCTGAAATCTCTTCACTGGCTCCCAGTTCTGCAAGGATCAAGTTCAAGACCCTTTGCATTGTCCACAATGCTTTCTGGGCCTGCGGCACGCACCACATCGAATGCTCTCTTCCAAAATATCTTCCTTCTCAAGCCCTTCGCTCAGCTACTTACAACTCTCTAAGGGTCAGATGCTTCTCCAGGCAGAGAGTTGGGGTAGAACTCTCTCCTCTGCAGGTACCTCCCTCTGGAATAGCCTCCCTGCCCCTCTCAAACTTGAGCTGGACCACCCAAAGTTCCGGAAACAGCTCAAAGCATTCTTCTTCTCCTCCTCTGCTTTCTCTCTCTCCCTCCCCTGCTGGCCTACCTGACCTACCTGTCTGCTGTACTGACTGGTTGCTTGGCTACCCTCAAAGTCTCACTGAGTCCAGACTCTTTCTTGATCAGTCACTCTTGCACTGCCTCTGGGCCTACAATACACTTAGGGTCTGTAACTGTAACCCTACAGTCCCTTGTTCTCCTTGCACTACCCAGAACCGCACTGCATTTACTCAGAGCATTGCTGCCCTGTTTTTCCCTCCCCTCTCCCTTGCACTTCCCCCTCCCTTCCCCTTCCACTTCTCGTTCTCGCACTTGCACGATCTGAATGCCACAAGGCCTGGTAAGATTGCTTGTCTTGTCCGTCTCTATCTTCCCTGCCTTGTCTTGTCGCGCCTAGAAACACCTGTGTACAGGCGCGTTAAAAATTACTTATATCATATCATTTGATCACAGATGCCCAGAAAAAAATACAATGCCACAGTAAGAAACGGCTAGACTGGCAGCACCCAAATGGTAGTCTAGCCAGGTAATTCACTTAGCAGGACTGCTTTATCAGAAATGCCCAGTTAAAAAAAGTCATACCAAACTGAGGAATGACTAGACTGGCTGCACCAAAATGCCTCTCTAGCCACTAATACCACATATCATGCCTGCTTAGCCTGGACATGGACAGCCATTATGATTTATTGCACAATCCTGCCCCCACCCACACATCCCCTCTCTCTCCCAACCTTACCCCAACCTCCAAAATCAGTTCCTGGGCCCAGAATTACCTCCACGTCCCTCTTCCTTCTCCCAGAGCTTACATATGAGGCTCTTTGCCTCATAGGTAAGTAATGGGATGAGGAAGAGTGGGGCTAGGAGTAATGAAGATTACAGGTAGCTAAGTCAGGCATTACCTCCATGTATTATATGATATGATATGGCATTTATAACGTGCCTATACACAAGTGTTTCAAGGCGCGACGAGGCAAGGGAGGGGAACAGAGGGAAGACAGACAAAGATCCTACTAGGCCAGGTGTCATTCAGATCACCCAAGTGCATGGGAAGAGGAGGGGGGAGACTGCAGGGGGGAGGGGAGAGGACAGTGCAGTACATGGGATACGAAAATAAATAACAATAAGTAAAAGTACGGCCAGCTGGCGGCAAGTGCAAGGGTAATTGCAGACATCAGGTGTCAAGTGCTGGTAGTGGGACTGTCAGGATACAGAACAGTCCCCAAGTGCGGGGTTGCCAGGAGGTCTGTGCAGGAGTGCGACTGGTTGGGGAGGGGACCTGGGCCCGGGATCAGAGGGCAGCCAGGCAGCCAGAGCAGTATCAGTGTCAGTCAGGAAGTCATCTAGGGAGAGGAGGAGAAAAAGCAGACGCAAAGAGAAAGGTTTTGAGGTGTTTCCGGAACCGAAGATGATTCTCCTCAAGTTTAAGGGAGGCAGGAAGGCTGTTCCAGGCGAAGAAACAGATCTGCCACCAACTCGTTGCTTGGAGAAGCGACTGACCCTGAGGGAGTTTGAGGCAGATGAGCGAAGGGCTCGAGAAGGAAGGTATTTAGAAAGAGAGAGTTGAAGGTATTTAGGCCCCAGGACCCAGAAGGCCTTGTGGACGATGCAGAGGGTTTTGAACTTAATCCTCGCAGCCACTGGGAGCCAGTGCAGAGATTTCAGTCCTGGAGAGATATGAACCCTGGGCTTGAGGCCAAGGACAAGTCTCGCAGTGCTGTTCTGGATAAGTTGCAGAGGACGGAGAGGAGAAGCAGGCAGATTTAGCAAGAGGCTGTTGCAATAGTCTAGCCTAGAGAGAACCAGAGCTCTGGAGACAGTGAGCTTCTGGGGGAAGGAGAGGAAAGGAAGAATACCTCTGAGAAGGTGCAGTTGGTAGTGTGACATCTTAGAGACGTCAGAGATGTGAGAAGAGAAGGAGAGTATAGAGTCAAAGATGACCCCAAGGTTTTTAGCCTGAGAGGTGGGAGCAGGAAGAGGGCCCAGAGAGGCAGGCCAGAGAGCTACAGGAAAGGAGGGAGCGGGTGTGCCCATGAGGAGAATCTCAGTCTTACTGGCATTAAGGCAGAGGTCATTGGCGGCACACCATTCCTGGATAGCAGACAGACAGTCAGAGTTACCTCTACCTCATCCCAGTACTTGTGCATGAGACAGAGTGCCTTATACACAACTACTGTCTCATACTCTGGGATGAGGAAGAATAGGGCTAGGAGTAATGAGTAATCAAGGCATTAAATTAAACACAAGTATTGGTGCAACACCATTGAGTTGACTGGGATTCAGCACTCTCCCCCACCACCCACAGACATTTTGGGCTATGTTGACTCGACCTGGCTGACCTTCAGAGCAGTTGGCAGACAGAACATGACACAGATGTTAAATGGCACCTGGGTTTTGCTGTTAACAAGAGCCCAGCTATTACAAACCTAAAGCATTCCACTGTTAGTACCTGCATTCAAATGCCACATTTTTTAGGCAATCGAAATAGTGATGTGGGTTTAATACTTGCATGTCAGGGGAGTGATTGGAAGAGTAGAGAGGGAACAGGAGAACACTCATTCTCACAGCAGTCCATAAGTGGATGCTTTCAGTCTTAAAGGAGAGAGTTAACTGCTTGTAACATTGAAGCTGCACTAGAATAGTCTCTTTATAATGCATAAAGAAATTAGATGCCCCCAAACAAATACGTCTGCCCCTCCCCACCACCCATGAAGTTAGCACCTCTCCCAAGATTTGAAGGGTTAGCCCCCCGAAATGTAGGTTTTGTTGTACCCCTAAACGCAAACACACACACACCATTCACCATATACACACACGCACACCCAGCCATCCATACATTTAAGTGTGCACTCTTTCACCATATAGGCACACCCAGGCAGCCATTCATACATTTAAGTGTGCACCCTTTCACCATACATGCAAACACTCAGGCACCCAACCATACATTTAAGTGTGCACCCTTTCACCATACACTCACACAGGGAGCCACCTATACTTTTAAGTGTGCACCCTTTCACTATACACTCACACACGCACATGTCATGGGGTTGCGGGGAGACCTAATACTTCAAAAAGAAATTGGGCCTCATTACTACTATGCCAGTCTGGAAACAATGGTGCCGGTAAGCTAACCAGCACCGTCGTTTCCAGACCAGCATATTACAGCTCTGCGGGCGGTTGCCGTCCCTCCCGGCAGATCAAACCTGCTGGGCAGAACAGCACCCACCCGCAAAGTTTTCACAGAAGCACTGGCACCGTTCCGATGCTTCTGTGGTCCCCATTCCCATAGAGTCCGATGAAAATGGGGACTTACCATTTGTCATCGCCTGACTTCCCAGACTTCCGTGGTTGTAATCCCCCGGTGTTACCTGGAAGTTGGGCACCAATAAATCATTATGGGTCTGGCAGCAACCTGCCGGTAGCACTGGCACAGTTACCGCCCGTAATGAGGCCCATTGTTTCTTTTTGATGTCACTCTGACTTCATAAAGAAGTTATAACTGCTAAAGACCGAACCGTAACGGAAATAATTTCTTTGAAGGCAGAATGACTTAAAAAATGCAGAATGACAAAGAATAATGAAGGCAGAGTGACTTAAAAAATAAACTATTTTATTTATTTGCATTTTTAAAGCACTCACACAGCCCGTGGGCATTGAGGAGCTGTTACAGGAAAAAAAAAATGTTGTTACGTTATTGTTTTTTTTGTCTTAGTTGCAATTTATAATGCGCTTAAATACCCAGAGGTTTCTAAGCGCAGACCGGGGGATCGAACCTGTGTTGCTTCATGTTGTCTTCCTTCCAAGGCACACACGTTGCCGGTGAGCTGTCCTCCAGCCTACGGTTTTCTATTCCATGGGGAGGGTGGACCTCTTGGACTTCAAAAAGAACATTTCTTTTTGTAGTCATTCTGCCTTCATAAAGCAATGATTTCTGTTACAGAAATCATGTTTTATGAAGGCAGAGAAAATTCAAAAAGAAAAAATAAATTCTTTTGAAAAAAAAATATTTTTCTTTTTTTTTTCTCCAGTGGGGCCCCCTCTCAGGACATGTGTTAGTGGGCTCCTTGCAGGGGCCCCTGTTACGCCACTGATGGACATGTGTATATGTGTGGAATATAGACACATTACTGTTGGTTTTTTGGTAAAACATTGTTTGTATTAAAATTTTGTTAATGAATAACTTGAAGCTGGAACTTTTGCTTCACTAAAGTAATTTCTGCACTACTGTATGCAAATGTTGCAGGGTGACCACACACCCTAATTGAATTAAACACACGTTTACTTCATTTTTTGAAGTCTTTATATAAAGTCTGTCTTTTGACTAATTATTTAATAGCCTGTTGGCGATATAAGCCTGGATTGCTTTTGAATCACTGCTTTAAATATGCATACCGTTATAAAGAAATTTGATTAACAGGGCATAGGCTCATGGGAGTGCAAGAAGGTTGCACTGCTGGCAACAACAGGCCCATGTGTCAGGTAATTTTGGCACCATAGCGAAAATCAAAAGCTTGCACCCATGAATAAACGCACAGTAAGTGAAAATATATCTTAAAGTGAAATATACAATGCATTTCAATCGACCTTCTCCTTAGAAGAAACTGCGCAAGACAAAATAGCATTGGACTTTCTAAAAAAGTAATGGACACCAGAAACATAAGCTGAGAGAGGAAAAGTTCCAATAAATCCACTGGCAAAGTATAAAAGGTGCTCACCGTTTGAACCCAGCAATCTGTCATGAAATATTTCCTGGAAAACAAAATCCCAATACGAAACAAATGCTTGTGGTCTTGTGGGTAAGCGTCTGCAGTGGGAACATGAAAATCTGAGTAAAATTCTGGTAGCCAAATACGTGAGCAAGCTTGCCAACCTCAAAAGAACTCAAAAAAACTCAAGGGGATGAGTCCGTCCTCTGAAAAAAGTTACCCTGTCCTCTCACATGTGTTCTTTACTTGTGCCCTGAAAAGCAGCCACAATCAGGGGCAAACAACTGCATCAGTGTCCTGGATTGCAAACTCTCTTGGCAGATTTTGGGCAAATACTCATGGCTTTCTTGCCCTCTCATCATTTTCCCTCCTCACCCCAATGTCTGGCTTTTAACAGTACTCTGCTTTATAAAGATAGCTTGAAAAGTACACATACCTTAGTGTCACTCAAATATATAAAGCCTTGTAGAACTATGTTAGGCAAAACGTGTACAATTGCGGCATTATTCCCCTTCATCTTGACTGGGGCGTTACAAATACCAGAATGCAATTCAGCAAAAGGCAAAATAATGATCTCTGAGTGCAATACTTTCAAGCACTGACAGTAGCACAGTTTGAAAAAAATTATACGGATGTCCTCTGTTTTCTTAGTGTGTTATGAGATATTTTAATTTGAAGAAAACACAGAATCTGGGACGTTGGACTGTCTTCCATCCATGCAGTAACCGGGACCAAACCTGCTTAGATTCAAAGTGAGGAAGGGGCTGGCCCCCTTGGGCCATGTTGCTCTAAGTGGTCTTGTAGTGTTGGCTCACTTATGAGGCAACTTGGCATGAGGGGTTTGTCCTGTTGATCCTGTTACTGAATGGGTGGGACACCTGTGGCACTGTCCATGGCCTTCGACCATGGCCAGTGGGTTTTCACCTCCATTGTCACTGTAGCTGTACAACAAAATATATTTTTTAATTATGTATAAATGAGTGCAGGTTTTGAGAACTCACAATGTTTTTAGGCAATGCGCAGTGAGATTACATTTTTTCACACTCTTTGGTTAAGTAGCATGCGACAAGCCCCTTGTTTTATGGCCGGTCTCTTGGTGAATGCTGTGATACATCAAACAACCCCAACTAACCACATTTAATCAGCATAGAAAAGAGAAAATCATGACTGGCTGCAAGAATAACATATGCCCAGGTGCTTGTGGCCCCATAGTGAAAATCAAAAGCAGGCACCCATGAATATACGCAGAGTAAGTGAACATATATCTGAAAGAAAAATATAAAAATGGAGTTTAATTGACCTTCTGCTTAGAAGAAAGTGTGCAAGACAAAATAGCATTGGACTTAAAAAAAGTAAAGAACACCAGAAAAAATAACCGGAGAGAGGAAATGTTCCAATAAATCCGCTGGCAAAGTATAAGAGGTGCGCACCTTTTGAACCCAGCAAGCTGTCGTGAAATATTCCCTGGAAAACGAAATCCCCATACGAAACAAGTGCTTTTGGTCTTGTGGGTAAGCATCTGCAGTGGGAACATGACAACCTGAGTGAAATCTTGTTTGTTTGTTTGCTCTTTATTTATAAAGAGCACCGAACCCGGAGATATCTGGACGCGTCACATAGTTACAAAGTTACTTGGTAGCCAAATACATGAGCAAGCTTGCCAACCTCAAAAAAGCACAAGGGGTTGCGGCTGCATTCTGAAAAAAAAGTTACCCTGTCCACCCACATGTTTCCTTTACTACAATCAGGTGCAAATAACTGCACCAGTTTCCAGGATTGCAAACTCTCTTGCCACATTATGCCACATTGTAGGCAAATACTCATGACTTACTTGCCCCTTCATTTTCCCTCCTCACCCCATGTCTGACTTTCAGCAATACTATGCTTTGTAAAGACAACTTGAAAAGTACACATGCCATAGTGTCATTGAAATATATAAATCCTTGTAGAAGTATGTTAGGCAAAAAGTGTACAATTGTGGCATTATTCCCCCATCTTGACTGGTAAACTACAAATACAGAATGCAATTAAGCAAGTGGCAAGAAAATGGTCTCTAAGTGTAATACTTTCCAGGACTGATAGAAGCAACGTTTAAATAAAATAATAATGTGGATGTCGTGTGATTTCTTGTGTGTTATGAGATATTTAAAACTAAGAAAACAGGCAGCATTGAGGACTGGAACCTGTCTCCCATCCAAGCAGTAACCAGGACCAACCTTGCATAGCTTTAAAACAAATAAAGGGCCTGCCGCTCAGGCCATGTTGCTCTAAGTGGTCTTATAACTTATGCTCATTTATAAGTAACATGGCCCGAGGGTACCAGCTGCTACTTTGCTTTAAAGCTGAGCAGGCTCAGTCTCGGTTACTGCATGGATGGGAGTCCCTGATGCCTATTGCGTGCCAGTGATTTTACACCCCTGGCGTCACTATAGCTGTTAAAATATCTATATTTTGAAACCCTTTTTTTGATAGCCGCAGGTGCAGAACTACAGATACCCTCAACTATCTGTACTCACTTTGTGTAAGGACTACAGCTGCCACAGCTATCAGTATTTTTATAGCCACGGATATAAGAAAAAACGGTTGAAAGAAATGTTTTCTTGCCCCCCAGACTTCACCAAGTGCCTCTCTCAACTCTGCCAGCTCCCCCACTCTCCAGATGGCCTCCTCTCCTACTCTGCCCTCTCCCATTCCGCCCACACTACACGCTGTTTCTGTGATGCAGTTTGCTTTGAGATATCGGCTATTCAGGGATATAGCCTAAGTTCCAGAAACACTTAATGTTGCAAACTCTGTCCAAGTACAACTCCCAAATTTCACCTGGTGCCCGCTAGCCACCCTTCCACCTCTAGCCTGATGGCATTTGCATGTCTTGTGACCTGCAAATGGCTGTTTTCCTGCATTTCATTTTCCGATATCCTCGGCTATAGCCGCGGCTATCTCTTGCATCGAGAAAAAAAATAAGATGGCTGTTTCATTTCTAAAAACACCCAGTTTTGGCAATTTACCTGATGTATACCTATCTATTTTGAGGAAGGGTATCCCCCTTCTCCATCAAATATTTAAAAAACTACTGCACGCAATAACACCAAACCACAAAAAGGGCTCTAGTAAACACTTTGAGCCCAAGTTGCTTTGTACCTAGTCCAAATCTGTCCACCGTCCACCAGTTTGGGCTGTGTAGTCCTGCAAAAATGGACCTTTTTTGTCTATTGGAAAATGAATGGTAGGTAGGCTGCAATTTTGTGTTTTTTTATTTCTTAATAACGTTTTATTCTTTTTATTCTTTGTTGAAGTTTGTAATCTGGGGGCCCCTCGCATCCCTAATTGACTTCACAATTTCAGTCAAATCCGTCACATGAATAAAAAGCGATAGAATTTTTCGAGGTTTATATGGGAGACTGCTGCCCTTAATATATATGTAGTTATGGTTAAGCTGCTCAACTTATAGGAAGAACACTTTTTGGACAGCTTATAACTTTGCTTCCACTGGAAGAATCCTTACCAAACTTGGAAAAACCGTATATGGCCCCATCTGAAATTTTCTGACAAGTTTGGTGAGGTTTAATCTCGGGGGGCAAAGTTATAGGGGGGGGCATCATTTTTTTGATAGACACAATGGAAAACATTTTTTGCTCACGCCTACAGCCAAAACTGCTGGATGGATTTTCACCGAATGTGTGATGTCGTCTTTGATGTCCTGGGTGTTAGTCTAAGCGGTGCAGGGTGGTGATGCGAGTTATGGTTCCTTAGCTTACCATAACTGGTGAATCCCAGAGGATTTTCGGTTTTACTTGTAACCATAACATCCCTTTAACAACGTTTTTTCAGTGAATATATAAATACATTTTGGGAAGCTAATTGGTCCTGTTGAATATACTTACATGACTGCCTTTACACATGGATAGAGGGCGGCCTGCTGCTTCACACGTGTGATGGTGTATGGGAAACGGTGGGCGGACACAGACTTACAACAATGGGTTTCCACTTTGCTTGGTCGGAAATCTAGAGGAAGAGGAAAAGGAGATGTTTGAACCATGCATTTCAGACATTCTTATGCCTTTGGATAAAAACTGAGTTAACAGATATTTCGCAATGAGACAAAGGTACAAAAAAGTGAAGCTGGGAATCAGCATCCATTCTTGATGTTGGTCACTTATTTCATATGTTTCTTCATCATTAAGGTGGATGTACAAACAAACAACATTGATGGAAAAGTAATTCTACTTGGCTAGTTGTTGCTGCTGACCATGGAGCAAGATTTTTGCTTTTAGTTTTTGCTTTGTCACTTTTTTCGCTGCCACTCTGAACATATCTGGCTGAAATCTTTCTCCCCTTACAATTGTTCTCATTGCATCTTTCTTCCTTTATTTTTTCTACAATCATTCTAATCCTCCTGCCTCTCTTTCTCTTCTGCCATTCTTTAAACCTTCCTCTTCACCTTCGGAAAATTAGGGAAATGTACTACGGCACAATATCTGGTATGCTTTTCGCAGCTCTACAATTATACTTGTATTTTACGTCACTCTCTACGATAAGTCTAAGCTAATATTCCTCACAAATAAACATCTGTGACTATTTTTCACTCATTTAAATTTATTTTTTTCAAATATACTTCAAAACAGTATTTTTTATAAAAGAATAGTGGTTATGATTAATTACATGAGCAGTAATAATGGTTTGGGTGTGTTTGACCGACTTTTGCTTTGATTGCAACAAACTGACCGCAATTTATCTGCTCGGGGCCCAATTTTAATGTTGTTCCCCACCTCCATTTTTAAGGAAGCAGGGGACACCCCTGCACCCCAAACATTGGAAAATATCAAACATGGAGAACGGGGGACAACCCTGCAAGGTTGGTATTTTGCAATATATTTGACCAAATTGCCCCGATCCACAAATCACCCATGCAAAATTCTGTCAAATTGGTCATTAGGTCATTTGTTTAGGTCAAATAGGCTAATACCATAATAAGCAAGCATGTTCAATATTTTAAAAGTGTTTTGATGATTTATATATTTTAATAATAATATAAGTGTATTTGCCCAACTGTATTAGTTAAAAGGAAAAATCATGAATCATTACAAGGTTTTCCTCTGAACATAGGAGCTTGAAACTGAGCGGAAGCAACAACAACAAAGATCCCCCAACAGAGACACTGGGCCTAATTCCAAAAGCTGCTCCACAGGTGCAAATGGAATTGCACTCCACGAAAAGTGTTTCATGGGCGCATATTGTAGCTGATTCTGCAAAAGGCTATGGAAGCAAAGGTTCATACAAATGCAGACACCGAGAGTTTTAAGGTGGTGATGCATGTGTGAAATCTGTGCACGTGCACATATGCCACATGCACATATGCGACCGAATCAGACAGCTGTCTAATTGCAGATCTCTGCTAACAGTTACCTCACATAACGATACCCCCATTTAAGACATCAAAATGCTTGAATACTGATGGTGCCACATTTCCAAGGAAGCACGTGCACAATGTTTTCCTAGGGAACATACCGGCTGGTGTGGGTCTGTGCTGGACAGCAACCTGAATATAAGATGAAGATTTGAGCAATCTGCAGGGTTGGGCGATTCTGAGCCTCAGCAAAGAGGTAAGTAGGCTGGCCAGGATATCTTTTGGATAGCACTGGACTTAGACAGTCAAGCCATTCATAAATAGGCCCAATTCTACAAGCATTATTTTCTTTGCCCGTGGCCTCTGGCAACAGTGCACTGCAGAAGTCCCCACCATTTCCGCTTTCAGCACAAAGACATTTGTGATATGGCTGTTGTGATGAATCTGGACAATTTGTCCCTTCTCACCAGAGGGGAGCAACCCCCTTTGAGGATAGGGATGTGGGCCCGCTAACCAAGACCCTCCCTAAGGGCCTGGGCAAGTGGGACCGCACTGGGAGTGACCCGCTTCCAGGGGACACAGACTCCCGTTCCGATAAGGAACTTCCATTCCAAAAAAAACAATTTCTGCCTATATGGGTGTTGGAAAGACTTTGTATTTCCTGTTATGACTATAACAACCAAGGAACCTTTTTTCACTCCTTTGGCCTCAGGTAATGCTGAACGTCGTCTGAGTGCCATAATCAAAGAAGACGAACACATTTCTTTTGTTTCAGATTATGTACATAGGACCAGAAAGGACTTGAGTCGAGAAGAGATTCCTATGGAGGGAGGAGAGTAATCCCAATGCTGGGGCGAGCCTTGGTAGAGACAACGTCCTGAAGGGGCGTATCCACCCAAGGCCGCCGAGGCAAATCGGAAGAGAGAACCTCTAGCTGGAGGCTGGAGGCTGAAGGCAGGTGATCTGACCGAGTGAGAGACTCCGATCAGGAGAAGGATGGAGATGGAAAAACAACTGTATTAACTGGTGCGGGACCACGGGAGAGCAGTGGTGGGCCTGGTGCCCGGCAACCGACGCTGAGATCAGAGGGAAGAAGGGAGTCCGATCACTGAGCTCCACATGGCAAGTGCCTTTGCTGCGGAGACGAGCACCAACAGGGAAGCAAATGCTCCTGAAGTGAAAACGCCAGTGAGGGCAATGAACTTTGGTTGAATTATGAACATTGGGAAAACCGATGGGGTTACTGAGATCGGATAGTTGCAAACAGTTTATACCATAGCTGGGACAGCCAACAAAGGTACTAGAAGTCGAGAGAAATGAACGGGCACCCGTCCTTTGTAAAACAGAGCTAAAGAGATAAAAACACTTTATATCAAGGCTGGAAAAAACCGACATAAGTACGAGAGCAAGAGAGAACTGACTGGGCATGTGTCTTTCATAAAACAGAGTGAAAGAGATACAAACACTTTGTATTAAGACTGGATAAGCTATTAAAATTATTAGAGCCTGAGAGAAAGGAACAGGCACATGCCCTATGAAAAAAGGGTGAAAGAGGTACGCGTGCTTTATGCCAATGCTGGGAAAGCCGACAAAGGTACGAGGAACTGAAAAAGCCGGACAGGCATGCTTTCTAAATAAAACAGATTGAAAGGAGTATGAACACTTTGCAACAATGCTGGAAAAGCCCACTAGGTTACCGGATCACCCAAGCGGACAGACGCCCTACGTCTATAATGTTGATTGAGAGCCAGTATACCTACCAAAGAGTCACATGACTTTGGGAAGTCCAAGTGCCACGAAGGTTGGGCATAATGAATTGTGGTAAAAGTGATCCTAGAGCGATTTGAACATTTGGCAAAATCTGAGAAAAGTGATCTAAGGAGAATCCTTATTTTCCTAGGGGGAAGAGAAAACAGTACAGAGGATATTTGTCTTTTTCATCAACAGAATTTACACAAAGACTTAATTGTGTCATTATATTCTAAAGGAACCTTGACATTGAAATGAAGTCACCTAAGTGTGTGGGCCAGGCAGAAGCCAGAGAGAGAGGCGATTGCTCCGGCTTCTTTTTTTGTTGTTGGATTTTCGAAAGTGGTAGAGCCAGTTAATCAGCTGGGATTTGGACTCATGACTATTTAATTTGGACTTCGACAAAGTACCTTATTTATTTTTGGGAACTTCCCTCATAACGGTAGGGCCAGATAGGCATTTTTCATTCATTTCAAATAGTCACCCTTGGATCATGACCCACTGTATTCCGAGTCCTTCTTCTGGTTCACCAGACTATGTAGAACAGAAACCAGGCCCTGTCACAATGTCTCAGTTTGGTGGTTTTTACTTTTCTCCAATAAACATCATCCTAAGGAATGTGATATTGTAAGTGGAAGCAAGCACTGCATTCATCATCTCACAGACACCATGGCTGCTGAAAAGGAGTAAACCATACTTTTGAGACACATTTGATCGAACCCCATAAAAGCTGTTACACATCAAATATGCCAACTGAGCAAGCTCTACGAAATGATTGCAGCAAGGAGGCTGTTAGTAAAAAGTAAGTGGAAGAGTGATCTTTGTTATACGCCTGTCTACCCCCTGATAACTGGCCAGCCAGTTTCCTTCTTATAATGTAGAAGGTGGAATAAATGGGACCAACAAAGAATACCCAGGGCAGAAGCAGAGTGGAACATAGTGACAGAGCAGTGGATCCCGGTGTCTAAAGGTGTGTTGACTGGTGCAGAGTGCAGACATGGTTGCAGACACACAAAGGCAGAGTGGAAAGAAATATATCACAGCAGCGTTGGGGGCTACACTCAAAATGTATGCAGAGTGACTCCTGTATACCCTAGCCAACACCCCAATTAGGTAGCTGATACACTTTGGTGTAGGTTCCATCAATAAAACTGTTTATGGACAGAGAGAAAGCCAAATTGGATGCAATCAACATCAACCTTCGGATATTGATAAACGATTTAATGTGGTTGAACAAAGTCAACAAACACAAGACCTCCATGTCAAGGTTGCTCAAGCTTGGAAATTATGCAGGGATTCTCAAGGCACAGTGTGAGGAATTGGAGAACATGGGGCGCTGGAACAATCTTCAAGTCTACAGACTTCCTTAGGGTTCAGAAGATAATGACTTTAGCAAGTACTTCCAGTTCTTCCTCATACATCTTCTCAAAGCCTCACCAGGTCTTACCTTCACTATGCAGAGAGACCTCATTATTGACTCAGCTTCAATACATTGGCACAACCTCAGAGTCCAAAAGGGATCATCACTCTCTCCCTCGAGTAAAAACAGCTGAAGACAGTGTTCAAATATGATAAGCAGTCAGGCAGTCTGAGATGCACAGGCTATACGGATTTTTTGTCTCCATGCAATTCATAGCAGTCAAGTTGGATCTTAATGCATTGGGAGCTGGCTTTAAGCTGTCCACCCATGCTCATTCAAAGTCATACTTAATTGCAAAACATCTATGTTCAGTAACCCAGAGGTCCTGCATGTGTCACTCAAAGTAAAACTGAGGAGATGGAGGTAGCAGGTCCTTTGGGGTCCATGACATGATGTCTATAATGATTGTGGGTGGTTTGACCGAAGGGTCAGTTTGGTTAACGTGGCTGGGCGTTGGAGGGAGGGTGAGTCACCTGCATGCCAATTTGGAATGTTCAGAATGTGCATGAATGTAAAGTTGTAATAGAAGAATTCTAAAAGGGTTTTGTTGGAGCATTGATCTGCTCTTATCTATCAGGATGTGTTGTGTGTGGGGGGTCTATTACGACAAAGACTAATTTCTCTTATTAATGCAGCCAGTTCAGTCTATACATCTTCAAACTTCCATTTCAATGGAACCGTGAATTACTATAATGCTACTGCATGACTGAAGGGGGGGTTGTGCTTAATTATTTTCGGGAATTACTGTGTCTCCCATTTTGGTTTGTCACATCTTGGTTTGATAAATTCAATGTGAACTTGCTTAGAGGGTGGAAAAGATGATGTCAAAGAGTTGATTGGTTGCTGTAGAACAGTGTCTCCAGTCATATCAAACAAGGAATTCCTAAAAGCCCTAGAATACTGTAGAATAAAGGAACTGGAAAGGTATAATTAATGTATTAACCCACACTGTAAAGAGGTTGGGGAACCCTGCAAAGAGGAATACAGTGCTGTCACTATTGCCGAAATGTTGCCCCTTATTTGTTACAATACAAGAAACATACTGCAAATACATGTATTGACGATTGAATGTAATTTGCTGAACCAAAATACAAAGTGCTAGGATGGTGCCTTACTATATCTGAATATAATGTGCCTTCCGCTACTCCAGACATATTGTGCGATACCTACCAACAACATTTACCAAGACCAATGGCATCCCCATGTGATAAACATATGGAAACATATACCAAGGGATTGCTGCCCTGATTTTGTAAATCATTTGAAGAAAATCTGCCATGTATAATAAGAGAAAACTGTATTATTTAAATGTGCATGTTTTTAAGATCATATGGCAATAGAGAGAAAAGTAAATAATATGGTGACATTATAGACATTTATGTGATGCATCTATAAATTAAGTCATGCATGCTTTTTAATGGGCCAGACAAATAAGATTGCACTTTCAAATGTCAGAAATAATGCATACATTGAATTTACTTGGATGGCCTTTATGTGAAAGAATGTGTATGGCAAAGGGTACCCCAATCCAATTTGGTTTTTCAAAGCTATTCCGCTGGGAAGGTGTGTCATATTCTGGAAGTTGTAGTTACAGTGCACTATATTAGACATTAGGCTGTTTGCAGAGGGAGATGGATTGGTAACCTTTGGAACTTTGCAAAATAAATACAGGAAGCTGTATATTGATGTTTTTCTTTGTAACCCCTTTTGCAACTATGTGTGCAGGGAAGAAGTTGGGCTGGGGAGATGAAGGCAACGATCCGGGCATGAAAGGCATCCAGTGGACAATGCTCTGGATGGCAAGATAATGGCCTCTGCATTGTACAGCTTATTGATCAATGTCCTTGAGGGATTGATGGAGATCGAATGGAGGGGCAGATGGACGTTGGGCAGGAGACCTCAATCTAAGACAGTGGTCTTCTCTTGGACGATAAGAAGAGCATGCCTCATTGCCAGCAAGTGTTACTCAGGCAGCATCTACAACAGAGTCCAATGCTCAACAGCCACTGTGGCTTCATACGGCCTCCAGGAGCGGTGCCAGTGCTGGCCATGTAAATCTCAGGGTGAGGATCTAAAGGTCATGCGGATTGAAGGCCCCTGCATTAGGACGTTCTGAGTAAGGTTTGGAGAAACATAAGCGAGGTGGTGGGGACTTCGGTCTCATCGGCCCTCCCGTTTCCCATCACTTTTCTTGAGGGCCATGTTGTTTGGAGTAGGGATTCTTACTTCATTTAAACGGGCGGAAGTAGACACCTGATGGATGTCTTAAAAGTAGTCACATTAGTTATCTTGTAAAGAGTCATGGACGTCTCCTGCAGACCTTGATAGAATACATTTAGTAAAAGACACCGAAAGGAATCAGTGTGATGCAGGAGAGTTGGAGTGCAAGCCAAGCAAAGGCGTGTCTGGAGGACATTCATTGCCATCATTTGGAGGTCACCAGAGGTAGAGGTCGCTACCTCTGGCTCCCCCCTCTGTGACTCCTAGAACTGACCTTGTGACAGGGGTGTTGCTGGGTTTCTAAAAGATCCGGGGCTACGCTAATATCTGGACTGTCAGACTCGGGCTAGCTAGCCTTATGGCTGTAGCTCCTGAGCTCCTATCCGGTGCTGCAACCAAAAGATCTGGGGCTATAGCCCTCCTAGCCAATCTCACCCCAGCCCCCTGCAAACCCCTCTGCCTTGTGACAGGAGTTGCACTGACAGTGCCCAATATAGAAAGTGTGCTCACTCTGAAAGAACTGTGTGCTCTTCATTCATTAAGGTAAATAAACAGCAGCCACCTGAGAGCGGGTGAGGAGATGACTTCTCTAGATACAGAAATGGAGCAGCAGGCAGAGCACACATAATGATTCTGCCATCAGGCTTGCTGTGTCATCTCGCTGACAGACATAAGCAGGCAAAATAACAAATATTTCAAGTGTTTGATGTTGGTGGTGTAGACAGGGATTGACTGATAACCAAAAGACGCCCTGGAAATAATGCTCAAAGTGGCCCCATATTATACATTTTCAGCAAGGCCAAGCCTTTTCCTATGTGAACATTTGGACATTGTAAAAATGTTCCTATGTGAACATTTGGAAAACACACAAACGAGGTCCAAAGTGCAGAGGCCTACCGGGAAATCTCCAGAGTTCCCTATAGGCCAGTCCACCCCTGGTTGTACGTGTTTATTATAGACAAGTCGTTCTACTCTTAGTATTTCAAAGCAGTTTGCTCCGGTCCTGCGAGTATAATTGCACGCCAACCCGTCTTCATCAGTATGTTATTTACATACCATCAGGGGTGGACTACTGGCCCATAGGGAACTCTGGAGATTTCCCAGGGGGCCTCTGCACCCTGGGCCTCGTTTGTGTGGAATTTTCAAATTATCCCATAGGAAAAGGGTTGGGCTTGCTGAAAATGTGTAACATGGGGCCACGTTGAAAATTATTTCCATGGCCTCTTTTGCTTCCAAGTCCACCCCTGCATATCACACACCTCTGTGCAGTTAAATTGTGAGCATTGCCGCAAGCTCTATAGTCAACTCCTGCTTAAAATCTCCAGAGAGTGTGCGCTCTCTTCCCCCTGCTGGCCAGCTGCAGAAACAACAGCAGAGGGTGTGGCAGGGAGCACTGTACAGCTCTCTTATATACACTTTGGAAAGCGCCGTGAATCAGAGTGTTTATTGGCAGTGCAAAGTCACTTGCAGCAGTGCAAATGATTCCATGAATCGGGCCCTTAAGAGTTTGGTGGATGCTGACACCCACTGATTTTCTGTCGTGGAATGAAGGCTATTCAAAAACAGCAGCACCCCATCATCTTTACACCAGTTTTCTGCCAGCGGAAACCTAGCCGAAAATATTGCAATGGGGACTTGAGGATTTCCAGCTAACTTTCTGCCAGTGGGAAACTGCTGTAAAGCTGATGGCGTGCTATCCGGAGGAAACCAGTGGATTTGAGCATCCGCCGAACTCTAAAAATGAGGCCGAGAGTGGTGTATATGTGGTATTAGTAAAAACAAATTGTAAAAAAAAAATGTGTTTTTATTTATGGCAGACGTAAACTAAAACTACGGATCATCAATTTTAATGACCTTGAGAATGTTTAATCAAATGTGTTGCACCCCTGATTCTTGGTATGTGGGCCTGTGGGGGAACTTACCTATCCTGGATAGATTGCATCATGGAGTTGGACATCATAGTTAAAAGGCCCCTTCTAACTCTTCAGGTCTGTGTGTGCTCCCTATCAACACAACGCCATGCAACCTGAAGCACTCGCAGAACCTGATATTTGTTTTTTATCCATGCTCTGTACCGAGGATCTTTCAAGTGAGTGCATTTTTTGGTTGCCCTGGTGCAAGCTTGCTCCATAGTTTTCATTTTTGCAGATCAGTAGCTGTTTATTTTAGATTTTATGTAATTCACTTGAAGCTCAGATCTATTATTAATTTTACATATAAAGCCTTGGCTGCTGCTAGGGAGAATTATCAGAAATGTGCTAATTCCTCTCTACCTTCCCCAGCAACTTTGCTGGATTTTGAGGACTTGAATTTTTAACTTGGAGTGAGCGGGACCCTTTTTCCCACTCTCTCATGTATTTTAATGTGATTTCTGAGCTTTTGTGTTTCTTTTGGTTATGGAGTCTGACAAACTCCATAGGCAGCATATTTTACATTGTGCCACGCAGCACCTTCAGTGCAGTGGCACAGGGATGTCTTTCAGATTTCCCAAGGTGTAAATACCTTCTCTTGGATAAACTTCTGTTTCCCAGAGCAGTAAAGTGAAATTGACTTTACTTACGTTTGTAACTTTCTAGACCCAGCACACACTATCTTACAATAGGGTGCTGTAGGGGTTACTTAGTATCCACTTCATCTAACTTCTCATGTAACTTTTTTATGTTGCCCTTTCCTCAATGAATTGCTGGTGGCAGTGGTTAACTTTTAACTGCCGTGATGTGCATTTACTGCGGGCTGCGTTCGCAGCTGCAGTAAAGCACCCAAGGGTGCCATTTTTGTCAAAACGGCCCTGGTCTTTTTTCGCCATTTCTTTGTGGAAAGGTCCTTCATGAGATTTACTCTACAAGCCAAACCAGGATTGGTCCCTTTGTTTGTTTTGCCTTTGGTGGGATGCACAAGTGAAGCCTGCCTCTGGCTCCAGGGTGTCTGGCGGGGGCAGGAAGCAAGGGAGGTGCCCGAAATGCCCTGTGCTTAGTCTCCTAGGAGACAGGAATTCACTCTTAGGTGATTGGCCGGACAGCCACCATGCTTGGTGACTGACAGCTAGGCTGTAATGAATGGGAGAAACCTGCATACAAGGTGAAGCTTTTTCTTCCTTGGAAGGCAGAGTCGACCACTGGACGAAGGAATTTGAAGAAGAACTTGAAGAGGATGCCTGCTGCAATTCCTGGACTGTTGTTTTGCCGGTGAAGCCCTGCTGCTGTGCTGTCACTCCAAATTTGTATCGAAAGAGAAGCCCCTGCAAGGACGACTTCTCCCTTTGAGTAGATGGGACCAATCAACTCCAAAGTAAGCCACCTGGACATCCTCTCGGAACTGGTTGCAATTCCACTGCAGTTGCTGCTGGAACTGAATAGCCAGGAAGAGGAAAACCAGATTGTGTGCATTGCTTTTAAGCTGGCCAAGAGCTCCAGGACGATCCTCCAGACTCCCAGCAAGGAAACCCATCTCAACAGCCAGGAACCGCAGTGTTGCTATTTGCGGTAGACATGAGGAGCTGAAATACTGAAGTGCCACTTGTTTGAAGATTGCCGTTTGCGGTCGGTGACCTTCCCATTGCAGTGCAGGAGTCCCCAGATGTCCTCCCTCTTGTACCCATGACTGAGGCCCGGGAACAGCAGGATCTGTAGAGCTGCACAGGAACAGAAACCACCTGCTCCACTTTTCCTCAACTTAAAGGTACAGTACAGTCTAAGAAAACTTATCTCTTCTCGTGTAACCATTTGTCCTCGTTGGAGACTTGTCTTGGTTGCATCTGTAGAGTTGCTATCAGCTTCTTTACCTCACAAGCCTAATCAGCTTGTGGCCCTACTTTGATTTCTTCTTATTCTACAAAGACTTCTAAAACATTTTGCAAGACATTTACTTACCTGCAAGAAGTGCTTCAGTTCACCTTGACTTTTGCTAACTTAACATTGGCTGGCCTGGCTCCCTGAATGACTCTTCTCTCCCCTGCTTATTTGTTGTGTCTTCTTTCCAGGAAGGGGTTAACTAATTTTGCATTGGGGGTTACCAAAAGTGTTTACCTGCTTCAGAATATTTGTGGGATCTCTTGTGCTGTTCTAGTAACTTTTTCCTTTGACCTACTCCTAAGCCTGATTCTAAATGCAACATTGATATATTAATGTCCCCAGCATGCTAACTGTTGAAGTCACCTCAGGGTGTAGATAGTGTCTGTGGGCCATCCCAAAAGGGTACTTACTGGTTTAGAAGACTAAGGCCCTCATTAAAAAGTCATGCGTTAAGGGGTTAACGGCGCCGTTAAACCCTTAACGCCTGATTCACACTTTAACACCTGCTTTTTGCAGGCGTTAAAGTCCAAGGCGCTAAGCGACCTTGGTGCTAATTACGGCACCGTAATTTAGGGTGCCGTAATTAGCGCCTTCCCCATCCCCATTATGCCCTATGGGGCAAAAATGGAAATGGGGAAGGGCAAATGGTGAATGGGGAATTACCGCCCCACTCACCTTGGAATGGGGCGGTAATTCCGCCATCCACCATGGCGGAATCCGGCATGGACCATGGTGCTAATAGCACCATGGTCCACCGCCTGACTTGTAATGAGGGCCTAAGAGTGTATATTTGTTAAGTGTATTTGTGTGTTGCTTTATATTGCTCCCTTATGAAGAAGGCTTACGCTGACTGTTAAATAAATTAATAATTGTTTAATCAAGAAACCTTGTGTGTAAGAGTTTATTTGAATATGTGCCACTGTGAATCACTCTGTAACTCTCCTAAAGCTCACATTGACCCCTCTTGAGATAAGCCTGGCTGCTCAACACGCTACCAACCTGTGTAGTACAGACTTATACCAAAGGGTGGGTTCCTATGGCCAGGAGGTTAGGGTTGTTATAGTGCACCCAAAGGGTACTGCATACAATCTTGCCTAACAGCTGCATTTTGTGACATCATCATATTTCAATAGATTTGTTCAGAAGGCAGCTTGGCACAATATGCCACATTGTGCAAAACTGAAATCAACATGTATGCATAGATAGTGCACTATTACATGTACTGTCACACTAACAAGATGGTCAAATACTCCTCCGACTGCCATGTGAAACATGAAATGTGCATCATGTGCGTTGATGAACATTGCATTCTAATGGGCACCTAGCAGTGGAACCCATCACCCGGTGGGTAAGGCGATTAGCTCAGACTCTCATATGGGAGCCGGAAATTAAGTAACTATGACAGCTTTTATTATAGCGCTTAGAAGAGGAATCCATCATGAACCGGCACATAGAAAACAGCTATTTGTATCTCCTTGTACCAAAGTTAAAATGTAATTGATCATAAGACTGGTATTTGCTTTCTTCCAGGCTGGGAAGTGATGCAATTATCTACAAATAAAACATAATCAATGACTCAGATTTACAAAGTATTTGAAATCGCTTTAGTGCCTACTTATGCTGTTTTAGGTTTTGGTACTTCAGAATTAAGTTGAGTAGAATGTAATTGAAATTGAATATAAGATTGAACATATTTTTTTTTCTAGAAAGTTTAAGCTATCAGTGCTTTCACACGGGTGGACTCAAAGGAGAAACTGTTATCATAGCATTTCAAAAAACCCTTTCTAAGAGTCACCTGATGATGGTGCAGCTTAAAATAAATATTGGGCAGATGCGAAAGGGTTAAAGGGAAAGAACATAGTAAATGGAATGAGGGAAGTGACCGGGAAGATGGAGAAAGCAGTGGAAAACAAAGGAAAACAGTGGGAAAAAGAACATCCTGGGAAAGGCTGCAGCACATGGCTCCGTACGTGATCACTGCCCACAATCCTGCATTTGCGTGGTAGTAGTTTTAGATGAGTGCAGGCCGCCCATTTATACTTAGTGACACGAGTTCGAGAATGTGGTGACCCTGCATCCTCTGGTTTCAACTTCACTAAAGATGCGACACTAATAAGTGATTGATCCGGTGCTGACACTGGGCCAAGCTGTCCTCGCCACTGCGTGCCACCCTCAACGGGACGGTGGCAGCCGAAGTAGCCCCGGCGTAAGAGGTCTGGTGCCTGCAGCAGATGAAGAGCTGCGAGTGTGGCCACAGCTTTAAACTCTGGCAGGAATTGCACAGCCCTTCCTCCTTTGACATATAGATTAGACTATCTGAAATAACAATGAAACCCAATTAATCAGAACACCTGTTAATGTATCCTTTGTTTTAGCGTGTGCCATGTCAATGGTCAATATTATATTTCATAGTTGATACAGAGCATGACTGTACTTACAGGAGTCTCCCAGGACACTGGCATATTCGGCCAGCAGGAGCAGGAGTGCCAGCTTGGGCAGTCGAGCCATGAATACCTCCGCTTCTTAGCACTGCTGCAGGGTTCTGGGTGGCAGGGGGAGCTTCTGGTGTTCTCAGTCCTGTCTGGAAGTTAAGAAAAATCCTTCAAGCCCCCTCTTACTCTGTTATTCGGACTTTTTCATTACCTCAGAGCTTCCGTTTTCATTTCGTAAAAGGGGAAGAACCGGGGAAGGAAACTGCCGTATCTAGATGTGTGTGTGGTCAGTGCGCGAACCCGCTCGTGTTTCCTTTCTCAGGTCAATGGGAACATCTTAGATAATGGGGCGGGGCTAGTGGTTATTAATGGCACTGTGCCAAGTCCAACTCATGTGATTGGGCAAGTGTAGGTGTACATTGCACCTTTACGCTGGTAACTTCCTTGGGGAGGAAGGATAGCTCAGTGGAAACGTGTTTGTCTGCGAAACAAGAGAACGCAAAGCAACACGCGTTATAAACAAACATGTTTGCCAATGCTTGGTGAGTTAATGCACCTCCTTCAGACGCATCGTTTGTTGGTCCTGTCTTTATACAGAGAGTTCCAAATGCATTTAGGCGCAGGTGATTAGAAATATGAGAGATTGGGGATTAAGGATTTGGGGTGTACCAAATCTCAAGGCATTAGTCAACCGAATTTTGGCTGCAATCCATCTTTTTGGCTTTGCCTGAATAATTCCTGGTTTACTGTCTCAAAGCCAATCATAGCCAATCATAGACGCTGGTATCGTAGGCGGGGTTAAAAGAATGCTCAACATTCTGTATATATTATCATTACATGCCGGCCACCTCAAAAGGTCTACTCCTAAAGCCAGTAGCACATCCTGTCATGCCCTGCCCGGATCCTGCCTGGGCAATGCGGGTATTCGAGGAAACAGGGTAAGTACTTAAGCCTGCGATCATCCTCCGGCTATCAGTTCCCGCTACCTTACCATGCTCCCACTTGATCCCCCCATCACCCTTCCTACCCGACGCATTTTCACTCCGCACCAGTCCCGCCCTGGCCACCTCCCACGATCAGACACATCCGCCCGGGACAGGGCCCTGACACCCCAATGGATCCTCTCACGAAATGTTCACCTCTCGAGCCGACCACGGCCTGTCCTCACTATAGAGTCAACCCACCTCTTCAATCGTAAGAAACACCCGCATCAGCTCTAGAACTGCCGTCTGCAAGAAACAGCACTCTCAGATCCGCTCTGAGTCAGTCCATTATGCCAACTACATCCCTAGTCTTCCTTCGAACCGTCACAACTTCAACTCGGACCCCCATATTGCAATGCCTGCCTTCAGCCTCAAGAACTCCCGCCTGCCTCCCAGCAACGATCATCTATTCAGCCCCTCCCCTGCCCGCATGCAGACCTATAGGAATGTCGCCATATTGAAATCCATAAATGTTAGCACTCCAAATGCTAGATGTGTAGCAATACATAACACTAGCTCTGAACCTAAGCCAAATGCCAGCAATACTCACATACCTAATGTCGATATTTCCCCCCTCCATCTGCTAGCGCTGCAACTATGCAAAATGTTAGATCTCCAACAATCCCAAATGTCAGATCTGTAACAATGTCAAATGTCAGATCTGTAACAATGCCAAATGTAACAATTGCAAATGTCAGATCTGTAACAAGGCCAACTGTCAGATCTGCAACAATGCCAAATGTTAGATCTGTAACAATGCCAAATGTTAGATCTGTAACAATGCCAAATGTCAGATCTGTAACAATGCCAAATGTAACAATTGCAAATGTCAGATCTGTAACAAGGCCAACTGTCAGATCTGCAACAATGCCAAATGTTAGATCTGTAACAATGCCAAATGTTAGATCTGTAACAATGCCAAATGTCAGATCTGTAACAATGCCAAATGTTAGATCTGTAACAATGCCAAATGTCAGATCTGTAACAATGCCAAATGTTAGATCTCCAACAATGCCAAATGTCAGATCTGTAACAAGGCCAAATGTCAGATCTGCAACAATGCCAAATGTTACAACTCCAACAATGCCTATGTTTAGATGTGTAACAATGCCAAAGACCAGCAACGCCCCCATTCCTATTGCTAGCGATGCATCAATATCAAGCTTCTGCGTTGACTCCTTGCTAAACACCATCAACCTGAGCCTACCCTCCCCACCAAGAACACCTCCACACAAAACTCACCATCCACCCCTACCAAAGACCTTAATCTAGCACTAATCAATGCCCGCTCCCTGACCGCTCATGCCCTAGATATCGATGACCTCACTACTTCTAATAAACTAGATGCACTAGCAATTACCAAAACCTGGCTACACCCTGCATCCGGACCCATGCTATCCCTCGCCCTTCTTACAGGCTATACCATCTACAGTAGTTACAGACTTAACATAAGAGGAGGGGGCATGGACCTTATTGCTAAGGACCACCAGATCATTAGACAAGTACCCTCTGCTGTGAATAACAACTGTGACATCCTCTCTCTCAAGTGGACCACCTCCCCTACCAACACCATTACTATTCATCACATCTATCTGCCACGAGGGCCCACCCACACATTCGAAGAGGACCTACTCCTCCTACTAAATAACAATCTCAAGCTCACCTCCCAAGTGCTTCTTTTGGGGGATATCAACCTGGGCCTCGATGACCCCTTAAACTCACCAGCCAACTCACTAGCCACCGCCCTCTCGTCTCTCGGCTTCAACCAATGCATCTGATATCCTACTCACAACAAAGGTTGTGCGCTTGACTGGCTAGCCAACACTTATTGTCACATCTCCATTAAAACCAGGTCACCCTGCACATGGTCAGATCATAATGTGATCAACTTCTCACTCCCAGCAGGAGGGCCGGCCATAACATCTACAAGCTCCACTACTCCCAAAATGCTTGCCCACAGCTCCCCTAAACTCGCCAAGGAGAACTTCGACCCCTTTCTCAATGCCCTTAAAATATTGTAGGATTGGAGTTCATAATATAAAAGAATACCCGTCCTAGAATATTTGGGGAAATTATTTTAGGGGTCAGGAAAAAAAGTCACCAACCTCCGACTTTTTCCACACGACATTAACCATCTGCTCCTACCCTTTCCTGTGTGACTTTTTATGTCTGGACACCGGGCAGAGATGCTAGCTTTTTTCAAGCACAGAGCTGAGGAAAGATGTGGACTGGTGCTTAGACTCTGTTCCCCATCTCCGTTCATGGAATTCCAAGAAGTAAGACTAGTCCAGCATAAAAAAGAAAAACAGGCAGACAGCTTGTCTTTACCTGCCCATTTCGTTCTGGGCCTATTTACTGATATTTTAATGAACCCCATCCTGTTACTGACCCATTAATTAAAGCAGCACTGCTGTGAAGAAGGGTTGTAGCTAGGTCTGGAAAAGATCCGGGGCTCTGCTAATGTCGGGACTGTCTTGCCTCGGGGTTAGCTAGCCTTTCAGCTGTAGCCCCTGAGCTTCTATCCGGGGCTACAACCAATAGACTGGGGGATGTAGCCCGCTCAGCCCCCCCAAACCCACCAGCAAAGCCTCCGCTGTGAAGTGCTAATACTGCTCAATTGAACTTATAGCAGTCCTAGGGCCTCATTACGACGCTGCCGGTCCGGAAAGAACGGTGGCGGTAAAACCGCTGCCACCGTCGTTTCCGGACCGGCTGATTAAGAGGCCTGCAGGCGGGAGGTGTCACTCCCGCCAGGTCTGACCTGGCGGGATTTACACCACCCTCCTGCAGGCGCAAATGGAAACAACGGCTCCGTCATAGACGGAACCAGTGTTTCCATTGTGCCCATCCGCATGGAGTATGGGACTCCATGGGAATGGGGACTTACAGAATTCCGCCTCCGGAATTCCCGGGTCACCGGGGTCGTAATGCCCCGGTGATTACGGGAATCACGGAGGCGGAATGGTAATACGGGTCCGGCAGTAGCCTGCCGGTTTTTCCGGCACGTTTACCGCCAGACTCGTAATGAGGCTCTAGTCATGGTAAAGCACAATAAATGTTTCCAAAGACGGTTGTTTGAGGAGTCACAATGCTGAAGCCAGTGTAAGGGGGGCACAAATATATTCGGGGTGTCTTAATGAATTGAGTTGATATTTGATTTATATCGCGCTCGTACACAGGTGTTTCAGAGCGCCCAATGCCATAGGGCTGCAATCACACTGGCACAGCTGGTGCTGGCCGCACTCCTGGGATCAGAGTCCAGGTATAATTCTTTCTTTAGGTTGAACATTACCCATGAACTCTCACAGTCATGCAATCGGTATAAATCGTTGCAAGGCGTGGTAGGAAAGATCAGAATGCAGCGTGGAACAGCGCAGGGGAGAGGTGTGACACCACAACTCGAGAAATCTATTTCTCAGCAGGCAGAAGTCGGCGCCGAAAAGCAGCAGCGCAGGAAATGGAAAGACTTTACCCTGGAACCGCTGCATTTGTGCTGGTGGTTCTGGGCCAAAGGATCGGAGTAACTAACACCAACGAGGGGGCAATAGGGCGGGTTATATGGTCATGGTGACAGCCAGCTTGTAGCCGCCATAAGTAAAGCTCATGATGTCATAACCACTCAAGTACTAGCGCCTCTCTCTGTGTGCTTTAAGTGCACACACTTCTTAGAAGTCTTTTTTTTAATGCTTTTAAGGTGATGGAGCCAGCACTTCCCAGCCCTGCCAAACATCTGTCTCGCTTTTTCCCACTGGGGCTAGGAATAAGGCCGGTAAGATAGCTCAGCGGGTTGAGTGCTCGCTCTGCGATCTGAGCGTGATCTGTAGGTCGCAGGTTCGAATCCCGAGAAGGCCAACTCAGCCTTTCATCCTTCCGAGGTCGATAAATGAGTACCCATTTCGGTTGGGTGATATTGTATGTAAATATGTGCTCTGTAAAGCGCTTTGGATTAAGGCGTGCTATATAAATAACTTATCATTGCATAATATACCATCACCTCTCTTGGCAGTTCCACGGCACTTGTGGCAGCGCCAACCCTTCACATCTGATTGAAAGTCTCACGTTTTCTCATAATGAAGCAAACCCTGTTACTGTTACCGCCACTTGGTCCTGCAAATCTACTGTAGTATTATGAGTGCTGCTATGAGGGTGCTCTTAGTCCCCACACCAAATACGACTCAGATGTTTGAGGATTTACCATGAGTGGTAATTCTGCCGTGGTAAATCAGCAAATATTTGGCGGTAAAGTGGGGGAGTTACCTGCTTCGCGTTGGTTGTGGCAAGTCAGGAGCATGAGAAATCCCAGGGCACAGCGACCTCTACCCCCCTACACAGACACATTGGGCCACATTATAAGTTTGGCGGTAGCCAAACCCGCTGCGGGTGCCGGTATGGCCGGCCTCACGATCCCCATTCTGTCCCATAGGGCAGAATGGGGGTCGGGAGCATGGTTGCAGTGGCATCGTTCATAACGGTGCTGTTGCAATCACGAGTTCTGCTTGCGGGTGCCGGTCTGCACGCCTGGTCAGACCATGCGTGCAGGCCGGCACCGACAAGCAGAACTCGTAATGTGGCGGAGAGGTAACAACGGCGCCGGTAGCACTACTGGCACATTTGTTACCTTTCCGCCACATTCGTAATGAGGCCCATAGTCCTTGTTGTGGGATTATTATCCCTTCCACAGGGGAGGCATCTGAGACCCTCGCTACAGTGGGGGGCTGTTGGAGCAGGGTGGGGCAGAATCATAACAGAAAGGACACGGGCCACATCCTGGGCAAGATGGAAATGAGGGTCCATGTGCACAGATGTACAACATGATTCACCAGGTTTCACCTATGGCCATAAGAGCAGCAATGATAGGAGAGAAGGGTCAAGGCTTTTTATTATACAGTATTCAGCCTGGACCAATGAAGCTTGGAGTGTGCAAATAGCAGAACACCCCGATAGCCATCCCTTGTTCATCTCCCAAGCCCTGGGTTTCCGATGCATTATTGGTAACTAGAGATCAGTAGCCACTACTGTCTAGGGTGGTCGGTGCCATGAGCACATCAAGGCCATAGCCTTACCTCTCCTCTAGGGGAAACCTGCATTGATCTTCCACGGATGTCTGGATCTTGCAATTGGAAATGGCGCCTGCACACAGCTGTACTCTCACATGCACTTCCTCTTCCACACTCTTCTATTCCTGTCCATGATGTTCTTTATTTCCTTTCCCTTTCCCTTACTCCTACTCTTGCACTCTCCCATTTTACTCTCTCCTTCCTTCTCTCTCTCTCGCTCGCTCTTTCTCTGTCCGTCCCTCCAATGTTAACACATCTCCTGTGTACTCTCCTCCTGCCCTTTCTCTAACTCCAGTCTTCTCACCGTACTACTCTCCATGACTCTCCACTTCCGTCTACTATCTCTACTCTCCACTCCGCTCCTCTGCTCACTGCTCTTAAGTCCCCTCTACTCTCTACCACTCTCTACTCTCCCACCCCTCGCCTCAACTCTCCACTCTCCTCTCTCCTCTCTCCTCTCGTCCCTCTCCATATTGCAATCACCCTCCTTTCACACTCCTAGTCACCCTTCTCCCGCACTTTCACTTACTTGCCTACTCTACCCCTTATCCAAAGTCACTCATCTCATTCACCATACATGCACTCTCACATTCAGGTACACATTTCTCTCTCCAACCAGTACCTCATCTTTAAAAGACTCTCTACCAGTGTCCTCCACGCTCATCTCCACCATGCTTCCACCACCTAGTCTCTGGGTCTGCCTCCTCCCGCCTTGACTGCACCCAAACAACCCACAGGTCCCTGTTCTGTCACTTCCACACCCTCCTATTGGCTGCTATGCTCACCTGGTTCCCCGGCCAATCTCGTTCTGTTATTTTCCTCAGGTAATTTCTCGCAGGGCAAATGTTTCAAAAAGCCCCCTAAGCCCTGCCTCGGGTTCACCAGTATCTCTAGCTGCTGGCTTGATAGGGAAACGAAGGCCTGCCAAGCTTTCCTCCAACTGTAGGGAAGTGTCTCCGCTGCTGGTTCGCAGTGCTTGCTGATCTGACAGCTGCTGAGTTCCTGCTCTCTCTCTCTACCATGGGTCGGGTGTCTTGCGATTCACCACCATGGATTCTGAAGTCAGTAGTCCTGAAAAAGAAAAGAGAAGACACTGGCCAGCAGAATGTATGGTAGAAACGGGGTGATTGAGAGTGGTACTCCCTAATTGCAAGCAGGTTCACGAGGGAAGGACAGACACGTGGGCCCTCCCAACTCCTTCACGGGCTTCTGGGGCAGCACAGGCTCTGGCAAATACCTGGTGGGCTTTCTGCCCCCCTTGATAGGGCCAGATTGCTGAACCTGTAACACTGGCAAACACGTCCCCTGCCTCTGCTGAGCACACTCGTGACCCAGCTGCCACCACCATCAACTTCAGGGATGGGAGTGGGTCCTAGTTCTTCCAGGTACAGAGTGGAGCATGGCGGTGGCATTGGCTGTGCCAAAAACATATCCCCAGTAGAGCCTGGCCAACCACATCCACTCCTGCCGTTCAGGCATGCCCCTATTGTAGGCAACGTTCCAGCAAGTAGTTGGGGGTAGCGAACAACTGGTAGCATCCACCTTTGGCCAGAACCTTCTGGGCAGTGTAATGAGGCATGTAGATACCTATTGCCTCCATTGCATGGTGCCTATATGCTATGGGGTTGGTTTAAAGCACAAATTGTTAGTGGCCAACATGGTGAGGCACATGCAGCTCCTTCAACCCTCCCACATTTAGGTCACTGTATGGGTGAAAGGAATGAGGCAGTCATGGCAAAGGGACAGGACATACAGGAAAGGCCATAGCACAGAGAAAAAATGAGACAGCAACATCCACTGACCTGGTGTTAAATATGACAGAATATAGAACTGTTCCAATGAACAACAGAACTTGCAGCATCTCGTGTAAGTTAATGGAAACCTATAATCCACTGAGGTGCAGGCGAGGTAACAACACTCTTGACACAGATTGTGGTGACAACATAATTGAGAATGGTATCCAAAGCATTGGATACCCCTCTCCCCTTGACACCTATATACTAGTGAGAAAATAACAGTCAGACTTGAGTATCAATAGAATTATTGAATCTTATTGAGTATTGCAATAGCTGATAAAATATAAAGAAGTGAAAATACTTCAGGAAATTTCGTTTCTTCACAAAATCCTCTTGTACCTTCATGAGTCTTTTGTTAGTATTTGTCTAATTAATTGAGATATGCATTTTGGTTGATTAGCAATACGCCTAGTTGATGAATAGAGCATTAGGGTTCTCTAAGGATTCTTGTTGCCATCAATGTTATCTATGACCTTCACAAGTTTCTTGCTGATATTTGTTTAATCTATTGTAATATGAACATTGTGTGACTGACCATGTTCATAACTAATGAATAGACAATTGTGTCTTTCCAATGATGCTTGTTGGCATTCATATTATCCATAACATTAATGATACGCTGTGAGATCTCTCTGAATCATTTCACTTATAATTTAATTCATGATAAGGTCATAGAATGTACTCCACATTAGCACCCTGCAGTGGGGAGCCAGCCAATCAGAAGGCCAGGAATATGGGCTGAAGATTCCAATCTCAGTGCGCGTTCCAAGCCACATGATGGCCGGTTTGCCCACCCGCCATCTTCCCCCCACCCTCCCACCCCCCTTTCCCTTTTTTCCAATTCCCCCTCCCCACTTACCTCATTGACAGCACCGCTCCTTCTGCTCTGCCCTGTTTCTCCACCATGGAAATGGAAGAGGGGCCCAGTCTTCCCATTCCATGGCAGCCGCCTTTGTACAGGCTTTTCTTTCTGTGAATGGGACGCTGCGAGGCGACCCGCTGATGGAAAGAAAACACTTTAAATTAGCGCTGTTCCAGTCAGCGGAATGGGTGCTAATAGCCTTAAGCACCTGTTCCAATATCTGGAATGGAAAGAGCAAGAAGTGTAAATCATAAGAAAAGGGATAAACATTCAAAAATAGTACTCATAAAAATATAGGGAAGAAAGTGGAATTTTAAAATGTAAAGAATATAATGAAGAATGTAGTCAAGAAGGTAACTTTTAAAATGTAAACAATGATTTCCATAATATAAACTGGGCACTTCTATGACCTCCATTCACATTCTAGGTTACCACGTGTGAACAGTGATCAATATCACTTCATAGAAGCCAAGGTGAGATGGAATAATAAATAATCAAGTAACATGTAATAAACTCCTAGACGTCTGTATCAGTGGTGTTAGCCTAATGTGACATAAATACAATGGTATTGTCACAGAATAGAGGGATAAAGAACAGTGAAAGTAGACATGTCTGACTAATATCTGCAAAATCAGGCTGAGCATCAAAAACGTAAGCCTCTTCAAATATAACAATGCAGATTGAATTCTTCATTCATACCTCTTGGTGATAGTGTGTCTAAGCAGTGAAATCAGTACATTTCTCTTTGTGACAGTTTCCTTGAGACATCCCCCCTCCAGTCACTTCCCCCTCTTGTTACTTCCAAGATGACAAATCTGATTTTGGGGATGTTGTGCCCCTTTTCTCAAAAGTGTCTTGCTAATGGGCATTACTGATTGCGTGTACTGTGGCGGATCATAAAACAGAGGCAGACGCTCTGAGACAATTTGCATTTTGTATTTATTAAAAATGCCTACCTATGCATAACCCTATGGGGTGTTCCTGACCAAACAAATAACTAAGGTGCTCATCAGTAGTCTGTGAACTTCCAAAAAGAATATGTCCGCTGTCCACAAACTAATGCTAACTGACCCTACCACTCACTTAACAATTAAGGTCAGGAGAATTACTCCCTTCTCCTGATAGGTGCTTCACGCACCTGCTTCTTAAGCTTCAGATTGCTGGTCAATATGTAATTTTTAAACAGTGTTTCTTGCATATCTCGCTCATGAGACTCTGAACGGTACCTTCATCTTTGGAAATGGCTTTTCTTGATTCTAGTAGTTTACTTATCATAGAGGTTTGTCAGGGTTACAGTTTATCCTCTTATCCCGGTGTTACCTTTCCCCTCTTCTCAGGTTAGTAGCATCCATGTCTTATATATCTCCCTCTCAGGGATCTTTATTATTCTCTTCTTTTTCTTAGAGAGTTCAAATTTCTTAACTTTACTTCCAAGCTTTTCTCATTTTTACTGAGATGAGTTTCTACCAGTATTTAAGTTATATCGATCTCCCTCTAAGGTACGCTTATTATCCTTTTTCTTTTCTTAAAGCAGTTCAAATGTTTTAACTTTGTTTCCCAGCTTTTCTCCCTTTCACTGGGACAAGTTTGTAGGTGCATATAATGAGTCCTTTTTGGTTTCCTGTTCCTCGAACGTCGGCAGGATTCTTCTGGGCTTGGGACCTGCTTTGGTTCTCCATCTCACCTTCTGCTTGCTTTCGCCGGCGTTCTTGTCGGACGCCCCTTGTTTCTTCTCACTTCTCTGGACCGGGACGGGGGGGGCATGCCATTTGCTTTGGTTTCTCCCAGGTGGTGTCAGCATAGTTCTATGGGCAGCTTGCCCACCACAGTAATTTCTTTGGTGATGCCACCTTCAGATCTCTGACTCAAGTTGCCTCGGGTTTCTGCTTCTTCCGCATGCCATACTTCCAGCGTTTCCTTTGCTGGATCAAAGCAAGTTTGGATTTTGTGGGCTTGTGTCCTCCTGTGGTTCGGCCTCCTGCTGGTGTAATGCTGCCAGGGGACCAGCGCAGCTTCAGTATGCATTCCTCTCTCCTTTGTCCCTCATTTGACAAGTACTCCTCTTTTATCCCACTCGTCACAGTGGAATGAAGATTTTTATTTAAAGGAACAACTTATTTTTCTTTCTGTCGACAGTACATCTTAACTCTCTCTTCAGTTAAGTCTTTGAACTCCGAGTATTTGACATGTTAGATAGTCCCATGCATGCCATCAATTGATTTGGCTCAGGGAGTTCCTCGCAGGAGCAGGAGTCCTTGTCCCCTGAGGGAGTGTCTCTCCAGGTGAGGTGCCACTTGCCTCGACCCCTTGGGAAGGTGTTGCAGAGCGCGTTCACTTAACTAGCCTCACAGGGAGGGCTCCCCCATGGGAGAAGGGACAAATTCCCTCAATTCTTCAAAGTATGTATATTGAAGTTGTGTTCAATCCACCTCTCACGTATAGTCGTAATTGTCTGACCACATAAAGTTGGCTGCACAGACATTTAATTGAGTAAATTACATTCATAGTATTGCAAGTGGCATAATCCTTCAATCTTTCCTTCTGGCCAGTATACAGGTGTTGTATGGATTTACCATTGATTACATTATTGCAATTGCTGGATTTTAGGCAAGAATATGAACCTGTGTTTGTTTCCCAAAAAACTTTGTTAAGTGGATTGTGGTTGTTCAGCTCGGATAAGTTTATCCCTGCAATTACGGTCCCTGCTATAGGCCATAATGTGTGCCTTGAGGAAAAGGTTCTGTAAGTGAGTATCATAATTCAGTAGCTTCCAATTCTTTTTGATCATTCTAGCCATCTGCGGTTTAGTCTAAGGCACCAACATACTAACACAATGAAGTGCTATGTGAAAAGGCCTGTATGTCATGACAAAAGGAAAATCAGCTTTTTAATCGCCAGTGGCAGAATAAATTCAAAGGCCCCTTTCACATGAAAAGCAGGATTTTCAAACACTGACAAGCTAATGGCATTACAGTTTGAAAGCAAGACATGAGAAAAATGTCCCCTGCTAACAATAAGATGTCAAGGAAAAGACTTAGGGTGTGTGTCATGGCCTTTGGCCCGGAACTCCAGATCCCGCACCATCAAGGAACGAGAGCATGGGGTAACACAGCCTTTTATTGTCCGTTGGGGACAATACAGCATGGAAGGCCGAGCTGGACACAGTGCTGGCGCCTTTGGCACCAGGCTCATGTTTAAATGTGCACTAGCACATTTTTATTTGGTGCTTGTACTCCGTTTTCCCTGCAGGGGCCTCCACGTGTATTCAGTCAGGCATGGCTGCTGGGAGAGTCAGACTGCACGTGTAAGCATCCCTTAGGAGATGGGGCCGGTGAGTCTATGCTAACGGGTGTGGCCAGAGCTAGGCTATATAAGCCTGCTCAGCCCTCAAGCACGCGCTTCGCGTTATTCTGCTATTGCAGCATAACGCTCACTGCTGCCTCAGCGCATCTTACCTGTTTCCGGCTACAGCCTGAGCGCATCTTACCTGTTTCCAGCTACAGCCTGAGCGCATCTTATCTTACTTCCAGCTACCAGCCTGAGTGCATCTTACCTTGTTTCCATCTACCAGCCTGAGCGCATCTTATCTTGTTTACAGCTACCAGCCGTAGCACTTACCTTGCAATCTGCTTTCTTCGGCATGCATCATCGTTGACTATGGCATTCATCCATCTCCAGACCTCCGGGAAGCAGCTCTCCAGCCCGACATCATGACACTAAGAGCAATCCATTCGAAGACGGTGCCTGCAAGAGAAAAAGAGAAAGACAAGGTTAGAATTTGTTAAGACATTACGTTTCAGGTCGCGCTTTGACAAATCCTCGCCCTTAAACTGAGACCAACACTCACCTTCTGTCGGAGTATCATGGACTCCATTTTCTTCCCATTTGGCCTCACTTCATGCACTGCAACTACCACTTGGCCGCATTTCATCTGTGGGGAGAAAGGGAAGGAAAGACATTGTTAAAAGATACTGACTGAAATAATCAAGAATCAACATCACAATATTTTAAAAGCCTTAAGACATTTACCTTCAGGAGATGTTCAGCCACAGCTAGTCTGGGCTGCCACGCACATGGGCCAGTGAAGGAACTCTGTCCATTGAAAGCGCCCCTGCATTCAGAAGCAGGATGGAGAGCTTGTTATCATCAATCTACAGGTGAGACTATATGGGTCGGCGCATGCTCACCACATTCCGGGAAGAAGGGTTCAAGAGACAGAAGTCATTTAGCAGCATCGCACAATCTCTCATATCCAGGCAGGAGCAGTGTCAACATTCAGCGCAGCCCACAGCATATGAGCAGGGGAAGATGCCTGGCAAGGGGAATTCACCTCTGGGGAGGGCTTCAACCATACCCCAACGTCCCTGCAGAGACCAGGTGAGCATTACAGTGTGTTGACAAGATGCAATGTATATTATGACTTACTTTTACATCCCCCCAGCTATTTACAACTACAAATATGTATGGCCTGCGAAGGGTATTGAAAACAAACTGTTCCCAGACATGTGGTCTCTGAGGGCTCTTTTCTGTGAATGGCAAAGGGCCTAGCCCGTGCATGACTAGAATGTGGGAGGAGCTGCAATCAAGGCAATCAGAACTCTGTAAAAAAAAATACAAGAAAATAGGAGTGTTTCAGATTGAAATGGTGGTCCACTACAGATAACCAGACAGGATGCCAGATGGCGGTAGGGCCTTGCAACATCACAGGGCCGGCCAAGCTCATTATCTCTGTGTAGCTGAGGCCACACAAGCATTTGCGACTGGAAGCCTGCTAACTTCAAACAACAAAAAGACTAATAGAAACACAATCCAGGAAGATCTGGTTACATGCTGGCCAGGAATAGAGAATGGCTTGGAGGAAGGGGAGCTCAAATTTGGATAACATGAAGATTTCCTATTAATTTAAAAGGACAATCATAACTTAGGCATTTTCTCAGCAACCACAAGTTGTATTGCATTCATTTGTGTGTGATTTTGAAGATAATAATAATAATTATTATTATAAATTCCAGGCGATTTTGTTGAAATAAAATCCATCCACCTGGGACTTAGGGAATTGTAATTTCAAGCTAAAATGTGTTAATGGCTGCTTTTAACATTGCCATAATTTAAGAGTTGGTGAACTGGTGAAGGGTAAAATTAGGTATGTGGTGAGTAAATTGCATGTTTCTAACTATTATACATTTTGTATAAGCGGCAGAAATTACCACCCGGCCGTGCAACATGGAGCAGACCCGGTAGTTGTTTTATTCAATTCCTCATGATTGACTGAAGCAGAATATATATATATATATTTTTATGACAGTTACTAGTAAATTATGAAGTTTTGCCACATAACTATATTTTTGGCAAAAGTTGACATGAAAACAAAAGGGGATTTCGAATGGGAGTTGCCATATTTCTGGTTAAGACTCCTAAACCCATCCTTATAGAGAGGCTGGACTTGGGGGGGAAAGACAGGTAATGGTCCAATTCTGGTTGTGAGAATTCTTGCAGGGCATCGCCCATTATTGAAATCTTGATGGTGTCATCACAAGAATATAAAGTGGATGCACTATGAGAGAGGGGGAGAGCTGCTAAAAATTACCATCTGACAGCTTCAAGGTAACACGAAAGGAGATTTGCCGATATTGCATCTGGGTGGAGCTACCTATAGCTAGGGAGGCCTAAAAGCTGACTGGGCCATAGGGTGAAGAGCTGGGGACCATCCTTGAGAGTGGAGTGACCAGAACCCTCCCTGGTCCTTAAGATGGTCCTGAAATACAGCTGCCTTTCCTGAACTTTAAACTGAGGTTTTCAATGTAAGTAGAATTGCGCCCTTTGAAACCAAAAGGTAGGGAAATCTGCTGACCTTAAATCCTTTAACTTTATAGTGGGTTGCGTGGGGGTCAAAACTGTGAAGGAACTTAGCCTATTTAACAACAAATATTAATTTAATTAATTCCTATTGGCAGAACAACACATGGTGATTTAAAAAAAACAACTAAGCTCATTCCCAGTGTGTGCTGAAAACCATAGACTGTAATATAATTGGGTAATCCTATTTTTTATGTTAACCTGACTTCTTTTAGAAAAAGGGGTGTCTTTGTCCCTAAACTAAAATAAGAAATTCCCTAAACTGTTAACTTACCCAACACAGGCCTTTAAGTGGAAGGGGGGTGCTGAAAATCCCAAATTCTTAAATGATCCCAATTGTTCTGTCCAGCTTCCCCAACGCAGGCCTTTAAGTGGAGTGGAGGGGGGTCTGAAATCCAAAATTCCTAAATCATTCAAATGTTTCTGTCCGACTTCCCCAACACAGGCCGAAGTAGGTGGATGAGGGTGTAAAAAACAAACTGCTAAAAAATACTGTTTTTGTTTAAAAGCAAAAGTTTCAGTGAAATATTAATTGCCATATGCATTTGCACAAATCTGTAAACCAAACTGCTAGACTTTTAAGCATGCAGGAAAATCATAATTGGACAGCATTGCATATGTAAACTGATTTGGTTCATTGACGAGTGTTGATTATTCCTTGAAGTGAAATCTGTAGAAAGTAAAGTATTGTGATTTGTGTTTTTCCCAACCAGCTTGAGTGATTTAATTATGTAACAAGAAGTTTAATCATGAGCCACAAAGAAGGTGGCGTGTGTAGTTTAGTGCGATCTCCATTATCTATAATTCAACTAAATACAAATATATATCTTGTATACCGGCATGGTTTTTTTCTCATTCGTAGCTTAGGAGGAGGGATCCAAAGGGTATGAGATGAACCGAAAATAAGGCCGAACAAGGATCTGACACTAAACAGTTTGTTGTGTGACACCTTGATTGGGGAGGAAAGGAACTTTCATTGTTGAGGGTGGCCTCACAATAAACTAACAAATTAGGGGCTCGGGCCAGGATTTGGCTGGCTTTTTTTGACTCATGATGACTGTATTCTGACAGACTCTTTATTTTGATGTAATTGCATTAAGGTGGAAGAGAAGCAATCTTTGCTTTGTTAATTCGCCACAAGGACTTGACGACTGAGTTCCAGGGAGGTGTATAGGTGAACAATTAAGATTAAGTAAGAAGTGATTTAGGATTTGGCATTGTGAGTGGAAATTAAGCAGGAACATGGTGTGTTTGCCCGTGCACAAAGGAAATTCTATAAAAATTGCAATACTGCCATTTAAAAAAAATAATTCAATTGAACTAGATGATGCCAGGAGACATTTCCTTACTAAGCTATTTATTCCTTGTGCGTGGACAGAGGCGGATGAAAGGAGCTGGCAAGCAAACATGATGCAAGATGTTACATCAGAAGGAATTGACATTTGGTGTGAATGTGGGATGTGGAACAACGCATTAAAAGGCATTTAAAATGACTTAAAATGCCCAAAAAGAACTCAGTCAAATGGGTCTGCTCACAGCTTATCTTTACTTCCACTTGCAGTTAGTGGAAGAACGAGTGAAGAAGAGTGAAGCCTGGGCACAGAGTCAGAATGAGATTCTATATGAGGCACAGAAAGAACTTAAACAGTTAGAAGATCAGGCATAGCAGAGCCATCATTTCAAATTTAAACAAGAAAGCATCATGGAACAACTCAAAAATGAGTTAAAAACCCAGCAGCAAGAGAGTGCAGATCGTGAAACACAATTTTCTGCACTGCATGATGCACATAAAGAGTGTGTGGAAAATGTGAGCACACTCCAACATAAGGTAAATGTTATGTTAATGATCAGAATATTTATAATAGAGGGCTGTTAGATGACCTGATGGCCTATCAATTACAAATAAAGGAGTTGCAAAATGAAAACAGTCAGTTAATCTGATTCCCAAATGACATCAATCAGATATTTCAGAAGATACATACTTTAAAACGACAGAAAATTCAGCTGGTGAAGGAAAAATGCCTCTTCAACCAGGAGAATAGTGTCCTTGCACAGGAAGTGTTACGCTCACCTGGTATCCACAGGGACGCCACTCAGCCCTGGTTGGATGATATGCACCTTAAACCCACTCCCTGATCCCTAGGTAGTGCCTCCGATGGAATTTGAGCCTGAAATACAGGAGGGCTGGATTCAAGACTAACTGTCTCTGGTAGGGTGTCTTCCCACCTCCCTTGGATTCAAAACCTTCCCTTGGCCCTCTCCTCACCTTAATTCTTTAGAAGGCGTGCTCTTTGTCCTGCTCTTCGTGGCAGGGGTGCGTAGTCTCGTGTGGCCGTGAGCGACCAAGTTGCTTCACTGGTGCGAGCCCTTTTGAGTGTCTTTAAGGTAGGTCTTGCTGCTTTACAGTCTTTGGGCCTCATTACGACCCTGGCGGAAGACCATGGTGCTATTAGCACCATGGTCCATGCCGGTAAGTTACCGACTACGCCATGGAGAAAGGGGGAATTACCACCCCATTACAAGGTTGGCGGGCGGTAATTCCCCCTTCCTCCATGGCCCTTCCCCATTCCCATTTTTGCCCCAAAGGGCTCAATGGGAATGGGGAAGGCGCTAAGTACGGTGCCGCAAATTGCGGCACCGTAATTAGCACCAAGGTCCCTTTGCGGGTCCTACTTTAACGGCTGGTCTACACCAGCCATTAAGATCGGGTCCCGCAAAGGGACCTCGTAATTAGGCACAAATAGGTTAACGGCGCTGCAGCCTTTTACAGCGCCTTTAACCCATTAGCGCCTGGGTCGTAATGAGGCTCTTTGTATTCTATTCTGTTGTTTCCTTCTTTCCTCTTATTGTTATTAATGTCTTATTTCTTCTCTTTAGGTGTGCAAAGAGATTTTGGCGTTTTTTTCATGCGGGTTGAAGCTGAGCACGAGCCGGTAAAAGAAGGCGCGGTGTGCACGATGCTGTCCTGTAAGTAATGCGCGATGCACGGTGCTGTTTTGCCTTGTACATGCTAACCTGTGGATTTCACCTTCCTTCGTTGGTCGCGGTGCTCTTCGCTGGTTGCAGTGATGTTCAGGAATGATGCTGACCCAGAGGCGACTAACTAGGTAAAGATCTTGTGATTTTCATTGTTCATGTGGAACCGTGAGTATGCGCTCACTAATGCTGTACTTCTCTCTCTCCTTTTCAGGTTGCTGCATTCCG
The DNA here is from genome assembly GCF_040938575.1 of Ambystoma mexicanum. Lineage (NCBI taxonomy): Eukaryota > Metazoa > Chordata > Amphibia > Caudata > Ambystomatidae > Ambystoma > Ambystoma mexicanum. The sequence goes on along the minus strand of NC_090932.1, from coordinate 448,551,931 downwards.
GGAAGCATGCAGTGCCCAGATGATGGAGTTCGCTGGATCGAATGTCTCCGGGTAAGCAGAATCAGGAGCTGACGATGGGCTGAAGACAGGATGCTACTCACAGGTAAGATTCCAATAACAATGTTCTTTTTCTCTCTGCAGGCACGCGGTTCCAAGAGTAGCTGGCATCAAGAATACTGGAGACCCAACTGGACACGGTGAGCCTTACGTTGCAAACAGCAGAATAACGCGAAGCGTGTTCTGCTGGTTGGGTGTGGTTTAAATAGTCTGCAGGTAAAGTAGCCCAGGTAAAGTAGCCCCAGGCCAACCACACCCTAACCACTATACCGCATAGCTCAGTTCTTGGTAACTGAGCTATGTGAGTGCCTCCATGTTGACTGAAGCCCCCAAGAAAGTAGGTCCAAGTAAAATAGTCCCACCCTAAAGGTGTTCTCCATAGTGATTATGAGCCTGGCACCAAAGGCGCCTGGACTAACCCCAAGATAGTCTCGGGTGAGATTTTAAGGCCTTTAAGGCCATAATGGAACCCCGAAACCTGGCCCTACCTGGCAGGCTGACTTGCCAGTGGCGGTCAGGGGTAGGGGTCATGACAGCACACCCCCCCCCAAGACCCCTCTCACGGTAGTTCTTCTGCCTGGTTTGGATGGATAATTCTGATGGAATTTTTTTATCAGACGTGGTGCATGGATGTTTTTGCTAGGTTTACAGGATCTGTTTCGAGGGCCATATCCTTTCCAATCGACTAGGTAATATAACTTGGACCTGGTGTATTTGGAGTCCAGGATATGCTTCACTTCGAACTCGGATTCTCCATCGACTAATACTGGTTTTGGTGGTGTTGTAACCCGAGTACCTGATTGTATTGGTTTCAGGAGTGATACGTGGAACACGGGGTGAATTTGCATGTTGGATGGTAATGCTAATTTGACGGCTACTGGATTGATTATGGATTTGACAGAGTAAGGCCCCAAATACCAAGGACGAAAGGCCCTAATTCCTTTTATGGGTACATATTTTGATACTAACCAAACCATGTCTCCAACTTGATAGTCGGGGGTCTTTCTACGATGTTGGTCAGCGAATTTCTTTTGTCTGTGCTTGGTTTGGAACAAGTGTTCAGCTGTCTTTTTGAAGACCCGGGAAATGGTTGTATGTAAGGTTTTAACCGCTGCCATTTCCAAAGTGGTTGGAAGATCCAATTCAGAAGTATGTGGGTGTCTACCATATAGGATGTAGAAAGGGGTTTGTCCAATGCTGGAGTGTAACAAATTATTATAAGCATATTCTGCTATCCATAACAAGTCCTTCCACTTGATGCAGCATGCAACGCAAGTATTGCTTGAGTGTTTGATTGATTCTTTCTGTTTGGCCATCTGTTTGAGGATGGTGACTGGTGGATAGTCGGATGTTGATTTGGGCAAATCGAATCGCACTTTTTCCAGAAGTTGGACACAAACTGACTACCCTGATCAGAGATCAGGACTCTTGGAAAGCCATGTAACCGTACAATTTTGTTCCAGGAACACTTTTAGTAAACTGGATGCATTTGGAAGACCCTTAAAAGGAATAAAGTGTGCCATTTTTAAGAATAAGTCTACGACCGCTAAAATAGTGTTGAATCCCTGACTGACAGGAAAGTCTGTAAGGAAATCGAGGGAAAGTGTGTGCCATGGTGCGGAAGGGATTTCCAATGGTTGAAGAAGACCAGCTGGTTTCTGCTTTTGAGATTTATTTTGTGCACACACGCCGCATGACTGGATAAATTGGATATTGTCTTTACGCCAAGTGGCCACCAATAGTTTTGTTTTACCTTGGCTAGGGTTTTGGCAATTCCAGGGTGCCCTTCCATCAGGGAATCGTGATAACCCGAAATGACTTGCTGTTGTAGTTCTTTTTTAGGCAAATATAAACGGTTTCTAAAATATGGTAGTTGATCTTTAATTGTGTACTGTTCTCCTTGAGTACACCATTCTAGTGAAGTGTTAGAATCCATTAAATGCTGAATCTTGTCTTGGAGTTCAGTCTGTGTCAACGTTGTTGTAAGGCCTAAGAGTTTGTCCTCTGGAATGATGGCTACTGGATCTGGAGTTATATATACACCTTTTCATCAAAGCCCATGCGGGACAAGGCGTAAGCCTTTCCATTTCGGACTCCAGGTCGATATGTGATTACATAATCATATTCGGCGAAGAAAAGGGCCCACCGCAGTTGACGTGAAGATTGAGCCTTTGCTGTTTTTAGGTATTGCAGGTTTCGATGATCTGTTAATACCATGACGGTATGTCTGGCTCCAAGGAAATAATGTCGCCATGCCTTAAAAGCTGAAGCTGATTTAATAGCCAAAAGTTCTTTGTCTGTGATAGCATAGTTGAGCTTTGGAGGTGAAAATGTTCATGACCAGAAGGCCACGGGATGTAGCTGGCCAGTTTCAGGGTCCCTTTGTGAGAGAACAACTCCCATAGCCATACTAGAGGCATCTGTTTCTACAATGTAAGGGAGGTCTGGGCGAGGTTGTCGTAAAACTGGAGCGGAAGTGAATTTTTTCTTAACCTATTGGAAAGCCTTCTCTGCTTCTTCAGTCCAATTGAACTTCATATTGTTTTTTCGTAATAATGATGTAATCGGATGTACAATTTGAGAGATGCCTGGGATGAATCAGTGGTAAAAGTTTGCAAAACCCAGCCTACTCTGGATTCCTTTAAGCGAAGCTGGTGACGGCCAGTTTAGAATGGCATCTACCATGTGCATGTCCATTCTGATGCCTTTCGGAGTGAGGATAAAATCAAGGAATTCAACTTCGGTTACATGAAAAGAGAATTTTTCGAGCTTAGCACACTTGATATTGGCGGAGCTTGGTAAGAACGGAGCGGACATGCTTGACATGGTCCTGTTTTGAGGCAGAACATACTAAGATGTCTTTGATGCAAACGAAGGCACAAACATCGATTAATTCCCACAAGACATCGTTCATGAAGTACTGGAATGCAGCGGGAGAGTTGCAAAGTCCAAAAGGCATTACCTGATATTCATACAAGCCATATTTGGTATGAAAGGCGGTTTTCCATTCATATCCTTTCTTTACTCGAACCAGGTGATACACCCCTCTAAGGTCTAGTTTGGTATAAATTTGGGCATCCTAGACTTGGTCTAATAATTCTGGAATGAGTGGCAGTGGATAACGATTCTTTACGGTGATCTGGTTTAGTGCGCGATAGTCGATGCAAGTCCTCAGATATCCTTCCTTCTTTGGTATGAAGAATAAGGGACTGGCTGCCAGTGAGTTAGACGGGCGGATACACCCTTTTGCCAGGTACTGGTCTAGATAAGATTTCAAATGGAGGTTTTCTGGTTCTGTGAGTGCACAGATTCTGCCACAAGGAATTTGCGCACCAGGTATGAGGTCAATCTGACAGTCGTAGGGCCTGTGCGGTGGTAGCGTATTAGCTTGTTCTTTCTAGAACACATCCTGAAAATCTTGGTATTCACTCGGTAAAGTATTAGTCATGCCAAGTACTAATGCTGCCGTTCTGGGAAGTCACAGATGTGCATAAGTCGGGTTCCGCTTTTTCTTGGTAATAACAGGTAAGAGCACAGTCATCGGAAAAGGCCAGCTTCTTTGCACACCAATCTATTTGAGGATTGTGAGCTACTAACCATGGCATCCCTAATATTAGTCGAAACTGAGGAGCCTTGATGAGATCAAAGGCAATATATTCTCGGTGTCCGTCCTGGCACAGTAGGGTTAGTGCTGCAGTACATTGGGTTATTGGTCCGGAAGCTATTTCTGTCCCATCCACAGTGGTAACCTTTTCAGTGGTTGACTTTGAACATAAGGGAAGCCCCATCTCCGCTGCCAGTTCTTGATCTATATAATTCCCAACTGCTCCACTGTCTATGTATGCTTCGACGGCATGCCTCCGAGACGGTTGTTGGTGATTAATTAGGATCACTGGTAGTGCAAAGTGTGAGGTCGGTGGCTCATTCTTCTCACTCGACAAACTGACCTCTACGCTTGCCGAGCTTGGTAGTTTTCCGACTCCTTATTATCTTCCTTCTCTGTGGCCCCTACAATTCCCCTTGGAGGTTTCACTGGACATTCTTTGAGGAAGTGACCTGATTGTCTGCATTATAAACATAGTTGCTGTTGCCTTGTCTTGTCTCTTTCAGTTTTTGTTAATGGGGTTCGTACCCCTCCGATTTACATGGGTTCTACAGGGTTCTCCGATACTCGTGAGACATTATCCTTTGACTGAACATACATAGCCAGAGTGTCTAATCTAGTCCGGTCTGCCTTTCGGTCTTGTAATCTGTGATCTAGTTGCACAACCAGATTGATGAATTCAGTACAGTCTTTAGGTGGGTCAACCACCTGAGCTAGGACGTCCTTCAATTCTCCCCGTAGACCTCGATGAAATAGCGTAGTTCTTTTGTTTTCAGGCCACCAAGCTTCAATGACTAATCTGTTAAAGGTTGCTACATACGTTAGCAAGTATTGATTTCCTTGACAGAGTGATAACAGTTTGTTATCTAATGCTTGTCCTTGAGTATGACGAGCAAAGAGTTTCTCCATAACCATCTGAAACCCCCCAAAGTCATGTAACAATGGATCATCTTGATTTACTAATGGTACCGACCAATCCGCAGCACTACCGCTCAGATATGACAAAACAAAAGCAACCCGCGCCTGGTCGTTGGGAAATGCACCAGGTCTGCAAAGGAAATGAAGATGACATTGGTTCATGAACGTAGCATCCCTCCTTGGATCCCCTGTGAATCGTTCAGGTGGAGCTAAAGGAACTGCCACAGTAAGAGTTATTTGTACTGGACTGGTAAATGAGGTTGGTGCTTGTGCTGGCAGAATGTGTCCAGGCATTGGGGTTTGTCCTGGCTGTGATTGGAGTAATTGTCTACTGATTTCATCAGGACAATCTTTAGTAACAATCAAATCCCTCCTGAGGGCATTGGTTTCTTGCCTGGCTGAATGTACTTCGGCACGTAACTGTCCCAACAACTAAGCCAATTGGTCAATTTCTGATGTCTCCATGACGCCCAGGTGGATTATGTTATTTGGGTTTCGCATTCTTTTACGCTCACCTGGTATCCACGGGGACCCCACTCAGCCCTGGTTGGATGATATGCGCCTCAATCCCCTCCCCGATCCCTGGGTAGTGCCTCCGATGGAAGTTGAGCCTGAAATACAGGAGGGCTGGATTCAAGACTTAACTGTCTCTGGTAGGGTGTCTTCCCACCTCCCTTGGATTCAAAACCTTCCCTTAGCCCCCTCCTCACTTTAATTCTTTAGAAGGCGTGCTCTCCATCCTGCTCTTAGTGGCAGGTGTGTGTAGTCTCGAGTGGGCGTGAGCGACCAAGTTGCTTCACTGGTGCAAGCCCTTTTGAGTGTCTTTAAAGTAGGTCTTGCTGCTTTACAGTCTTTGTATTCTATTCTGTTCTTTCCTTCTTTCCTCTTATTGTTATTAATGTCTTATTTCTTCTCTTTAGGTGTGCAAAGAGATTTTGGCATTTTTTCGTGCGGGTTGAAGCTGAGCACGAGCCCATAAATGAGGGCACGGTGTGCGCGATGCTGTCCGGTAAGTAATGAACGATGCGCAGCGCTGTTTAGCCTTGTATATGCTAACTTGTGTCTTTCCCCTTCCTTCGTAGGCCGCGGTGCTCTTCGCCGGTTGCAGTGATGTTCTGGTATGATGCTGGCCTAGAGGTAAGGATCTTGTGATTTTCATTGTTTGGAACCGTGAGTATGCACACACTAATGCTGTTCTTCTCTCTCTCCTTTTCAGGTTGCTGCGTTCCGGGAAGCTTGCAGTGCCCAGATGATGGAGTTTGCTGGGTCGAATGTCTCCGGGTAAGCAGAATCAGGAGCTGACGATGGGCTGAAGACAGGATGCTACTCACAGGTAAGATTCCAATAACGATGTTCTTTTTCTCTCTGCAGGCACGCGATTCCAAGAGTAGCTGGCATCAAGAATACTGGAGACCCAACTGGACACGGTGAGCGTTATGCTGCAAACAGCAGAATAATGCAAAGCGTGTTCTGCTGGTTGGGCGTGGTTTAAATAGTCTGCAGGTAAAGTATCCCAGGTAAAGTAGTCCCAGGCCAACCACACCCTAAACACTATACCGCATTGCTCAGTTCTTGGTAACTGAGCTATGTGAGTACCTCCATGTTGACTGAAGCCCCCAAGAAAGTAGTTCCAAGTAAAATAGTCCCAACCTAAAGGTGTTCGCCATAGTGATTATGAGCCTGGCGCCAAAGGCACCATGACTGTCTCCAAGTGAGTCTTGGGTGAGATTTTAAGGCCTTTAAGGCCATAATGGAACCCCGAAACCTGGCCCTACCTGGCAGGCTGACTTGCCAGTGGGGGTCAGGGGTAGGGGTAATGACAGAGGTGCGCTTCCCACAACAATCCACCCTCCCCTCCCTCTCAGCTTCAACCCCCTTAAATTGCCTAAAGCACCAGTGTACTATCAGTGTACAACATCCTGCTTGGTTTGGATTACCTCTAGCCCTTCTTGGGGTTTATCCACCTTGTCCGTTTCTGTAGCTACCATAGCAAACAAAGTTTGTATCCAGACCTCCCATTCCATGATCCCAGCACTGGTCTCCACATGACTCAACCGCACTGCCCCCTCCATGCCGCTGTTTCGGCCAATGCCCATTTTTCAGATCCCGCCACCATTGCTCCATATCAAGGCCTTTGGGGTATTCCCATGCCATAGTAATTCTACGTTTGGCCAGTATGTATGCCAAATTCTTCATCTTATTTATGTGTTTTGTGCTTTTGGGACGTGGAAAGCGGCACAGTAAGCAGGCCCCAGGGGAAAGCATATCCATTTCCAAACCCCCTCTATTCATTCTGCCCACCACCCCCTGCCAGTATTGCCTTACCACTGGACATTCCCAAAACATATGTAGTATCCCAGCATCCGTCACTTTACACCTAGGACAATCTTGTGCATAGCACCTGGGAACCGTGAAATCCTCTGGGGCATCATGTATTCCCTGTGTGTTACCAACAGTTGTATCAGTTGCAATCTTGCATTCCGTGACACTCGCTTATGATATCTCAGTATCTCCATCCAGTGTGCATCTATCAAAGGGGCCCCTACATTTTCTTCCCATTTGCCTCTTACCACCAGTGGGGTGGGAGGCCCACTAGTCAGGAGGAAGTTATATATCCTAGACATGGTGTGTCCTCCCTCCGATATTAGTACAATAGAGTGTTCACAATAGATGGAATGTTTTTCCATTAATTCTCTGTACGCGGGCCATCTGCGTTTGATCTCTCCCTTGATGGTGCTGTGTAGTAAATATTGGCCATTATGCAAGCCTGTGTATTTGGCCAATTCTAAAAAGGGTATAGAAGAGGTATCGTGCAGTAGATCTATTGAGGCATCCCCGTGGGGTTCCCAATTCATGCGTATTCCCAGGCCCCCCTGTGCTGTGGAAGCTGCTACTGAGACCAAGGGGACTGAAAATGGATCTGTGAGCCCTATTGTTGCAAGTGCCCTATCCCACGTTCTCATCCCAAGGACACAAGGTGCGATCTTTGGCCACCTTGGGGCTTCTTATTCCATACCAGTTGCTTTAGGTAACAGCATGACCCAGTAGGTTACAGCATTAGTGTGTCCGGAGTTGGTTTATCTGCAAGTCAGTCCATCACAAATTGTAACTGCCCTGCTATGTAGTATAGCTCGAAGTGTGGGCCCCTAACACCTCCTTCCTCATATGGCCTGTGTAGCGAAGACAGCGCTATCCGATTCCTACCATTTTGCCACAAGAAACCCCTACAGATGCTATCTAGTGTCTTGAAGAAGGGTTTGGGAATGTAAAACGGGACATTTACGAAGAAGAGCAATAATCTAGACAGAACCACCATTTTCCACCATGCTGCTCTCCCCATTAATGTGAGGGGTAATTTAGCACAGAACTTAATGGAGCCCTTGATGCTCTCCAGGGCATTCAGCATTTTATTAATATGTTCTATCGCCAGGTTGTAATATACATCGACATCTAAATATCTAAACGTGGATTTTTTCCTTTGTAATGCAACAACTGGCAGCACCTTTTGCTCTATCTTGCGCAGTCCTGCTATCGGAAACAAGGCTTATTGTACTTATCTGTACTGATTGTGATCCCTGACAATTTTGCAAATAGGCTAGGGCCTCAAGTAACAACTATAAGTTGTCTTCAGGGTTCTATATATATATAAATGCATTGTTAGAGCGCATCGATATCAGATGACTTACCCTGTTTATTTCTATACCTGCCCCTATGTATTCTGCTATGAGATGGTGCGCGATTGGTTCCATGGCAAGGACGTAAACCAGTGGGGATAGTGGGCAGCCCTGTCTGGTACCTTTCTTCAGTTCCCATGCTTCTGATATGCATTTACCCATTTTAACTCTTGCGATCAGTTTATTGTACACAAGCTGTATCCCCTTAAAATATGGCTGTCCGAAACCAAACCTACGCAGTGTTGCATAAAGCCAGTCCCATCACACTGAGTCAAACTCTTTCACAGCGTCTAGTGTGGCTATTGCGCAGAGGGCCTCCCAGGATGCTGTGCTGTCTATCACATGGTGTAGCCACCTCAAGTTCCAAGCCATTCTTCGGCCTGACACGTAGCCTGATTGGTCCGGCTGTACTAGAGTGTGTATCACCCTTTTCACCCTGTTTGCCAATATGGACCTCAGTATCTTATTGTCCTGGTTAAGCATTGACAGGGGACTATATGAAGTACACTCTGTCTGTGGCTTTTGGGGTTTAAAGAGGGGTTTAATAATGGATTCTCTCAAGCTGTGAGGAAGGACACCTGCGCTTTAAGAGTCAGTGAAGGTGTTAAGTAAATGCGGGACCAGCCCCTGAGAATACTCTTTATAAAATTCGCTAGGCAGACCATCTGAAACTGGAGTGTTTCCTGATGGCATAGCTTTGATCATACCATATATTTCTTCCAGGGTGATAGACGCTTCCAGGCTGTCACACGCTTCCTGGCTCAGCCTAGCGAGTTCTATCTCATCTGGCACTTCCTCTAAATGAGCCTGAGATGTCGGCAGTCCCTCTTGGTAGAGAGATTGGTAGAATTTTTGGAAGGCCTCACTGATACCGCTTTGGGTATGGCAAAGGTCCCATTGCCGCATGTTTATAGAGTGGATGGGGCCCGCTTCTCTTCTTTTTTATATAACCATGCCATCAATCTGTCAGGCTCATCACCCTCTTTGTGCTGCTTTTCAATGTATTTAGAAAAATGATGCTCCCATCATTCCATCCGTATCTGTTTTAGGTTTGCAACCTTTGTGTACATGCCAGTTTGCTTTGCATGTGATTGCTCCAATTTCCTTAGCTGTTATTCCACAGAGGTTCATTCTCTATTAATGATTACTTGGACACTGCTTGACCCGTTAATAGAGGCTCCCCTAATTACCACCTTCAGAGCTTCCCAAAAAGTTCCCGCACTCGTTACACTACCCGCATTATGAGTGACATAGTCAGTGATGTTATCTTTGATGCGATCTTTGATGCGATCGTGGAAAGGGTGGTCATTCAAGGATTCACTTCTAAGCCTCCATGTAGGTATCAGAGCTCTGGAGGGCACATATTGCCACTGTAGGATGAGAGGGGTGTGATCTGATAGGACCCTTCCTTTATACTGTCCAAGTGTGATAAGATGTGCCAGTTCCAAGCCTACAAAAAAGTAATCTATCCTAGTGTGCACTGCATGTGGTGCTGAGTGATGCGAGAAATGTCTGGTGTCCAGGTGGAGTACCCTCCAGATATCTATCAGATCAAATTATGCTAGGACCGTCTTCAATGTTCTATCTGGTGGAGCTAGTTTAGTGAATTTGGTATCTGATCTGTCCAGGATTGGATTCAGTGTACAGTTGAAGTCGCCCCCATACAATGTCACTGTTCCTATAGGGGTCCAATCGCGTGTAAAGTGATTGGAAGAACGGGGCAGTATTATGGTTGTGAGGGTATGTGTTGACAAAGCAAGTGTCTACCTGTTCCAGGAGACTCTGTACCAGCACCATCCTGCCCTCGATGTAAGTTTTAATATGGGTGACATTTAAACGTACTGTGGGCGCCATCCATATCAGGACCCCTCGAGCATAGGCGGAGTATGGAGAGCCAAACACTCGCCCTCTCCATTTACTTCCTAACAATGTTTGTTTTTCAGCCTTAAGTGTGTTTCTTGCAGCAAGGCAATGTCTACTTTACATCTCCTCAGGTACGAATAAACTCTGTTTCGCTTTACATAAGAATTTAAAGCCCTTACATTCCAGGTAAGTACATTTACAGCACTAGCCATGAGCTTTTGTCGAATTCAAAAATTCTATCTGTCTCTGACACATCAGATGGCTCTCCCTTCTCCAAATACAACTATCCAATCAAGAATACTGTGCTACTATTCCCCATTGACACTCGTGGAGGCAAAACACATTCCCATTTAACTTCTCCAACTAAAAACAACAGCCCAGCATCGTTACCCATGGTCAGACATATCCGCTTCCTGCATTCACCTCCAGTATACATACTTGAGGCTAGCGCACAACGGGTGGGCACAAAAACAAGTGCCCCCAAAAATGGAACTCGGAGGGCATTGGCGCTCTAGTCTTGCTGAAGCAACACAGGCATAACAGTAAGAAGTTCCCTAGTTACGCATAGTCTCTGTTTATGTCAAACTTCACTTGTCCCTCATGTGATCATCTGCTTCATCCCCTTCGCAATGGTGTCTTCTTCTCTCTGTCCAGCCATGCTGGTGCCTCTCCCGGGAGGTCAAAAAACAAGGCCGTGTTTTTGTGTATAACTTTTAGCCTTGCTGGATAAATCAGCATATACTTTAGGCTGGCTGTCCTAAGCTTAGTTTTGGTCACTGAGAATTGTGCATGGTTCTTCTGCACCTGGAAGGTATAATCGAGGTAGACTGCCAGGCCTGCCAAAGCTCTCTTCAGTACCCCTCCTTGCCTGGAGTAGGCTAGGATTTCTTCCCTATCTTTATAGTTCAGGTCCTTCAAAATTATCGGTCTGGGGGGTGCTCCAGGAGGGGGTCAATTAGCTAGCGCTCTTTGTGCTCTCTTGATTGTTCTTTGAGAAACATGTTTTCTATGTATGTTGTTGGGTCTGTGCCTTCTTCCCCTTCAGGCAGGCCAACTATGCAGACATTGTTTCTGCAGGCCCTCCTTTCCGCTTCTTCTACCCTGTTTTCCCCACAGGCTGACCTTCTGTTGCAGGACATGGACATTAGTTTGCATTTCCTGGAGCTCCACAGTGCTCTTGTTCATTTGGGTTTCCAAATGAGTGGTGCGCTCTGCCAGATTTTGAAAATCTTGGCGCAATAGTCCCATATTGTAACGCTCACCTGATTCTCGCAGAGGCGCCGGTCTTGACTGGGCGACTACCGTATCTTCAAAGGTGATGTGTAGCACCCGGTTGGCTCTTTGGGCTGGACCTCTGTGCACTGTATGCCTGACGTGTAGAGTAAGATGTCTGCAGATAGAAAATATGGGGTTAATGAACTTGGGTTATTGGGGTGTCCCTATCTCTTTCCTCTTCTCCTCTCCTGTAGACCCCCAAAGGTTAACGCTCTCACCTTAGGTAAGTGAATGCCGAGCTCTCCATCTGCCTCGGGGCAGGGTGCTGTAACCAGTTTCTTCACTGGATAGGTAGCGCAGGCCTCTTGACTTCAGAGGACTGCTGTCCGTCGTTTACTGCACGAACGGTAAGTTTCGAGTCATTCAAATGTCTTTAAAGTCTTTAGTAATGATGTCTCTTGTTTTGCAGGGTTCCGGCGTTGGCGGATGACGGGCTGAAGTGAGTTGGAGATGGAGCCCGTGTGATGAATAGAAGCGCCTGGAAGCACGTAAGTAAGCGCTTGTTGCCTGCTTCACTATGCGCTCTAACTGTCTTTTTATTTTGCAGGTACGAGTTCGGAGCGGCTGCAGGGTGCCGGAATACCCACTGGATTAGATGTGGAAAGGAGTAATGGCACGTGAGTATTAAAGTTCCCCAATGTCTTTAAACGCACCTTTTTTTGTCTTTCAGATGCCGGATGCAGCGCCGAAGGCCTCCGGAGTGCACGAAGAGTAGGTAAGCCTTTGCCTTTCAGATGCCGGAATGCTAACCTGTTCTTTCTTGTCTTTATAGGTGTTGCTGAAGATTAGATTCAGGATGGTAAGCCTTTTTCCTTAGGCCCAGGACCGGATGCAGAAGACACGATGAGCGTTCTGCTGCAGAGGTTGCAGAATAACGCAAAGCAAGATTCTTCCACCGGGTGTGGTTTAAATAGCCTCCTGTAGTGCTTAGGTGTCTCCTTCCACAGCCACGCCTAAGTAAGAAAAGAGTTCCTGGTAAGAAAAGAGTTCCTGCCTTCCAGAAGAGTTCCAGTGTTCTGAATCTAGGGAGTGGCTCCAGCCCCACCCAACAGGAAAAGTAGTTCCAAACAGAAGAGGATCAGAGGCTCAACTGGCAGGCAAGTAAGCAGCATGGTCTGCTGAAGGTAAATCCACCCAAGCATTATGAGCCTGGCGCTTCCAGCGCTGGGACTGGGCATATTTATGAGCCTGGTGCCACTGGCGCCAGGACTGGGTCCAAAAGGTCCCAATTGGGACTGGTTGGCACTCGGAACCTGGGTTATGGATCTGCTTCCAAGGGAGTTGGGAAAACCCTGACCTTTTGGAAGCAGAGACCATGACAGTACCCCCCCTCAAGGCCCCTCCCAAACCGGGCTTCTCTGGGGGTTTTGGCTTGTCAGGAAATGTTCGGTGAAATCTTTTGATTAGGCGAGGAGCGTGGACATATTCAGCAGGTTCCCAGGATCTCTCTTGGGGGCCGTAGCCTTTCCAGTCAATTAGGTAGAATAGTTTAGATTTGGAGATCTTGGAGTCCAGAATGCTTTTGACTTCAAACTCGAGTTCTCCATCCACTAGGATAGGTTTTGGAGATTTGGTTAGTCGGGTTTGAGGTTGCACGGGTTTTAATAGAGAGACGTGGAAGACCGGATGTATCTTCATGTGCGGGGGCAAGTCCAACTTGACCGCTACTGGGTTTACTATGGTAGTGATGGAATAGGGACCAAGGTATCTTGGGTTGAATGTGCGTGGCCCTTTTAGAGATAGATATTTGGTGGATAACCAGACTTGATCCCCTACTTGATAGTGAGGGGCTTCCTTCCGATGTTGATCTGCTCCTTTCTTGTATTGTTCTTTAGCCCTTTGAAGGTGAGAAACAGCTTCCTTAAAGGCTTGGGTGATTGTAGAATGCAGGTAGTCTACTGCTGGTGTTTCAAGATCTTGGAGGGGATCCAACTCCGAGGTTCGAGGGTGACTGCCGTACAAAAGAAAAAACGGGGTTTTCCCAGTTCCCGAATGGACAGAGTTATTGTAGGCATACTTGGCTATCCAAAGGATATCTTTCCAAGTTTTTTCAGTTTGTTGCAGCATGCAGCGTAAATACTGTTCCAGAGTTTGATTGGTCCTCTCGGTTTGTCCGTCAGTCTGAGGGTGGTGACTGGTCGATAGTCTCACATCAATTTGAGCCGACCGACAGCAACTTCGCCAAAAATGAGAAATAAATTGACTACCTCGATCCGAAATTAGAACCGAAGGAAAACCGTGCAGTCGGACGATGTTTTCGAGAAATTCTCGGGCCAGAGTTGCTGCTGTTGGCAAGCCTTTGAGCGGAATGAAATGCGCCATCTTGGAGAATAAGTCCACGATTACTAGAATCGTATTGTATCCGGAGCATGGAGGTAGATCGGTGATGAAGTCCATAGAAAGCGTATGCCAAGGGCGAGGTGGGATGTCAATAGGGCATAAGAGGCCTGCTGGTCTTTCCTTTTGACTCTTGTTTTGGGCGCATACTCCACAGGACATTATAAAGTCTCTGATATCTTTTTTCCAAGACGGCCACCAGAAGTAGCGCTTGATCTTTTCTGAGGTCTTGGCCATACCGGGATGACCTTCCATTAAAGAGTCGTGATAACAAGAGATTACTTTTTTCTGTAAATCTGTGCTGGGTAGGTATAATCGTTCTTGGAAATACAATAAGTTGTCCTTTACTGCAAAGTCCTTTCCCTGCAGATGCCAATTCTGTATGTCTGCTGGAGTTACAAGTTGCCTGGCTTTATCCTTAACTTCCTCTATGGATTCTGTGGCGATTACACCCAGAATTCTTTGTTCGGGAATGATTGGTACAGGTTTAGGGTTGACCAAGTGTTCTTCCACTCCCATCCGAGAAAGGGCATCGGCTTTACCGTTCTTTGTACCAGGTCGATAGGTAATTATGAAGTCAAACTCGGCAAAGAATAATGCCCAACGGAGTTGTCTAGAGGATTGGGCTTTTGCGGTCTTTAAATATTGCAGGTTTCGGTGATCCGTAATCACAGTAACGGTGTGTCGGGCCCCCAGCAGATAATGCCGCCAAGCCTTAAAGGCAGACTTGATAGCCAGAAGTTCCTTGTCAGTAATCGTGTAATTGATTTCAGGAGGCGAGAATTTGCGGGACCAAAATGCCACGGGATGCAACTGATTGGTTACCGGGTCCTTTTGTGATAGAACTGCCCCCATGGCAAGGCTTGAAGCATCAGTTTCCATGATGTAGGGGAGTTCGGGGCGAGGGTGTTTTAAGATTGGTGCAGAGATAAATTTAGTCTTCAAATCCTGGAAAGCTTGTTCCGCCTCGGTAGACCATTCAAAACGTTTGTTTTTCTTTAACAAGGCAGTGATGGGCTGGACTATTCGAGAGAATTTGGGGATAAACCTGCGGTAAAAGTTAGCGAAGCCTAACATGCTTTGCACACCTTTTACGGAGGATGGTGATGGCCATTTGAGAACTGCATCGACCTTCTTTGAATCCATACGCACTCCGCCAGGTGATAATATGAATCCCAAGAATTCAACTTCAGTCACGTTGAAAACACATTTTTCCAACTTAGCGAAAAGTTTGTGTTGACGCAATCTTTCGAGGACCATTTTCACGTGTTTCCGATGTTCAGATTCCGATAAAGAATAAACGAGGATGTCGTCAATGTAAACAACAACACATACATCTATGAGCTCTCTGAGGACATCGTTCATAAAATATTGAAAGGCGGCCGGGGCATTGCAAAGTCCGAAGGGCATGACCTGATATTCAAATAGCCCATACTTGGTGCGGAAGGCCGTCTTCCATTCATCGCCCTCTTTTACTCGTACCAAGTGGTAAGCTCCTCTAAGATCCAGCTTTGTATATATGCATGCTTTTCTGACTTGGTCCAGGAGTTCAGGGATCAAAGGTAACGGATATCTATTCTTAACGGTGATCTGGTTCAGGGAGCGATAATCAATACAAGTTCTAAGGTCTCCTTCCTTTTTTGGAACGAAGAACAAAGCTGAAGAAGCAGGGGACTTGGAAGGACGAATAAACCCATTTGCCAGGTATTGATCCAGGTATTGTCGAAGGTGAAGGTTCTCAGGCTCGGTGAGGGCATAAATTCTACTACAAGGAGGAGTAGATCCAGGTATCAGGTCTATCTGGCAGTCATAAGACCTATGAGGAGGTAGAGAGTTAGCCTGATCCTTCCGGAAAACATCTTGGTATTCTAGGTATTCGGGAGGTAACTGGGGAGTCTCTGAAGAAATTGCGGCCAGTGCAACACCAGGTGGAGGGTGACAAGTAGAGACACATTCTGGAAACTGGACCGTTCTTGCTCGCCAATCGATCAGAGGATTGTGTTTCTCTAACCAAGGTATTCCTAGAATAATCTGAAACTGAGGGGCCTTGATCACATCGAACACGATCTTCTCATGGTGTCCATCTTGACTTACTAGCGTCACCTCTTGAGTGGTATGCGTTACTGGCCCGGAGGCTATCTCCGTACCATCCACCGTAGTAATGACGTCCTTTACAGCCTTGGGACAAAGAGTTAGATTCATCCTCAAAACCATTTCATGATCCACATAATTGCCGATGGCACCGCTGTCGACGTAAGCTTCAATTGCATGTAATCGATCCGGATTATCAGGGCTAATGAGGACCATAGGTATCACGAAATGCGAGGTCACAGAACTGGTTTTCACGCTCGGCAAGAGGACCTCTATTCTTGTCGGGCGAGGTCGTTTCCCTGCTCAAAGTTTGTAACTTTGGTAACTGCAGCTCCTACTGCCTTCTTGGCAGGTTTCACCGGACAGTCTCGAAGAAAGTGCCCTGAGTTTCCGCAATATAGGCATAATTGCAACTGTTTCCTCCTTTCCCGCTCCCTTTGTGTTAGAGGACCTTTCAGACCCCCTATTTGCATGGGTTCCCCGGAGTCTACTCCTTTGGAAGGAGTTGGCGGTTTGGAAAATACTCGAGCATCAAACTTGGAATGATCGGCCTTCCTGTTCTGCAGCCTGTGATCTATTTGAACGACCAAGTCTATATAATCCGAACAGTCTTGTGGGGGATTCACTACTTGGGCTAAAACGTCTTTGAGCTCTCCACGTAGACCTCTATAAAACAGCGTAATCCTTTTGTCCTCAGGCCATTGAGTTTCCACTATTAGTCTATTGAAAGTTGCAATATAAGCCAAAAGGTCTTGATTACCCTGTCGCAACTAAAGAAGCTCATTGTCCAAGGCCTGCCCCTGTGAATGTCTTGCGAACAGTTTTTCCAAACTAAGCTGAAAGGCTTGAAAATCATGGAGAACCGGATCATCTTGATTAACTAGAGGGATCGACCAGTCTGCCGCATTGCCACTAAGGTATGAAAGTACAAAAGCTACTTTTGCTTGATCAGTTGGAAAGGCTGCTGGCCGGCATAAGAAGTGCAACCGGCACTGATTGATGAATACTGCAAACCTCTTTGGGTCACCAGAAAATCGTTTGGGCGGAGCCAGAGGTACATTCCCAGGTAGGTTGATCTGCACTGGATTCATAGAGGATGTTGAAGGAAGATTTGCCCCTGATGCGGGTAACGGGGTCTGTCCGGCTTGTGACTGTAGCACTTGTCTAGCAAGATTGTCTGTTCTCTCCTTGGAAATAATTAGTTCCCTTCTTAGAGCATTAGTTTCCTGACGAGCTGCATGCACTTCTGCCCTTAGTTCCCCAAGTAACCGGGCTAGGGGGTCAGTATCCGAGGTTTCCATAGCGCCTGGGCGAGAGTTTTGCGGTAGGCTTTGCGTTCTGTAACGCTCACCTGATTCTCGCAGAGGCGCCGGTCTTGACTGGGCGACTACCGTATCTTCAAAGGTGATGTGTAGCACCCGGTTGGCTCTTTGGGCTGGACCTCTGTGCACTGTATGCCTGACGTGTAGAGTAAGATGTCTGCAGATAGAAAATATGGGGTTAATGAACTGGGGTTATTGGGGTGTCCCTATATCTTTCCTCTTCTCCTCTCCTGTAGACCCCCAAAGGTTAACGCTCTCACCTTAGGTAAGTGAATGCCGAGCTCTCCATCTGCCTCGGGGCAGGGTGCTGTAACCAGTTTCTTCACTGGATAGGTAGCGCAGGCCTCTTGACTTCAGAGGACTGCTGTCCGTCGTTTACTGCACGAACGGTAGGTTTCGAGTCATTCAAATGTCTTTAAAGTCTTTAGTAATGATGTCTCTTGTTTTGCAGGGTTCCAGCGTTGGCGGATGACGGGCTGAAGTGAGTTGAAGATGGAGCCCGTGTGATGAATAGAAGCGCCTGGAAGCACGTAAGTAAGCGCTTGTTGCCTGCTTCACTATGCGCTCTAACTGTCTTTTTATTTTGCAGGTACGAGTTCGGAGTGGCTGCAGGGTGCCGGAATACCCACTGGATTAGATGTGGAAAGGAGTAATGGCACGTGAGTATTAAAGTTCCCCAATGTCTTTAAACGCACCTTGTTTTGTCTTTCAGATGCCGGATGCAGCGCCGAAGGCCTCCGGAGCGCACGAAGAGTAGGTAAGCCTTTGCCTTTCAGATGCCGGAATGCTAACCTGTTCTTTCTTGTCTTTATAGGTGTTGCTGAAGACTGGATTCAGGATGGTAAGCCTTTGCCTTTCAGATGCCGGAATGCTAAACTGTTCTTTCTTGTCTTTATAGGTGTTGCTGAAGATTAGATTCAGGATGGTAAGCCTTTTTCCTTAGGCCCAGGACCGGATGCAGAAGACACGATGAGCGTTCTGCTGCAGAGGTTGCAGAATAACGCAAAGCAAGATTCTTCCACCGGGTGTGGTTTAAATAGCCTCCTGTAGTGCTTAGGTGTCTCCTTCCACAGCCACGCCTAAGTAAGAAAAGAGTTCCTGGTAAGAAAAGAGTTCCTGCCTTCCAGAAGAGTTCCAGTGTTCTGAATCTAGGGAGTGGCTCCAGCCCCACCTAACAGGAAAAGTAGTTCCAAACAGAAGAGGATCAGAGGCTCAACTGGCAGGCAAGTAAGCAGCATGGTCTGCTGAAGGTAAATCCACCCAAGCATTATGAGCCCGGCGCTTCCAGCACTGGGACTGGGCATATTTATGAGCCTGGTGCCACTGGCGCCAGGACTGGGTCCAAAAGGTCCCAATTGGGACTGGTTGGCACTCGGAACCTGGGTTATGGATCTGCTTCCAAGGGAGTTGGGAAAACCCTGACCTTTTGGAAGCAGAGACTATGACACATATTTATATTCTCTGCTTCTATTTGTGTCCCTAATGAGGTTTTTAAATCTGTAATAGCTTGCATCACTTGGCTATGTATTTCCATGGTGTCTCCTCCCTTCGCCTGCAAGGGCTCCTTATCTCCCACAGGAGCCAGGTGCATGGTCCTGGCTTAATTGTAAAGTGTCATTTGACTTGCCTTCAGTTTGGCTGCTTTAGGAGGCATCTTGTCTGCCTACCCCCTCTGGTAGCGTGCTGCAATTGTTATATGCCCAGTGTGCTGCAAATAATTGCTTAGGCGTTATTTAGGTGTTGTGGTAGTGACCCCCAGGCTTCGTGGGATTTGTGTGGGTGTTTTCGGTACTGGGGCAGTTTCTGCATTTTGGGAGCAAGTGCTGCTACTTGTGTCACGGTGTCCTTCCAGCCGCTCTTCGTTACATTTGGCCTTTATTGCACCCCCACCCGTGCTTTTTACTGGGATCTTCTCTCCGATATCCCCAGGGTGTTGCCACAGCCAGTGGCCAGCCAGTTAATGAGTCTTTATCAGCTCTTTTTATGTCACTTCTGGAGGGGGATCCAGCTCTTATGTATCACCACCAAGCCTGGGTTGCCTGACTCATGCCGCCGTCCCAGATGGTCTTCTTCTAGGTATTCTGGGCTCTAGGGGGCTGTGCACTGTGCTTTTCTCCTGATGGCATCATTCTCTGGGGCCTGGCAGCTTCTTCCACGTACTACAGGCGGGAGTCTGCGGGCGCCTTCTTCCACGAGTCCTCTACTGTTTTAGCTTGTCAGCATGGGCGCACCTCTCCTGCCTCTGTGTGCGCTTCCCTGCCTCTCGCTGCAGCTGTAGCTTCCCTCGCAGTCTCTCCGCTTCTCTGCCTGGAATTCCTTGGTTGCGTCAGTCCTCCGAGCCACAGCTGCACTGTTTTCGGCTTCTCTGCATCTTGGTTGCCATCTTGTTTTGGGCTCGGCTGGTGGACCTGTTCTTCCGAGCCACCCTTCTGGCATTTGTCAAGAACTACTTGCTTGCAATCCTCGCTGGGCACTCTCACCGGATTTATTTCAGTTCTCACTTGTTTTCGGACAAAATGTTTACGATAGAACATATTTCTCACATGGATCTCGAAGTATCAGGCGGGAGCGGTCACAGGAGTCAACCTACTCCATGGCTGCAAGCAAGGCCTTGGAGCTCAAAATAACATAAATTGTATGGAATTTGTAAAATGGACACTCTCTCCTCATGTTCTCTCCTGAGTACTCCAGTTTCTATCCAGGATTGGAGGACCAGAATCATTATAAATGGTCTACCTATAAGGCGGACATTTTTCCACACATAGGAACTCACAAGAGGCACATAAGGCTGCATATAATTTACAATGTGGGGAGGATCAGGCACTAGGGAGTCTGTCCAGGAATTAAAGTGGGCATTTGCTCAGACTTCCCAGCAGGTGAACACAAATAGAAGGGAGCTCATAACTATATGATATAGCATTTATAAGGGGAGGGGAACAGAGGGAAGACAGAGACAACGATCTTACTAGGCAAGGTGACAATTGAGGTCGCGCAAGTGCAGGTGGGGGGTACCAGGGGGATACATACATATTTCCATGCGCTCTCCAAACACATAATGAATCAGTTGGTGCATGATTGTCACGAGCACAGGACCCTGAATTGGGTAATTGAACAGGCCACCAGGGTCCATGAGGTCCAGAAGCCCATAGAGAGTAAGAACACACCCAAAAACCACAAACTATCTAACACCCCTCCATTGGATCTGAAGACGGGGGTCTACAAATACTCCTTCGGCCAACAAGCAGAATGAAAGGCAAAGAAGACCCTGGGACCCAGCCCATTTTAAGGATAGTCAGGCAGGATGTCAGACCAATGACCCTTCTGACACTGAAACCCATGTAAGCCCTAGGTACAAGGGTACCAAACCTATCGCTGGGTATGGTTGGGATTGGAGTATCTGCGCCCTGCCTATTCAAATTGGGGAATTGCTGTTTAGCATTAAGAAACAAATAAACAAAATGATTAAAATAGTTTTTCCAAGAGAAATTAAAAGAGTAGTTTCTTTATTAGTGACATGACATGGTGGTCAACCGACACGTGTTTCGACCCTTGGGTCATCCTCAAGGCCACATATTCACAGTACGATACGTTTTTGACCATGTAAGTTTCTATGCGTCATGATGCAGCAGGTATGTCTCAGTATGCCCTTGTCTTAGAAGCTTGCTTATTAAAGTGTGTTCATTATAATCCTATGCCTGTTGGTTGTGTCGTAGTAACTAAATCTTCACAGTATGAGTGTGGACATTAGTTTGCCCAGTTCAATTTGTATATTCAAGGTCCATGACCATTGTCAGCAAGCATTAAGGATTCCAATAAGGATTAAGGATCGTACCGTACATTCAATCCTGGGGTATGAATACACTCCCCGGCCCAAGGAGGGTGGCAATCAGGTAAAGACGCCCCCAGGAACCTTTGCTACCTTTCTTCCCCAGACAGAACCCCATGAATCCTCTAAGCCTGAAAGTGACTCTTCTACCCCAACATTTTAGAACCCAAAGAACAATGGGTAAGTAGGAGAGGCCAAAGAAGAACCCACTTTGTGGAAGAGTTCAAGATTATCCCCTTTGAAAGAGAAGAGTCATTGGAGGACTCAGATAAACAGACCTTCTCTTACAGAAATGGAGAGATCCCTCCCAAAGACAAATGGGTCCCAAAATACACTGGGTGGACAGGGTAATTATGGAGACCATCCCAGAACAAGAAACTATTCAACCCCCAAATTGTGAGCCAGACAAGGTGGAAACAGAGGTGTACTCCCACCAAACTGGTTTCGAAAACTGCTTCCAGTTAAAGGGGGACAGCAAAGAATCGGGGGAGAAAGAGGATTCCCCTAATCCACCTATTAGTTGTAAAATTTTCTTTACAGATTCCCGAATTCCAAGACAAAAAATTGCCCAAGATCACACTGTGTCGGAGTTCAATATTTAAAAAATGACCACCGGGCTGGCAAATAACTCACATTTTCTTTGCACACTGGAGGAGAAAGAAGGAAAATTGTATGCACTGGTAAGGGTGCAGGGTCAGTGTGAAGTATCAACTCTGGTGGACACTAGACCCCAAGCAACTCCACTGATCAAAAAGGCCTTTGACCAACCAAAGTCAGGGCATGCAGGGTTACCAAATTCAATTTATGTCACTGCTGGGACAACCACAGAACTTCGATGGAATTGTCATTTCCGTCAAAGAGACTGTGGATTTGGAAATGAAAATTGGAGGACATCGAATAAAACATCCGCTGATAGTCGTGATTCCAGAGAGCACCCCTTGTCTACTGGGGAACTATCTCCTAAAGAGGTTATCACCTCTGATCAACTGTGTAAACAAGGTCCACTGGACCCAGACTAACCGTCCTATAACATTTAAAATAAGCATCAATTATGTAATCCTGAGTGGTACATGTCATTTAACTGATCAACTTTCTGAGAAAGTAGAATTCCATTTCAAGAATAACCAAGTCGCAGAGATCACTGTAATCTCTGTAGGGGAACAACATGGTGATGGGATCTCTTCTCCATTCTTTAAACTCAACCTTCCTCCCAGTTTTAAGTGGCAATCCACACTGGAAGGGAACACCATACATTTTACATCAGTCCAAAATCAGAAGAAACCTTGAATCCTGTGAAACTAGACAATTAGGAAACCGCTCAAAGTCTGACACTCAGAAAAAGGGCAAACAGTTGTTTTTCCCTATTCAGTTGATTGACAGAAGGAGCCGGTGCTTGCCATAGTATGCCTGAATAATGGTAGGAGCTTCATCAGTAAAGGATTATTCAGGAAACTCCCAAAGGATTAGACATTTCCCACATTGAAATTGAATGATAAATTGGAAGTAGGTCTGGAAACTCCAAACTCCAAACATCTCCTGCCTAACAGGTGTATACTAAAAATGTCCATTGCCAGGAAAAGCATACAACATAATTGTTGGGTCATGAGAGATGTCCCTTCCACCTTTTATCTGGGCAGTGACATTCTCAATCGATTCACAATCAATTTGGACCTAATTAATGATAAAGCCTGTTCAAGACTGGGGGGCAACCCCATGGGCTTTGACAACACCAGAAAGCTTTCTTGTCTGCTCAATTGCTTCCTTATTCGGTGGAAGTTCAGGGGTAGGTAGAGGTTACCATCCCATGGCAGGTGCAACAATTTACCATTGTCCTCAAAATTAAGCAAGGACTGTACCTCAACCATCAGGACGCCTTAATACATTTTAATTCCCATCTCCAACAACAAGGTTTGTACTTAGAACCAACACATCTAGTAGACCTAGAACACAACATAACTCGAATATTGGTTCATAACAGCAACCCTCGAAGTATCACTTTGGGCGAAGACACCTTTATTGAAATGGTGATTGATGCCCAACATTATTATATTGATTTAAGTAATTAAATCATGGGTCTAATCACAAATGACTTTTTCAACTTCAGCGACGGTATTCCTCCAGATAACATTTTTACTAGGCATAGGGGGAATTTCATGGTTTACTCTTCCTTCCCCTATTTGGTGGAAGAGGTGACCTGTGACATCAGGAGGGAGGAGGTAGCGTTCAGAATCAAGGACCACTACCTCAAATCCCTGTAACCTACTGTCCAGGTCAACACCATCAAAAGAGATCTCTCCATCCAACTGGAGGATACTGGTGAAATTGCCCAGCCCAAGGTCTTTTCAGGTTTCAAGCAAATGGTTGAGGAACGGATCAATATTGCTGTTGCCTGTGAGACAGAGAAGCAAAGACAAAATCTGAAACAGATCTTCCTGGAATTCCAAGATATCTTTTCAGTGGACTCATACGACTGTGGACACACATCCATTCATTCAACCGCCATACCCACGGACCCCGAGATCGCTTCAGTGTTTGTAAAACACTACCGTTTACGTCTCGTGTCCATGTAGTCACTCACAGAGATAATTAAGAATTTATAATCCGGTGGGATAATTTGTCCGATCCCCAGAACCTTCAACATCCCGCTACAAATACTCGAACCAAATGGCCAATGGAGACTAAGTGCAGACCTGGGCGAGTTGAACAAATCAAGATGGCCACTTCACTGCATTGACCAAGGGCTGGCACAGATCCAAGGGTCAAAGTTGTACACTGCCATTAACCTGCCCAGTACCCGTGAGCGTGGAAGACAAGTACAGGCTTGCCTTTACCTTCGGGTCAGCAGTACACGTGGACCCAAACCCTCTTTGGATACATAAACTCCGGCAATGAGTTCAACATCTTTCTACTGAAGGCCATGCCTGACTTGGGCAAAAGGGGAAACATGGCCTATGTGGTTGATGTTCTGATCAAGCGCTCAACTGTGGTCGAACACATAGCAGAAGTCTGCTATGTGTTAACCCAGGTGCAGCTAGCGGGAGCAAAACTGTCCTTTCAGAAGGTACAGTGGTGTAAGACCCGAGTGAACTTCTTAGGGCACGAGATCACTCCTGAGTGTCTGAATCCCCAGGCAAAAAAGGTGGAAGCCTTAATGAAAATAAAAGGCTCTAATACTCTGCGAGAATTAAGAAGCTTTCTTGGACTCTCTAATTACAGTCAGAAGTTCATTGAACACTACGCAGACGTCACTTGACACATGGACCCTTTATTAAAGGCCAGAGTCAAGTGGGAATGGGGTACGGAACAAGCCGAGGCAGTTAAACAACTGAGAAGAAGCATTTCCCAAGCTCCTTGTTTAGCTTACCCTATAAAGAACAAGGAATACTTCTTAGAGACAGTGTTCTCAGATACTTGCCTAACAGCAGTGTTGTATCAAAAGCACAACAAGGGCAATAAAGTCATCTCATACGCAAGGTAAACTTTGTCCTCCAGTGGAGGAAAAATTCAATGACTGTGAGAAGGCACTCTGGAAATGATGTGGGCATTGAAAAATTACCACCCATTCATCCAGAGAGAGCACATCATTGTTGAGACTCCTCACCAGCCCTGGCAATATCTCCAAAGTGACAGAATCCAGGCGGGGACTGTTAGTAATTCCAGAATTACTTCCTGGATTCTGTCCATGCAAGGCTTTCCTGTGGAGGTCAGATATGGCCAAAACAAGAGGAGTCCCCTAGCACAATGGTTGGCAGACTTCCATGATTGTGCTCCAAAAAACTGTCTTGAGGGCGAATGTCTAAGGACCAACAACAACATGTAGGCGTACTTAACTTCCCCACGCAAGGTCTATGAAGAATATACGAATCAGGGGATACCCAGAGTGTATGTAGATGGGTGCTCTTACCATGTTGATAACAATGGGGAAAACAAACTAGTGACTGGCATTGAGAATGCCTAGGTGAAAGATACCCTGTAACCCAAGGACCCCAAAGTAGTCAGGTTGTAGAGTTTGTCAAGCCATCCTCACTGAAGTGCACCACCAACTCAAATATCTGTACATAATTACTGACTCTGATTATGTCAGGAATGGGTTTGTGGAGCGCCTGATTAACTGGAAGAATCGAGGCATGCTTTGTGCCAACAATAAACCCATAAAGCATGCCAAACTGATCCAGTCAATTGATGATCTGGTGACCGCCAATGAGATGACCATTTATTGGAAGAAGATAAGAGGTCATTCCAAAATACAGGGGCCAGATGAGACTGGGAATGACTTAGCTGACCAGTTGGATAAAACCGGAGCTCTAAAGGGGGATTTAATAGAAACAGAATCGCTGCTGGCTGGAATCCAAGTTGCCATTTTCACCGAGTCGCAAACTTGTGTGCCTAGTGAGCTCTTGACTGGCCAGTGGAGTAAAGATACCCCTGATGTAGATTTAATCACTGCACAGAAAGAGGATCCGATCATTGGAAAATTCTATCAGCACATTGAAGGCCCCATGAGTTTTCCTCTAACAGAGTCAGCTTATACCGGTAAAGAGGATCTCTGGGTGTTGATGAAGTTTTCAATGATGTTCTGGATACAAGGCGGTTTATTGGTAAGGAGAGACCTATCTGGCTCTGATAAGTGGGTGATACCTACATCTTTCCGGAGCCTGATGTTTAACCACAGCCATGACGCAGTCACTGCCAGTCATAGGGGGTTTCACAAGACATGAGAAATCTTGTGCAAGGTTGCCTACTGGCTACACATGGGCCAGGACCTCGACACTTACTTACTTAAAGGGGTGTCTTGTTGGTGCACAATTTCAGCCCAGTTCACTTATACACGTATCTCCCCTACAGAAAAGGGGAATGACATTGCCTTAGTCAGATTTACAAGTTGATTTCGCGGGCCAGTGATGCGCTTCTCTAGAGGAAACAAGTACATGTTCACTGTGACATTATTGTTCACAAAGCAGGTAGAATGTCTTCCAGCCCCAAATTGTAAGGCAGATACAGCTGCTGTACTAATGATCAACGACATCTTCTCTCATTTTGGCCTCCTGCAAAGAAATGAGTTGGACTGAGGAAGCCTTTTTCCAGTGAGATGATGCAAAGATGTCGAAGATTCTAGGGGTAAAAAGAAAACTCCACATTGCCTACCAACTGGCCTCAAGCGGGGGTGTAGAGAGATACAAGACAACTGTGCATATCTCAAAGAAGTTTGTTGCATACTCTGGGCCCAGTTGGGACATCCGTTTCCCACTTGTCTTGATGGCTATTAGGTCTACACCATCTTTTTGCAAAAAAGATGTCTCTATTTGAGCTTTTGACCGGACCCTGATAAATACGTCCATTAATCATAAGTACATTGAAAATGTCAGCACAATTTAGAAAATCAGCGGAAGGAATGAACACCTAATATGATCCAAAGACCACCAAGAAAGAGCATGAAGTAGGGGACGTGGTTTGCCTGTACAATGTTCAAAGGATTCAGACCAAGGAGCTGTAGTTTCTCCCATCTTGCCGTGGTGCCTTTGAAATTGTAGATAAAATATCACATGTTGCCTACAAGATCCGCATCCCAAAATGAGAACTGACAGAAGAAAAATGGCTCCACATCAATCAGTTGAAAAACTGTCATCCCAGACAAGCTTTATGACTGAATGATTAGACACGTGAAAGTCAGGCAGAAGAACCGTCCAAAGAATGAAAACCCTGTAATGTGAATTATAACAGGTGATTAGTTTAATTAATATTCATTGGAAATGTCAAAATAAAATGTGAATTGAGGTTCTGAAATGTTGTGTCTTATTTTATTAAATTGGTTCCTGTTTCAATATGATGTTTGGAAAGGGTATGTCTTTTTTTATGTAATATTTTTGTCTCAAATGCAATGTCAATCTTCCGGGGAAAAATGCTGTGTAAAAAGTACTGAAACTCTTGCCTTTCTATTTGCTAGATAATTAACTTCCTTTACTTCTAGCCTGGAGGCAAGAGGGGAGTCCGGGGAGGTTCCCAGGGACCCCGGAAAGAAGGAAGAAAGGGGGTGCCGTGCTACACCGCTGAACCCAAAGACGGAAGTGGAGGCTGGAATGCCCATTCCATAATGGAGGAAATTGAGCCGGAAGGGCTCCAACAGAAAGAAACATATGAAAAACGACTTCAGATGAAAACCCCACTCTGCCTTGCTCTTTCCCACAAAATAATCATGGAAGAACCGGGGTGCATGTGGGGTGTAATCCGAGACCCCAAAAACTAACAAAAGGAAGTGCTATGTGAAAATGCCCATCTGTCATTACAAAAGGAAAAGCAGCCTTTTAATCCACAGTAGCAGAAGAAATTAATTCAAAGGCCCCTTTCCCATGAAAAGCAGGATTTTCAAACACGGACAAGAAAATGGCTTTACTTGTGCGTTTGCAGTTTGAAAGCAAGACATGAGAAAAATGTTCCCCTGCCAACATAAAGATGTCAGGGAAAAGACTAAGGGTGTGTTGACAATATGTCATGTATATAATTCTTTACATGCAAAATACTGTCAATTGAAAAGAAAAGGCTACTTTGTTTCCATGGGTCACATGAAGATTTAATTTAGGCCCTAGGCAGACCATTTTGTTTGTTGCCTGGCAGACTTCACAAAGAAATCCCCCCACTGCAAGCCTGGCTTTTACATCCCCAGATACCTACAACTTCAATGAAGATTGGTCTGTGAAGGGTGTTGAAAGCAAACTGTTCCCAAACCAGTTGTCTCTGATGGATCCTTTCTGTGAATGGCAAAGGGCCTAGCCCGTGCATGACTGGAATGTGGGAGAGCTGCAATCAAGGCAAGCTGAACTCTGTAAAAAATACAAAACAATAGGAGTGTTTCAGATTGAAATGGCGGTCCACTACAGATAACTGGACGGGATTCCAGATGGCAGTAGGGCCTCGTGACATTGCAGGGCTGGCCTAGCTCATTATCTGTAGTGGGAGATCTCTGTGTAGCTAAGGCCTCTCACGCAAAACACAGGCCAGGAAGATCTGGTCACATGCTGACCATTTATGGCATATGGCCTGGAAGAAGGGGTGCTCACATTTGCATAACATGAATATTTCCCATTAATTTAAAAGGACAATCATGACTTTTTCTCAGCAACCACAAGTCATAATGCATTCATTTATGTGTCATTCTGAAGATGAATTCCAGCCAATTTTGTTGAAATAAAATTCATCCACCTGTGACTTGGGGAATTGTAATGGCAAGCTAAAATGGGTTCCTGGCTGCTTTTAACATGTCCCGAATTTAAGAGTTGGTGTACTGGTGGAGGTTAAAATTTGGTATGTGGAGAGTAAATTGCATGTTCCTAACTATTACACATTTTGTATGAATGGCAGAAAATTGCCACACAGCCATGCAACATCGTGCAGACTTGGCTGTCGTTTCATTAAATTCCCAAAGATTAGCTTAAGCGGAATAAATATGTATTATGGCAGTAACTAGTAAAATTTGAAGTTTTGCCGCATAACTATATTTTTGGCAAAAGCTGACAGAAAAACAAAAGGGGATTTCGAATTGGATTTGCCATATTTCTGCTTTAGACTACTAACCAATCCTAAGTGAGAGGCTGGACTTGGGCGGGGGGAGAGAAGGGTAACTGCCAAATCCTAGTTGCAAGAATTCTTGCGGGGTGCCGCCCAATACTGAACTCTTGATGGTGTCATCACTGGTATATAATGTAGATGCGCTATGAAAGAA
The DNA here is from genome assembly GCF_040938575.1 of Ambystoma mexicanum. NCBI lineage: Eukaryota > Metazoa > Chordata > Amphibia > Caudata > Ambystomatidae > Ambystoma > Ambystoma mexicanum. The sequence continues at coordinate 448,523,247 of NC_090932.1, read as the reverse complement.
GGGGAGAGCTGCTAAAAATTTCCATCTGACAGTCACAAGGAAACATCAAAGGAGATTTGCTAATATTGCATCTGGGTCGAGCTGTCTATTTCTGGGGAGGCCTAAAAGCTGACTGGGCCATATGGTGAAGATCTAGGGACCTTCCTTAAGAGTGGAATGAACAGACCCCTGCCTTGTCCTCCAAGAGGGTCCTGAAATGCAGATATTTTTCCTGAACTTTAACCAAAGATTTTCAACGTAAGTAGAATTGAGCCCTTTGAATCCAAAAGGTGGGGGAATCTGCTGGCCTTACATATTTTCCCTTTATGGTAGGTCGAGGGGCGGGGGCACAAAACTGTGTAGATCCTTAGCCTATTTAACTAAAAATATTAATTTAAAGTATTCCCCTTGGCAGAAGCCCAATGGGTGATTTTTGTTAACATTCAAAATTAACAAAGCTTATTAACAGTATAAGCTGAAAACTACAGACTCTAATGTAATTGGGTAATCCTATTCTTTCTGTTAACCCCGACTTCTTTCAGTAAGAGGGATTTCTTTGTCCTTAAACTAAATAAAAACAAATCTCTAAACTGTCAACTTTCTTTCCAGCTTCCCCAATGCAATCCTTTAAGTGGAGGTGATCTGAAATCCAAAATTCCTAAATCATCCCAATGTTTTTGTCCAGCTTCCCCAATACAAACCTTTAAGTGGAGGGGGGTCTGAAATCCAAAATTCTTAAATCATTTCAATTTTTCAGTCCGACTTCCCCAACACAGACCAAAGTAGTGGGGGGTCAGAAAAACAAATGGTTACGTCACCCTGTGTTTATTTTAAAGGAAAAGTGTGGATGAAATAATGATTGCCATTTGCATTTTCAAATGTCTGTAAACCAAACTGCTGGCCTTTTAAGCACGCACGAAAATCGAAATTGCACAGCATTGCATATGTAAACTGATTTGGTTAATTGACCAGTGTTGATTATTTCTTGAAGAGAAATCTATAGAAAGTAAAGTACTTTGATTTGTGTTTTTCCCAACGTCATTGCGAGCCAGAAAGAAGGTGGCACGTGTTTAGCGTGATCCACATTATCTATCTTTCAAATAAATACAAACATATTACCTGTACACCGGCCTGGTTCTTGGCTCATTGGTAGCTCCGTTGGAGGGATCCAAGGGGTATTAGATGAATCAGAAATAGGACTGAACAAAGAATTGACTTTGACACCTTGATTGTGGAGGGAAGGAATTCCTTGTGTTGAGGGTGGCCTCTCAATAAACCGTTACAGCTATTTGTGAACTCTGCCTCGAATAGTAAAACATGTAGAGAAGTGGGGGGTGAGGGGGTCAGCGTTTTCAAACTTAGGTCTAAACAGATCACACCTCTCTATTTTAGAGGCCTTAGAATGTGTTCTAGAAATAACCTCTTTTGGGAATTCTCTTGATCTGTACCTATTCGTGAGATCCACAATCTCTTGTCCATAGGTCTGTTGTGCTGTGATAATCCTCTTGAGTCAGAGGAATTGGCTGTAAGGTAAAATTCTATCCATTGAGAGTGGTTGAAATCTGTCAATAATTGAGTATGTTATTAACATCAGTGGGTTTACAAATAAATGGTAGTCTTAAAGCCATCTTCACAAAGGCTGACTTCCACGTCCAAAAAATGCAGCGGCGAGGTTCCTACCTCCATGGTGGATTTCATCTTCGGAATTAACCAAATTGAGGTACTGGAACAATAAATCCAATACTGATCTAGTTGCTGCCCAGATACCAAATATTTTGTCAATATATTGCTTCCAAGTGACAATCTTGAAGGACCAAGCTGTGTTTTCGAGTATATAAGTTGTTTCATAGTGATGCATGAAGATGTTAGCATAGGTAGCAGAACCCATTGAGGTTCCCGAAGCTAGTAAGTCGTAGGTACCACAGAAATGAAAGGAATTATTCAACAGAATAATCTGTCATAGTTACACAACAAGCTGTTTGCTAGCACAGGGCATGACCTATCGTAGTAGTGGTCACCCAACCCATCTACAGATCTGCTTTGAGTGTTGCAGTGATCTGTGTTTGCATTCAGCTACTCACAAAGGCAGTCTTACATTAAGCTTTAGGTCGCACAGTGGAACACCGCAAGTTGATGCTTTGCGTTTTTATAGGGGACGCCTTGCTGAAATGTGTGCTCATCTTCTAGGCTGTAGCCACCATTTCTCTCATTCTCATAATTGTTGATAAAGCATGTGACCCTGAGGTTAAAGAGATGTGGCAAGGACATTTGATCCATTGCCTGCTACAACAAAGCCCAACTACAAACTACAAGGTCTTAGGCCCTGTCCTTCCACCTCCTCTCCCTTCTCCCAGATGTCAACTCCCCTGCTGCTTCTACCCTGCAATGCTTCCATGTACAATGTTGCCTGGTTCCGAATTGTATACCCTCTTGGCTCTTGGCTGTTGGAGGAAGGAAAGGCCACACAGTGTGCTGTGTTAACCATGTACTCAATGCTCTCAGCACTGGTCCACAGTGGCGGCTAGTGACTTTGAAATGTGGCGGGGTGTAATTGTTGGAGCCTGAATCTGTGAGTATGCACAGTGAGAGTGCATAACCCCCTTAAATTGGACTATGAGGGGGATTTGCCCCTAAGAAAAGTTTAGAGAACTCCAAACTGTGCAATTTACTGCACAGTTTCACACAAAAACTGCCTAATAAACATTAGAATGTAGGTCCTAGTGATGGTAAATCATTCTGAAATGTGCCTGTGCACTGGAGTATTTTAAAGTATCTTGCTTAGAGCGTTCTTGTATGCGCCAAGAAACTTAATTATACAGTTTACTGTTTGTAATGCTATCCTGCGGCCATTCATATGCACTCAGCCTCTTAGGCTGTGCGTCGAGGTATTACTTGAAAAGGCAGAAACCGTAAGGCATGATCCTGAGTTTCTCAGTCAGGTAGGGTGGTATTTAGATTGCGACGTCTTTGCAGACGATGCATGCGGTCTTGAACAGGATGTGTGCTTGGAGAGGAAGCCAGCACAGCTCTTTGAGGGTGATGTGGTAGAATTTTCCGGCAATTAATAATTTTGCTGCTCTACTACCTGCAATTCTCCATATATAATGTGTAAAGTGTTGCAAAATGGCATGCATTAAAAACGCCAGGGTACACAAACAGAACATGATATGTCAGTTCTATTTCACCATCTTGCTGGTTGTCCTCAAAGACAACAAGGAGCCCCTGCATTTCTATTTGCCATCAAGCTTTGCTCGTTTCTGGGTCTTTTCATGTTATCAAGTAAGCTCATAGGTTGAAATAAAAAACGCAGGCTGTAAGTGACCGGACATCCATTTCGCGAGGCGGGTCGGCAGTATTTATCACCCACTAATGATTCCTCTCTAGTCTATTTTCCATCGCATTGGCCTTTTCTATCAAGAACACTATGGCTCATTGATATCTTCATGCATGGGACAAATCTGGTCTTGAAATATTATTGCAAAGAGAAAGGATTAGGCAAAATATTTGTTTTTAAACGTTCATATGTTTTATGGTTCACTTTCACCTCTGAGACCAACTAGGAAAATTCTCCTGGCTGCATTAAGGTCATATTACAATCCTGGCAGTGATTACCCTGTGCTTGAAACCAAACTTTTGTTTCATGTGTGTGATGATGACTGCCCTGGACATTGGCATTGAATTCACTCTGCCAGTAATCATTGCTTGCTTTTTTTCTAATTTGCTGGATGACATGCCACCATTCCAAATTGCATTTTGCAGGCTTTTTCATTGCATTTATTCCGTCAGTTTGCCGTGCATTAACATTGATGCTTCTAATGCCGCAATGACCTGCATGTTGTTCAGGCACTCAATGTGCCACTTAGATTGTACTGTTGGACCACATTCTCTATGAGGCAGACAGGCTGCATGGCTATCTCATGGTCTACCAGGGTCAATACCTGTGAGTGTCCCTTTGGTGAGCAGATGCTTTCTCAATACTGTTTAAAGAAGGCCCTCTCATCCTGAACATAGTTTCCAACTTACAGTTGGACTCTTATAATGGGGTTTGTCAGAGACAGATGAATGCGTCAATCATGGCTTTGGCCCCTCCCCTTTCTCTATATCGCAGAAATGAGAGAAGCATGTCAGTCCTCACAACTGCCCCCCCCCCTCTCCACCTTTGCCATAATGCAGACATGAAAGGCGTTATTCACTAAAATGACCCTATTGGTCGTACCACAAAACGACTGAAGAAAAGATGAGCCTACAAGATCTGGCATACATGAACATGCTGTAGCAGCAGAATAACGAAAGCTTCTGACACAAGTAGATACATAAGACACGAAGCAGATATACATTCATCATGAAGTCACACAAACATAAGGTCAACCTGCATTTATACATGGAGAACATACATTGCGCACAATGGACACTAGAATACTTATATTCGAATATATCCACTGTAACACAAGATGCATGAGAACACACATGCCTAATGCAGTAAAGCAACAGAGAAAAGCAGACATCTTGGTTAAAATGGACAGCTCTATCATGCCTAAATGAATGGGAGAGCTTGAAGAAGCATCAAAGCTGCAGGGAAAACAGAGTCACTGAATTAGCTAAAAGACACTGAGATGAACAAACCAAACAGTAGCTGCACAGTGTGCCAAGGTTATTAAAGAAAAGTGAGGTTTGTACTGGCACAAGGAGCGCAGAAGATAAACAGTTCCCAAGCGCAAGATATATTTCTCTTAGATTAAATTTAAAAAAAAGACAGCCCTCGAGGACAAGGTGCTCATTAATTAAGATTAATACTGAAAGAGAAATAGCTCGAACAAGTCTCCAGTGGACGGAGAGGGTGAGGGCACCTACACTAACATGGTATCCATTCATTTTATCGTAAACAAAACAGAGTGGTACATACAGAGTGGATAATAACACAGAAACAAACAGAAAAGTTTAAATAAATAGATAAATGGTAGTTGGGTAAGGAGTTAAAATGGCTCTGGGTGTGGTTGGAATGGCTTTGCAAGGGTCGAAAAAAGGGGATTTGGTTTGCACCCGCAAATTAAAAAAACAAAAGCAAATTCAGTGTTTTCGGTGTTTGTCCACGATGAAATGTACCACTCTGTAATTGTGATCGGTAAGATCACATATAACCCAGTAATGTAGGTAAACATCTAGGTAAAAGCCGAGGATAATCATTCAAAACATAGTCTCCTCACATGTAACCCACAGCTGAAAGACAAGGGCTATTCATTAGCCTCAGACGAGGAACCAAGACCTTCACTCCCTCCGAATTCCCAGAATAAAAGATACAAGATAGAACTTAGTTCAAAGCTGAAGCCCTGGCTCGCTCGTGAACCTAGGATATCAGAGATGGTATGCTATAATTGGGAAATGCGGCACCTGAATGTCATCCCCCTGCCATAAAATGTTGCTCATGTTCTGATGACCAGGGTTGGCGAAGCCAATGGCAGCTAATCGTTGCTCCTAAATGGTGTTGTTTTGCAACTGTTGCATTAAGCTATTAAGTAGTGTAGAAATGATATGTATTCATGAGTATCAACATAGGTTTTTTGTTTGTAAGGCGCCTAAACACAAGTTATTCTAGGTGCCACAAGTCAAAAAGGGGGTGGGGGCAGATGAGAAACAACAACAAATAAATGGTCCTACTAGGCCTTGTGACATTTTGAACCATGCAAGTGCAGTGACAATAAGTGCAGAGGGAAGGGGGAGGGCAGGACGGTAGGGCTGGGGTAAGAGAAGGTGGAATGGGGGAAGGGCAGGAAGGCTGGGGCCCCAGGTGCTGGGCAAGTGCTGAGGGGAGCCAAGGATAAGGATCAGCTAGTGCGAGGGCCGGGTCAACCAGATTCAGGCTAGTAAGGGAAAGGTGCCCGAGGGCAAGTGCTGCTTAAGGGGTTCTGGGGTAGACTGGCGGAGGCGGGCCTGGTCTCTGTAAGGCACAGAAGGGACCAGGCACCAGTTGCAGCGGCAGGAGGACATTAGCAGGGGAGAGGGAGAGAGAAGGAGGAGGAGAAAAGGAAAGTCTTGAGAAGTTTCTAGAATTTAAGGAGTTCTGACTCTAGTCTGAGAGGGGCAGGAAGGTTGTTCCAGAAGGAGGCTCATCCGAGTTTGGAGAAACATCTGATCTGCAGAGAGTTGGAGCTGGAGGACCGAAGGACACTGGCAGGGAGTTATTTAGGGAAAGTTGGATGTAGTGGGGTCCCGGGCCCCAATAGCCTTGTGGGTGATGCAGAGGGTCTTGGATTTGATCCTTGCAGACACCAGGAGCCAGTGGAGAGATTTTAGGGCTGGATAAATGCGGTCCCTGGGCTTGAGGCCAAGGATAAGTCGTGGAGCCCTAGTCTGGATCAGTTTAAGAGGGTGAAGGGATGAAAGAGGCTGTTGCAGTAGTCCTGCCTAGGGAGAACCAAGGCTCTGGAGACATTGAGCTTCTGGGGAAAGGTGAAGAAAGGGAGAATGCCTTTGAGGAGGTGGAGCTGAAAGTTGGACTTCTTGGAAAGTTCTGTGATGTGAGGGGAGAAGGAGAGAGTGGATTCAAAGATGACCCAAAGGTTTTTTGCCTCACAGGAGGGTCAGGGGAGGGGGCCCAAGAAGGCCAGCTAGAGAGTGGGAGAGAAGCAGAGAGCATGCAACCCAATGAGAAGAATCTCAGTCTTACTTGCATTAAGGTAGAAATTATTAGCAGAGCACCATGCCTAAATATCAGCCAGGCAGTCAGGTATGACAGAGGAAGAAGAGGAGGTAGAGGAGGGAAGCTTAAAGGAGAGCTGTGTGTCATCAGCATAACACTGGAAGTGAGGAGAGTAGGTGGAGATCAAGTGGGCCAGAGGGGCAGGGTAGATATTGAAAAGCCACTCGATAGGATAGAGCACCGAGGGGTGCTGCAGGTAGAGAGTGAGGTGGTCGAGAGGAAAGGGCCCAGTTACAATTGGGAAGGACGGTAAGAAAGGAAGGAGGACAGCCAGGGCACTGATGCCTAGGGTATCACACAGGCGATTTATGAGGATAGCATGATTGACTGTGTCAAAGGCAAAGGAAAGATCGAGAAGGATCAGAATGGAGGGAGAGCTGGAATCAAGATTTGAGAAGAAGCCTTCACAGGTGTTCGGGAGTGCAGTTTCCATACCTCTGAATGCTCTGAAGCCAGATTGGTAGTTGTGGAGAGAGCCAGCAGATTCCATGCGGTGGGTCAGTTGGGGATGACCAACTTCTCCAGAAGTTTGCCCAGGAAAGGGGTGATGGAGATAGGGTGATATTTAGCTGGGGGCCTTTTTAGGAGAGGGTGTACACGAGAGTGCTTGAGTGGTTGTGTGAAAGAGCCAGTGGCAAAGGAATGGTAACAGACATCAGCCAAGGCAAGAGAGAGGAGATGTTGTCCAGCAGGAGAGCAGCTGTTTGGAGGAGACTTCCATAGAATCGAATACTCTAGAGACCTCATCCGGTGGAATGGGAGAGATAGAGGCGAGTATAGGGGAGGTCAAGAGGGGGGCCAAGGGAGTCAAGACCGGAGGCGGATGAGGAGGGGAGTAAAGGAGAGTGAGGACCGGATTGACTGAGTTTTGGTGGAGATGTGAGAGGCCAGTTCAGTGTAGAGGGCCTGGGAGGGAAGAGCAGAAGAGACTGCAGTAGGACTGGCAAGCTCCTTGTAGATTTTGAAGAGTTCAGCCATGTTATTGGTGGTGCCAGAAATGCAGGATTGGACAACAGCCCTCTTCTCAGAGCAGATGGAGAGTCAATATTGCCTTTGGAGCAGGCGGTAGGCCAGTTTGTCCACGGATCTGCTTGCGCCTGCCACCTCTGTTCAGCAGCTTTGCACTTGCGTTTCAAAGCGGCCAAGTCAGAGTCATACCAAGAGTTGCACTTGGAGGTAGGATTCATGTGGTTCCTCATGACAAGGGCAAGGACACCCAGCGTGTTGGAGATGGAGGTTAGCAAGTGCTGAGTCGGTATTAGAGTCAATAGGATGTGTGGGAGGAGGAATGAAGGTGGCAGCAAATGCAGCGACTGACACACACTTCATTGGTTGAATGATGGAGAAGGGGACTGGCAGTGCGGGCAGAGGCATTGCCAGGGGGTGGTGGGCTCCAGATGGGAGGAGAGGTGAGAGTGGTAAGACCAGGAGAGAGGGGTAGTTAGAGGGTTGTAGAGAATGATGTCTGCTGAGATGAGCGTATTCAAGGTGTGCCCAGCAGAGTGGGTCAGGACGGAGGAAAGAATTGGGAGGGAGAGTCAGAGGTTGAAGTCCAGTGGGCACATACAGAGTCTAGATAAATATTAAAGTCACCAAGGAAGAGAAATTTAGGAGAAGAGGCCAGGAGAGAGGAGGAGAGGTTCGGCCATTCAGAGATGAGAAGAGGGTAGGTCCAGGTGGCCTATAGATAGTGGCGAGAGTGATGGAGAGGGTAGGAGAGACAGACTGAGGCATTCAAAGGAAGAGTATGATTAAGTGGGAATGATAGTAGCATGGACCCATTTAGGGAAGACAAGGGCCACTCCTCCTCCATGCTCGTTAGTCCTAGGCTTGCAGAGGAACTTGTAGCCATCAGGAAGTAGAGTATCAAAAGCAGTGACAGAGCTGGCATTGAACCACTTCTCAGTGTGAGCGAGGATGTCGAGGTCAAAGACTTCAAGGAGGTGGCAGATGTCAGAGGAGTGTTTAACAGCAAAGCGAAAATTGAGGGTAGCTAACTGAAGCTGGTTTAAAAGTCTTCCGAGGTGGGGTACAGAGATGTGGTACACCCGTCGTAGAGGACGGAGAGGCCAGAGGGTGGCATTTTGAAGCAGGGCAGGAAAGGGGAGGAAGTTAATGAGAGACACAAGACTCCTATCCAGAAGGAGGAGGTTGGGCTGAGAGCCCTGGGCCATGATAGTGCCATTTTGGTAGACAATTAATGATGCACCTAGATGATGAGAAGTATACCAAGAGAACTTCCCATCTAGTTCCACCATTAATGGGTGAGAAGGAACAAGGGCATACGATAGTGAGCATATGTGGACACCATAGGACAGGAGAAGGGACAGTGAAGAGGATGTCTGTGATAGTCTGTCTGGAGAAAGCATTGACGATAGTATCGGCAATGGGGAGGCCTGTGTTGGGGGCTAGGAGCGCGTTCTTAAACTTTTTCCTTCCAGACTTTGAGAGAGAGGTAGGATAGGTGACAGAGTAACAGTTAGAGTAGATAGGGGAGGCAGAGAGCACCATGAGTACAGGCGGGGTGGGTGGGTCAGGAAGAGGAACTGCACTGTGTAAGAGGAAAGAGGAATTCACCAGGTAGCCTAGAAGCGAATACAGTGGAGATGAAACAGAAGTACAGTAAGTCAGGCGTCCAAGGAGAAACATCTTAAGTTACAGCAAGCAGTTGTATCACAATATGACTAGATAGGGGGGAATCAGGTGAAGGGCCTAAATTGTAATGTCACAGGGGACACAGGGAAACGGGAAGGGGAGAAGCGGGTGGCGGGAAGGGAAGTTAGTATTCTGTTGGGCGCTGAAGAATAAAGGTGTGTGTACTTTCCGCAGAGACCTTTGTGTTCCTGCAAGCCATCGTTCCGAATTCGGATCTTGCTGATTTAACTTTTCATTTTCCAGTCAGAGCAATGGGAAATAACAACATCCATTTACAGAGCTGTCTCTAATTAATAGCACCTTGGTAGACCTGTTGCAACACCCATCTCTGTGTCATTTCCTGGTTAAGAACTTTAAGTGTGAATGTTCACTCTCACGTTGTCTGTACCATGAAAACAGGACACCAGACAGGAAATATGTCACAACACGCGAAGTTGCCCGAAAAAGAGGTGTGAAATCACAGCTCTTGAGAGAAATTGTTTGTGAGAAAGCAAATGGAGACCAGCTGTGTCCTACTTTTAAACGTATTTACTCTTTTCTTTTAATATCACATTTTTTAATCATCTTTGGGTGAAAGTTGTTGGGCCTTTAAAGTCCTCTCTTCATCCCAGAAAAGTGCATTAAATAGATAGCTCAGCAGATGACCGCGAGCCGCCTCACATTACATCCTGCCTTGATAACGTAACATTCTACAAGAGCGCTTTTGAACAACTGAGTACAGCCTTGAAATTATTCAGTACTACATACATGGACATCAAACACCACTCCTCAACGTGACTAAAGAGAACCTTTGCATAGCTGGAGGATCATATGACTTAAAGAGAACATCTCTACGTTGTCCTAACAACCCCAATACCAACACACTACCAGTTATAGCTTTCATCTCACCCAGCATCTTCACTGAAACTTCTTGTACTTAGACTTTACTGTATAGTTACAGCTTATTTATTTCTAGCACTGAACGTGTAACGTCAGAACAGGGTCGGATAGCGACACAAAGGAAGCCTTGGAACCAAAATAAAACAAGCATTGACAATGCCAATCGTTTTGTCGTTTACTGAGGTGATTTGAATTTTTCATTTATAGGTACCAGGGTGGGGTGTAAGGAGGATGGTGCAACGTTTTAAAGGAGGATGCGATAAGGGGCGCGGGTGTGCAAGAGAATGAGAAGGAAGGAGAATATGATCCCAGATAGTAGTGTTTCTGTGTCCTCCAATTCCTGCTTTTTTCTTGCTTTTTGTGGACTGTAGTCCTGCAGCAAGTGCCAGGGAGAGGAGGAGGATATCTGTGCCACCATGAAACAATGAGAGAGGATCACACCTCCAGGAGCCCAGGCACATATCCCTGGCAAAAAGCATCAGACCGGACAAGACGGGTCGGATACAAAGGACTGATGTCAGGCCTGGGACGTTTAAAAAGCGCACAGACTAGGATGCAGCGGGATTCAGAGTGCATTGGTTTTGAAACACTGAAGGAAAAGGGTAGAGTTTTTCGATGAGAAAGTCGTGTTGCCGTGCTTTGCATGACGCCAGGGTCGCGGTGTGAGAAGCGGAGCGAAGGTTATGTGGGTGGAGAGTTGAAAAAGCGCCAAAATTAAAAATGTATTTATATTTTGGGATAAAAGATTCAGAATGCTTACATCAACACATGCAAGTATAATCTACGACTATTGCAAAACAAACTCAAAGATAAGAAGGCTTTCCTCTGGGTGGGGGGGGGGAGTGCTTGAAAAAATGTGTAAAGCGTGTACAGAACAGAAGGGCACTGTGAGTAAATAGCGTCACTGACCGACAACGTGTGTAAAGAGAGCGTGTGTTTTCGAGAGAATGTGGCCTTCAGCATATGACGCAGACGTCCTTTCAAGTTATTGGGTGAAACCTACTTCTGGCCACAGTCGAGCAACTCAGGGCCGCTGGCTTCTCCTCAGTGCCACGATTGATCTGCTGGAGCTGCCAGCAGACGCATGACCTGCAACTGGTCTATGTAGTGTAGTCACTAGACCTGCGGTCATGCAGGCCAGTCCGTCTATCGCTGTGGGCACCCAGCACACACATTACCATCACCAGTGGCGGCTGGCTCACGGACACATGAGCCAGCTCGTGGGGCCACCCACCATACTTGAGGTGCAGGGATCACCCTTAATGGGCTGTTATCACACTGACCCGGACAATGGCCTGGGGGAACGCAGGCTACCGGATCCGGAGTTGCCCAGCAGGGGCACCAGCCCATGGTCACAGAGTTGCTTTGCAGGGACTCAGGTACTGCAGAGTGGCATGGGGACAGCGTTGCCCAGCAGGGGAACCTTCCCGGATTTTCCGGATTTTCCAGCAGCATTGATAAGTTGATGTTGTGCACTTCCAAAACCTCCATGTAGAACTTGTTCCACATAAGTAGGGAAGTACAGTTAAACCCCTTCCTTGCTTTTAGTATCTCAAACTGCAAGCTAGGTGTTGATATTTTGATTTTCCTGAACAAACATAATAGGTTCCGACTCACTCTAGCGTGCATTGAGAGTAGCCCCAGTTCATAACGAATACAGGCAGTTGCAGTACATTTTGGCAAATGCAACATTTTCACCCAGAAGATGTTTTCCAATGTGTTCCAAAGATTGTATGAACACCCCAGTGTATTTTCAGCACCGTAAATAATGGCTGGAACAGCTTTTTGTTGGTAAAAGGCTATGGTTGGTTTTAACGAAAATTTCCCATACTGCCTATTAATTATGGAGGCTTGGCACGCTAGTTGACGGCATTTAGATTTACTAACTCTGCCCATGGAGCGTCATCTATGTTTGAATTTATTCTCATGCCCAGATATCTTGTATCGAGTAGAGTGTTTAACTTAGTCTTTTCGAGAAACCAAACTTGATTCTTCTGATTTTTCTTTACCATCGGTAGGTTTTGCATTGTCAGTATCTCACACTATTGTTTGTTAATGTGCAAGCCATTCTTGCCTAAGTAGACTTCTAGCGCATCAAGTTTGCGTTGCAATCCGATGGAAGTCATATCTAGAAGTATTAAATCATCGGCATACACAAGCCAACTCACGTGGGTGCCATTTATCTTAGGTGGAAAAGTAGATATTTCACTGAAGATCTCGCCAACATCGGATAGAAACAGGTTAAAAATGATAACGGCCAATGGACAGCCCTGCTTCACGCCTTTATGTGTTTCTATCGGCTTAGAAAGAGTCCCATTTCGGTCTAACCGAATTCTGATATTTGTATTGGAATGAAGTTCTCTAATTGCTTCCATGAGACTCTCAGGGCAGCTTCATGCCTTCAGTTTTTTCCAAAGAATTCCTCGATGAACGCTATCAAAAGCATGAGAAAAGTCTATAAGTGCCAGATGTATTTTTGTGCTTGTTCTTATGGCTTCCATTTTAAAAAGATTCAGAAATAGGAGATTGAGACCACAGCCCACACCCTTCACAAATCCGGCTTGTCTTGGATCTACATGGTTGAACTTAATGGCCCAGTCCAGCAGCATCTGCTGCCGTTGTGTCGCATAGATCTTTCCTATAACATCCAGAAGGGCAATAGGTCTATAATCCTTTGGGTTAGACCTATTGCCCTTCTTAAATATCGGGACTACAATGGCGCTCTTCCAAGAGGTCGGGGAAGCTCGTTTACCCACTATACTTTTGAATAGTGTCATACAGAAATCAGCCCAGGCTCCTGGATTCTGCTTGATGGTATAGTTTGTAAGGTCATCAGGACCTGGGGCTCTAGATGCATTGACTCTTTTTATCATGCTTAAGATGTCTTGCTGATCAAACTTCAAATCCCAATGAGCCAATTTCGAGGAATGACAATCCTCCACACAACCCTCATTACTGAACATGTCAGTATAGAAGGAAGTCCAAGTGGCTTCAGAGACTTACCTTGCTTGCAATGAGTCTTTAGGCGCAAATTTGTTGTTAATAATTTTCCAGAATTCTGATGACCTCTTATTCGTCATTTTAGTCATCATGCTCTCCGAGTCATTCTGCAAAAGAATTACTTTATGGGACTTACACCAGTTCCTATGGGCTTGTCTGAGTGTTTTCTTCTTTAAATCCAAGGCCTCCTTGTTTCCCTTCGATAGATTTCTTAATTGTTGTCGCATTAATCTTTTGCGCTGTTGTACTTGCAAATCAAATCTATGTTTATGGACACATTTTTTGTGTTTCAAGCCTTGTTTATGCTCGATAAACTCTGTTAGTAGATGACAATATTCAACTTCATTGTAAGCTTGATTTAGATTTGCAACCATTTTTTTTTACTTCTCCGTCTCCAAGTTGGAGACGTATTCTGCTTGAATGAACAGACACAGCATGAGACCAGGATGGAAAAGCTGATGAACTTAGCATGTTATCACCATATCATGGTCACTATGAGCCATCTGTTTCACCCCTAACCGAATTGCACGTGTGTGCACTGCATCTGTCACAAACATATAGTCCAAGACTGAATGTTGGTTCAATCTTCTCCAAGTTGGATTTGCAGGGATGTCACCTGCCACATTACCATTTAACATAGACAAACTTCTGGCTTCCATTTCCCGACACCATTTGACAGCAGCCTCTTGACAAGCTAGGGTTATACCTTTCCGATCAAGTTTCAAATTTACATCCTTCACGCAGTCTGTGTTAAGGTCTCCAAAGATGAACAAGTTTGGAGCGTCAACATCTTCAAACAGAGCGTCTATTATTGTAGTTATTTGATCAATAAATGATGTCGTTCCTGTCACTGAATGATTCCAGTAAACGTTAATGATGTTGAGGACATCAAATAGCCCATTTGTTTCACGCGAGGTCAAGACCTTTGCTGTCTGAATGAAAGGGTAAACGTTAGTAAAAGATTCAATTCTAAAGCCAATCGATTTCCTTACCATGATCATTAAACCTGCCATTGGTCTTCCTTTGGATTGTTTTATTGCAGGATTTAACGCCGTTTCAAAATCTTGTAAGATAGGACAACCAGACAGCCATGTTTTTTGTAAACAGACCAGATCCACATCTTGAAGCCAGGGTGTTTGAAATAAATGGCCAAAACCTCTCGTGTTCCATGAACTCACCTTGAGAGTGGTCCTTTCTCCTGACACCTGACATTATTGGGTCAAATTGCAGTTTAATGCAGATGCAATCCAAGTCCAATCACTTATTTGATTGGAACTTTCCGGCTCTGCTGCAAGGTCACTTGTTAAAGAGGACAGGCCATCAATGGTAATTTTTATTTGAGTTCCAAATCTCTTCGAGATGTCTTCATTTCGGTCAGCAGCGATCACTTCTTTCAGTGTGCATTCTGGAACATCAGTTGAGATAAGTGGATCCGGGATGGAACTGTTGCGCACGTACTTATAGTCAATGGAATTCGTACGGTACTCCACTTCCAAGCACTTGTCTATGCTCTTATAGATGTCAAGTCCAAGAGACAGTAGAACAGGACTAGCTCTAGCCTTTACTGAGGTCTGTATTTCCTGGTTCGACACTTCCTTGTGCTTGTTTTTAAAACCTGTATGTTGATTGTTCTCTCGAAAATGTGATCCACTCCGAGATTAAGAAGAAGGGATTACGTTCATGGGTTTAGTAGTATTTACAGTCACACAAAGATTTGCATCTGATTACGTTTAGCTTCCAACGTCAAAAATATGGCTGAATTAGACACTTCTTCCGTGACAGAGACAGGATCTTTAATCAGCGTACATATTTGATGACCTTTGGCCAATGTCGCTACATTTGGATTGTCAATTACGATCTTTTTTGATGAGTATTCCTCAGGGGTCCCATTGTTTATCTGTACATCGTTGGTGGATTCTTCTACATCCATTGACGCTCCTCATAGGTAGATAAGTTGGTCAAATCAATGGACTCCTCCTCCACTTCCTTTGATGGAACTTCGTCACTTAAACAGTGTTTTTTAACAGCTTGAGCTAGCCCTTTCCGGCTATTTGTGTTTACGGTTACGTATACTGTTTTAAGTTTCGCAGAAATGTTCTCAAATTATTTCCTTGTCTTATTTTTTTCAAGGGTTGATTTTTGGATTTTCTTGTCATAGTACTATTTGAGGCAGGCTTCACAGATTTAGAACTCAATAGTCCCAGTGCACTCTTAAAGATATCAAATAAGATTGGATGAACTGCACTAGCCTTAGGCTCAGGGCACAACAAGCCAGATGCACTCAGGGACATCACAGTCGGATTGTCAGTGACTGGAGCAGCTTGTAATTTAGGGGGGATTATGTGAGGAACACCCACGTTATTCACCAAACCTGTATCTCCATCAAGAGTCTGCTGCCCCTCCTTTGTGTTGGACGAGGAGGAGGCGACCTGAGGATTGGTAAGTGCCAGATTCACAGTCGACAGACTACTCTTTAATACCTAAGCAAATTAACTCGATTCTGTGTTCTGTAAGTGATTAGTTTCCTCACTACAGCCAGACGTACCTTCAAGGTCCAATGTTTCTCTCTCCACTTCACCAACTCTTGCCGCTTGGTTTTTCCTGTCCACAATACAAACTTGATTGTGGGCTAAGACTAGAATGGCATCATTTGACTTACATAGATTACCACTGACGTTGCTTGAAGTCTCAAACATCGCTAAGTTTCCTTGGCAAGCCGTACTTGTCGTGGCGGGCATTTGCACCACCTCCTCATTAATATTTTTATTTTTGAAAAGGCTCAGCGCCTCCTTTGCTACTTCTGCTAGGAGTTTTTGGTCCATGTTGTTGCTTTTTAGCTGAGTAGTTATAGAGTTCAACATAAGATCATGCTTGAAAGATAGTTCCTGTTGTGCATCTTTAAGTGAGTTACAGTTTGTCTCAAGACTAACAAATTGTGTGTTCAGTAAGGCCATTAAGGTAGAAAGATCCTTGGTATTCTCATTTAAATGTTCGTACAACTTCATATAGGGAGCCAAGATGATGGCCATGGAGGATATTATGGTCAACGGTATCTCACTTATCCAGTTATCATGATTGGCAGGGGTTTTGACCTCCCTAACCCAAGCCCTCCTTTCACATGTGGAATTGCGAACCTTTCGGACCTTTGGATATGGTCGCTCCAGTAGATGACGAAGAAATAGTTACATCTTGAGTAATTAGTGTCTTGCTCTGCTTAAGATTTTCCGTTAACTTATCCTTTAGAAAGATGGTCTGTTTTAGGCTGCAATCCGATTTGTTTTTTTTTCTCTGTGAGCATCTTGGACTGAGTGAACTGCTCACCTCCATTCTTCTCCGTTTTATGAGGACCATTGGTTAAGTTGTATTTAATAATGGACACTCATCACACGTAGATTCGTCATTAATTTGTTTGGGTGCAGACAGAGGGCTAGAACAGAGCCCCATTTGTTCCAAGCTGTGAGGCCTGGGCCTTGTTCAGTGAAGTTAAATCAGTCAATAACTTGTTTACCACATCAAGAGAGTTGCGTCGACTTACATTCGCACAATGCTTATGAAGAACGTCCTTAGACATGGTATGTTTGGCATCCAATGTCGAGCTCAGTAAGGGTGCGTTACCACACACTACCTCAGTGGTTTGAGTGAACACCTCCTCTTCTGAAGCGATTACAGAGCAAGAACCGTCCCCCCTACACGGTGCAAAATGTTCATTAGGGGCATCAATGGCACTTTAATACAAAGACCTCTTTCCATCTATGCCTCTTAGAGGCACATTTGTAGGCAAACGGTCTTGGGACCCCTGATTAAATAAGGCTCCGCGCTGTAAACGCGACTGAATTACGTGGACTTTATTTAGGTCACCAATCTTGCCTGCTAATGCTAATGCTTTATAGCATAACCAGGCCAGTTCCCCTAACTGAGGGACCTTGGACGGACATAAACAAATCAGCTTACTCGTCACCAGCCCGTGCAGGCTATGTTTAACAGAATTGATGGACTCCCCCGCTGACTCCACGCCAAACGCGGCGGCAACAGCATTTGGTACATCCTTTTCGAAAGCCGCTGCTACATTATACCAGAGGTGGTAGCAGGGGTCTTTTGATTGGGAGGGATAACAACACAAAGGGCCTCATTATGACCCTGGCGGTAAGTGGAAAACGATGGCGGTAAAGGATTACCGGCATCGTTTACTGCTCCGGCCGATTATAACCTGACAATGCGCAATTAACGGCACCGTAATTAACAGTGCTGCTAAAAGCGCCAAGGGCGCGGGCATGCGACCGCCCATGCCGTAAATACCAGCATGGCACAAAGTGGGGAACATCACAAGTTGGGCCGACATGCAATTAACGCCATTTTGAAGTGCGTAAAGTACCTTACCGCCATGGTGCAAATACCACCATCGCGGACCAACCGTAAACGGCCATGTGCAGTGTTCCCAACTGGCACAGGTGCACACAATCAGCACAGGTGGAGGCAATACAGACTGGGCAAGCACAAAAGGAGCACACCCCACTCCTTCCCACACCCAGTCACGCTCCACAATGATTCCAGTGCTACTAGCAATGCTGGGGCTGGAGGACCTGATTTCAGTGGAAGTGCTACAACAACAACAACAACAACAACAGGCAGCACAGAGGAGACACAGGAGGAGAAGGAGGACAAGGCAGGGCCAGCATGCCCTACCAGCACAGCCAGTGGCACCACACAGGCAGCCCCCAATCCCACGCATCAGAGCCAGTCCATTCAACCTAACCGCTGAGCAGATCCACACCCTGTACCATCTGGATCGGGACCCCATCACCACCATTGGGGACATGATACATGACGACATTGTCAGCCTGAATGAAACACGTACCGCCATCCCACCGCTACTGAATGTAGTGTCTGTGCTCCACTTCCTGGCCACAGGCACCTACCAGCACATAGTGGGGCACTTGCATGGCATTTCACAACCATTATTCTCACGTACGCTGAACCAAGTGCTTGATGCCCTCCTCAAGCACACAGATGACCACATTTCCTTATCACGGTCTGCCCAGGAGATCTCAAACACCAAAGTAGGTTTCCATTCACTGGCTGGCATACCTAGTTGCATTGGTGCCATTGACTGCACCCATGTGGTATTGGTGGTCCCACATGCCATGGAGGTAGCATACAGCAACCGTAAGCTATACCACTCAATCAATGTGCAAATGGTATGTGACTCAAACAGGATCAGCACACATTGTTGTGCCCGATTCCCCGGATCTATCCATGATTCAATGATCCTGCGGAACTCAACGGTACCACACTAAATGGAGCAACATGCAGGGCTGAGATCCTGGCTTCTTGGTGAGTCGCATGTTATGCCTATGGAAATGTGATGTGGGTAGGTGATTGACGTATACATGCATACTTCACCTGGCTGTGAGTGCCAGAGGTAATGGAGCATGCTCATGCCCCAAAGCAGCCGAGACTGGACCTGACACCTGACCACATAATGCAAGATGTAAGCAGCCCTACCATGTAAATGAAGCCTTGTCACAACCATTCCACAGCCATCTGCAGGTGCACTGTACCAAATCAGATTGCATCCCCCTTATCAAAATGCAGCTACAAGCAATGACAATAGCCAATACACAGCACCAAACACCATCAACTGAAAGGACAGTCCCCCATTACTGCGTACAAAGGAGTCACATGAGGGTCAAAACATCAATACACCACTACACTGACACAGAGGCCCAACTGATTTGAATGACACCTTTTGTTGTGCGTAGTGATATCAACATGAGGCTGACATCAACGGTGCCAGGATGAAAGCATACAAATCACCGGACATCTGCAACATCACAGAAACAACCACACAGTGCATGAGCACTCACAAGGAACTTGACCCCCCTGCGCTCACTAGTAGATGGCATGCAAACCAGTCCATAAGAGGAATACACACATAGCAGTCACATCATGTGTCTCCATCCATACATGGAAATGGGCTTGAATAAACGAAATAAATGCATGCCATGGTGTCACTCAATGAGGTCAAATATGATGTGGTAACTTACACATACATTGTTGCCCACATGCAGATGATGCAGGCTATCCCTTGAAGAGGTGGCTCCTTACCACAGTCCGGAACCCGCAGGCACGAAGAGGACTACAATCGTGCGCATACACATACCCGTGTGGTGATTGAGCAGACATTTGGCCTTTTGAAGGCATGTTTTCACTGCCTCAGCAGGTCTGGTGGGGCACTCCTGTATGGGCATCAGGAGGTGGGCAAGATCGTCATGGCATGTGTCATGCTACACAATATGTGCATCAGACGGAATGTGGCTTTGCCCCTGACGCTGAACTGCAATCACCTGACAATGAGGATGAGGAGGGTGGGGATGGGGCAGCACCTCAGGGAGGAAACAATGCACAGGAGGGACGTGCCATGCGTCAGACTCTGATCAACCAATGTTTCTAGCAGACATGGACAGGGGGGGTAACATGGAGATGGCACTCGGGGCACAGGGTGTGTCCAGGACATGGACACTGTAGACTGTTACCCAGTTAAGCACACGTACGCAATAAGCAATATCCACACATGTGAATTTTGATTAACCAAAAAGTGTATTGAATAAGCAAAACTAAGTGAACAGCCTCCACCCCACACACCCACTCCCCCCTCCCCCCTCAACACCCCATCACACCCACTCCCCCTCGCCCCTCATCTCCCCAACACACCCAATCCACCCTCCCCCTCAACTCCCCAACACACCCACTCCCCCTCCCCCCAACTCCCCAACACACCCACTCCCATCTCCCCCCTCAACTCCCCTACACATGGTGTGCAGTACTGTGCACCAGTGGACCACGTGGCACCAGTACACAAGGCTGTGCCTACTGGCATCCCCCTCTTCCAGCACCTGGTGCACCCCTGTCTGATCGCCGTACGTTCCTGCCAGACCTGTGCACGGGGCCGTTCCTGGTGGAACTGGCAGCCGAGGATGTACTCGGTTGCTCGGATGGACGCATGTCCCGCATTGCTTGCACCATCTCGGACAGTATGTGCCGCACTGCGGCCAGTTCTGCGCATATGTCCTTTGAGCTCGACTCAATTGCTGATCTCAGGGAAGCAGCACATTCACGGATGTCCTCCCATGCACTAGCTCATTCTGTAATGTGCTCTGTCAAGAGGCCAGTGAGCTGCTGCAGTCGCCTTACAATGTCCTGGATCCCCTCTTTGGTGTTTGGGGCTGGGTTGGATGTTTGAGGGGTGCCCGAAATACTGTGTTCCTCCGGCACAGTTGTGGTTGGGCTGGGAGTTGCCGGCCACGAGTTAGCTGGAGATAACCCGTGCATGCTGGTGTCGGGCAGGCTGCATGGGGACAGGTGGGGGAAAGCAGGGGGCCAGTGGGGGGAGTAGCAACATGCAGCACATCCCCTTGCTCGTCATCTGAGATTGCTGCTGTGGCAGCTGTTTCCCCAATTGTGCTGCTTGCAGCCGATGCAGTCCCTTTTGCTGCTGACACTTGGCTTATGCTGGCTGTTGTGGGTGCCAAAGTGGTGGACGTAGAGCACATTGGTGCTGTGGCCTGTGGTGTGCTCTTGGCCTTCTCATGTCGTAGGGGTTTCCTTATGCCCCTTGAAGTAGAGGGCCGGTGTTGTCCCACTTCAGCCCTGGCCTTCCTAGCTGGGGTGGCACCAGTGTCATCATCGGCGCTGTCTGATTGTGTGCCTGTGGGGGACCAAAGGAGGGAGAGGGTTAGTGATGGGTCTACGGGCATTGAGCATGCATTGTGGTTGCTGCATTGATATGGATCGGTAGATGAGTCACATTGGAGGGAGTGACATACAGGTTGTCTCACTCTTTGGTGGGTGATGCATGGAGGCATGTGGGTAGCAACTGAAATGGGGTGCATCATGCATGTGGACAAGGTGATGCTCTGCACTGCCTGTAGGCAGTCTTGTGCTTATGTGTCTGGTGGACTCTGATATAAATCATTGCACTGTCCGTTCATATGGACATCATCGTGGTGGTATTGGCATTGTTTGATTTGAGACACCTACCTCCATCGGCTGATGACGGGGTTCCTCTCTCCATGTCCCCAACTCCCTCTATTGACTCAGTGCCTATGGTGGAGGCACATATCTCCTCCCATGGCTGGAGTTTTAGGGGCGACTCTGCACCTCCACCTGTCGCCATCCCAAGATTTCTGTTTGCCGACAGTATGCTTCTCACGCGCAGACGTAGGTTGTCCCATAGCTTGCAGCATTGTTTTGGGGTGCGGCGTGTTGTGCCAACAGCACTGACCCTCTGGGCGACCAATGCCCATATCTGATTTTTCCACAGCAGCGCCGGTCGGGACATGTCTGTTGCAAACACCACGTCTGCATGCTCTTGAAGAGTTTCAGCCAACATGGTCAGCTCCTCTCTTGAGAAGCGTTCCTGGCGCAGCCGATCTCCACTTTTCTTCACAAATTTTGGCATCCTGATTTCAGACAGGTGGTGGTTGAGGTGTGTGGGAGTTCTGGGTGTCATGATCTCTGCTTCCAAAAGATCAGGACTTGCCCGACTCCCTTGGAAGCAGACCCATAACCCCGGTTCCGAGTGCCAGCCAGTCCCAATTGGGACCTTTTGGACCCTGTCCTGGCGCCAGTGGCACCAGGCTCATAAAGATGCCCAGTCCCAGCGCTGGAAGCGCCGGACTCATAATGCTTGGGTGGACTTACCTGCAGCAGACCATGCTGCTTACTTACCTGCCAGTTGAACCCCGGATCCTCTTCTGTTTGGGACTACTTTTCCTGTTGGGTGGGGCAGGAGCCACTCCCTAGGTTCAGAACACTGGAACTCTTCTGGAAAGCAGGAACTCTTATCTTACCTAGGCGTGGCTGTGGAAGGAGACACCTAAGCACTACAGGAGGCTATTTAAACCACACCCGATGGATGAATCTTGCTTTGTGTTATTCTGCATTCTCTGCAGCAGAACGCTCATCGTGTCTTCTGCTTCTGATCCTGGGCCTAAGGAAACAAAGGCTTACCATCCTGGAATCCAGTCTTCAGCAGCACCTGTAAAGACAAAGAAAGAACAGGTTAGCACTACGGTCTTCAGTGGCAGCGCATCTCTTACCTGGTCCATCGGCTGTCACCAACGCCTCGCGCTGCATTCCGGCATCTGAAAGACAAAGGCCCTCATTACGACCCTGGCGGATTTTTTCCGCCAGCGACGGACTTTCCGGCCATGGCGCAAAGTCCCTTTACGCCATGGCGGATGGCGGACTTACCGCCCCATTCCGAGGTCGGCGGGGTGGTAAGTCCCCATTGACCCATTTACCCTTCCCCATTCCCATTTCGGCCCCATAGGGCTCAATGGGAGTGGGGAAGGAGTTAATTACGCCACCGTAAAATACGGTGGCGTAATTAACACCAAGGTCCCAGAGCGCCATGGATTTTTCCGCCCGCAAAAAGCGGGCGGAAAAATGACCATGGCGCTCCAGGAACTCGTAGTTGGCGGTAAGGGGTCCGCGCAGCTAACGCTGGCGCAGACCCCTTAGCGCCAGGGTCGTAATGAGGCCCAAAGGCTTACCTACTCTTCGCATGTTCCGGAGGTCTTCGCACTGCATTCCGGCATCTGAAAGACAAAAGCTTACCAGCTCTTCGCACGCTCCGGAGGCCTTCGGCGCTGCATCCCGCATCTGAAAGACAAAAGAAGGTGCGTTTAAAGACATTGGGCAACTTTATTACTCACGTGCCATTACTCCTTCCCACGCCGAATCCAGTGGGTATTCCATCATCCTTCAGCTTCTCTAAAGCTCCGAACTTGTACCTGCAAGATAAAAGGGACAGTTAGTGCGCATCGTGAAGCAGGCTACAAGCGCTTACCTACGTGCTTCCAGGCGCTTCTATTCCTCACGCGGGTTCGATCCTCAACTCTCATCAGCCCGCCATCCGCCATCGCCGGAACTCTGCAAAACAAGAGATATCATTACAAAAGACTTTTAAGACATTTGAAGCGCCCAGAACTTACCGTTCGTGCAGTTAACGACGGACAGCAGTCCTCTGAGGTCAAGAGGCCTGCACCCTTATCCAGTGAAGGAACTGAAGGAATCCAAAAGATAGAGATGGAGAGCTCGGCGTTCACTTACCTAAGGTGAGGGCGTTAACCTTTGGGGTTCTACAGGAGAAGAGAAAGGGAAGAGGAGAGAGGCACCCAATAACCCCAGTTCATTAATCCCATATTTTCTATCTGCAGACATCTTACTCTTCGAGTCAGACATACAGTGCACAGAGGTCCAGCCCAAAGAGCCAACCGTGTGTTACACATCATCTTTGAAGATACGGCATTCACCCAGTCAAGACCGGCGCCTCTGCGGGAATCAGGTGAGCGTTACAGAACACAAAGCCTACCGCAAAACTCCCACCCAGGCGCTATGGAAACCTCGGATACCGACCAACTAGCCCAGTTACTTGGGGAACTAAGAGCAGAAGTGCATGCAGCCCGTCAGGAAACGAATGCTCTAAGAAGGGAACTGATTATTTCCAAGGAGCGAACAGACGATCTCGCTAGACAATTGCTACAGTCACAAGACGGACAAACTCCGTTACCCGCATCAGGGGCAAATCTTCCTTCAACATCCTCTACGAACCCAGTGCAGATCAACCTACCTGGGAATGTACCTCTGGCTCTGCCCGAACGATTTTCTGGTGACCCAAAGAGGTTTGCAGTATTCATTAATCAGTGCCGGTTGCACTTCTTATGCCGGCCAGCAGCCTTTCCAACTGATCAAGCTAAGGTAGCTTTTGTGCTTTCGTACCTTAGTGGCAATGCGGCAGACTGGTCGATCCCTCTAGTTAATCAAGATGATCCGGTTCTCCATGATTTTCAAGCTTTTCAGCTCAGTATGGAAAAACTGTTTGCAAGACATTCACAGGGGCAGGCCTTGGACAATGAGCTCCTTTCATTGCGACAGGGTAATCAAGACCTTTTGGCTTATATTGCGTCTTTCAACAGACTGATAGTGGAAACTCGATGGCCTGAGGACAAAAGGATTATGCTGTTTTATAGAGGTCTACGTGGAGAGCTCAAAGATGTGTTAGCCCAAGTAGTGAATCCCCCGCAAGACTGTTCGGACTATATTGACTTAGTCGTTCAAATTGACCACAGACTGCAGAACAGGAAGGCCGATCGTTCCAAGTTTGATGCTCGAGTATTTTCCAAACCACCAACTCCTACCAAAGGAGTAGACTCCGGGGAACCCATGCAAATAGGGGGCCTGAAAGGACCACTAACACAAAAGGAGCGGGAAAGGAGAAAACAGCTGCAATTATGCCTCTATTGCGGAAACTCGGGGCACTTTCTTCGAGACTGTCCGGTGAAACCAGCCAAGAAGGCAGTAGGAGCTGTAGTTACCAGGGTCACAAACTCTGAGCAGGGAAACGACCTCGCCCGACAAGAATAGAGGTCCTCTTGCCGAGCGTTAAAACCAGTTCCGTGACCTCGCATTTCGTGATACCTATGGTCCTCATTAGCCCTGAGCATCCGGATCGATTACATGCGATTGAAGCTTACGTCGACAGCGGTGCCATTGGCAATTATGTGGATCATGAAATGGTTTTGGGGATGAATCTGACTCTTTGTCCAAAGGCTGTAAAGGACGTCATTACTACGGTGGATGGTACGGAGATAGCCTCCGGACCAGTAACGCATACCACCCAAGAAGTGACGCTAGTAAGTCAAGATGGACACCATGAGAAGATCGTGTTCGATGTGATCAAGGCCCCTCAGTTCCAGATTATTCTAGGAATTCCTTGGTTAGAGAAGCACAATCCTCAGATCGATTGGCGAGCAAGAACGGTTCAGTTTCCAGAATGTGTCTCTACTTGTCACCCTCGACCTGGTGTTGCACTGGCAGCAATTTCCTCGGAGGCTCCCCAGTTACCTCCTGAATACCTAGAATTCCAAGATGTTTTCCGGAAGGATCAGGCTAACTCTCTACCTCCTCATAGGTCTTATGACTGCCAGATAGACCTGATACCTGGATCTACTCCTCCTTGTAGTAGAATTTATGCCCTCACCGAGCCTGAGAATCTTCACCTCCGACAATACCTGGATCAATACCTAGCGAATGGGTTTATTCGTCCTTCCAAGTCCCCTGCTTCCTCAGCTTTGTTCTTCGTTCCAAAAAAAGAAGGGAACCTTAGAACTTGTATAGATTATCGCGCCCTGAACCAGATCACCGTTAAGAATAGATATCCGTTACCTTTGATCCCTGAACTCCTGGACCAAGTCAGAAAAGCATGCATATATACAAAGCTGGATCTTAGAGGAGCCTACCACTTGGTACGAGTAAAAGAGGGCGATGAATGGAAGACGGCCTTCCGCACCAAGTATGGGCTATTTGAATATCAGGTCATGCCCTTCGGACTTTGCAATGCCCCGGCCGCCTTTCAATATTATATGAACGATGTCCTCAGAGAGCTCATAGATGTGTGTGTTGTTGTTTACATTGACGACATCCTCGTTTATTCTTCATCGGAAACTGAACATCGGAAACACGTGAAAATGGTCCTCGAGAGATTGCGTCAACACAAACTTTTCGATAAGTTGGAAAAATGTGTTTTCAACGTGACTGAAGTTGAATTCTTGGGATTCATATTATCACCTAGCGGAGTGCGTATGGATTCAAAGAAGGTCGATGCAATTCTCAAATGGCCATCGCCATCCTCCGTAAAAGGTGTTCAAAGCATGTTAGGCTTCGCTAACTTTTACCGCAGGTTTATCCCCGAATCCTCTCGAATAGTCCAGCCCATCACCGCCTTGTTAAAGAAAAACAAAAGTTTTGAATGGTCTACCGAGGCGGAACAAGCTTTCCAGAATTTGAAGACTAGATTTATCTCTGCACCGATCTTAAAACATCCTCGCCTAGAACTCCCCTACATCGTTGAAATTGATGCTTCGAGCCTTGCCATGGGGGCAGTTCTATCACAAAAGGACCCAGTAACCAATCAGTTGCATCCCGTGGCATTTTGGTCCCGCAAATTCTCGCCTCCTGAAATCAATTACACTCTTACTGATAAGGAACTTCTAGCTATCAAGTCCGCCTTTAAGGCTTGGCGGCATTATCTTCTGGGGGCCCGACACACCGTTACTGTGATTACAGATCACCGAAACCTGCAATATTTGAAAACCGCAAAAGCTCAATCCTCTAGGCAACTCCATTGGGCACTATTCTTTGCCGAGTTTGACTTCATAATTACCTATCGACCTGGTACAAAAAACAGTAAAGCTGATGCCCTTTCTCGGATGGGAGCGGAAGAACATTTGATCAATCCTAAACCTGTACCTATCATTCCCGAACAAAGAATTCTAGGTGTAATCGCCACACAATCCATAGAGGAAGTTAAGGATAAAGCCAGGCTACTGGTAACTCCAGCAGACATACAGAATTGGCATCTGCAGGGAAATGACTTTACGGTGAAGGACAACCTATTATATTTCCAAGAACGGTTATACCTGCCCAGCACAGATTTACAGAAAAAGGTAATCTCTTGTTATCACGATTCTTTAATGGAAGGACATCCCGGTATGACCAAGACCTCGGAAAAGATCAATCGCTACTTCTGGTGGCCGTCTTGGAAAAAAGATATCAGAGACTTTATAATGTCCTGTGGAGTATGCGCCCAAAACAAGAGTCAAAAGGAAAAACCAGCCGACCTCTTACGCCCTATTGACATCCCGCCTCGCCCTTGGCATACGCTTTCTATGGACTTCATCACCGATCTACCTCCATGCTCCGGATACAATACGATCCTAGTAATCGTGGACCTATTCTCCAAGATGGCGCATTTCATTCCACTCAAAGGCTTACCAACAGCAGCAACTCTGGCCCGAGAATTTCTCGAAAAACATCGTCCGACTGCACGGTTTTCCTTCAGTTCTAATTTCGGATCGAGGTAGTCAATTTATTTCTCATTTTTGGCGAAGTTGCTGTCGGTCGGCTCAAATTGATGTGAGACTTTCGACCAGCCACCACCCTCAAACCGACGGACAAACCGAGAGGACCAATCAAACTCTGGAACAGTATTTGCGCTGCATGCTACAACAAACTGAAAAAACTTGGAAAGATATCCTTTGGATAGCCGAATATGCCTACAATAACTCTATCCACTCGGGAACTGGGAAGACCCCGTTTTTTCTTTTATACGGTAGTCACCCTCGAACCTCGGAGTTGGATCCACTCCAAGATCTTGGAACACCAGCAGTAGACCACCTGCATTCTACAATCACCCAAGCCTTTAAGGAAGCCGTTTCTCACCTTCAAAGGGCTAAAGAACAATACAAGGAAGGAGCAGACCAACATCGGAAGGAAGCCCCCCAATATCAAGTAGGAGATCAAGTCTGGTTATCCACCAAATATCTACCTCTAAAAGGACCACGCACATTCAACCCAAGATACCTTGGTCCCTATTCCATCACTACCATAGTAAATCCAGTAGCGGTCAAGTTGGACTTGCCCCCTCACATGAAGATACATCCGGTCTTCCACGTCTCTCTATTAAAACCCGTGCAACCTCAAACCCGACTAACTACATCTCCAAAACCTATTCTAGTTGATGGAGAACTCGAGTTTGAAGTCAAAAGCATCCTGGATTCCAAGATCTCCAAATCTAGACTATTTTACCTGATTGACTGGAAAGGCTACGGTCCCCAAGAAAGATCCTGGGAACCTGCAGAATATGTCCACGCGCCTCGTCTAATCAAAAGATTTCATCGAACATTTCCTAACAAGCCCAAACCCCCAGAGAAGCCCAGTTTGGGAGAGGCCTTGAGGGGGGGTGCTGTCATGATCTCTGCTTCCAAAAGATCAGGACTTGCCCGACTCCCTTGGAAGCAGACCCATAACCCCGGTTCCGAGTGCCAGCCAGTCCCAATTGGGACCTTTTGGACCCTGTCCTGGCGCCAGTGGCACCAGGCTCATAAAGATGCCCAGTCCCAGCGCTGGAAGCGCCTGACTCATAATGCTTGGGTGGACTTACCTGCAGCAGACCATGCTGCTTACTTACCTGCCAGTTGAACCCCGGATCCTCTTCTGTTTGGGACTACTTTTCCTGTTGGGTGGGGCAGGAGCCACTCCCTAGGTTCAGAACACTGGAACTCTTCTGGAAAGCAGGAACTCTTTTCTTACCTAGGCGTGGCTGTGGAAGGAGACATCTAAGCACTACAGGAGGCTATTTAAACCACACCCGATGGATGAATCTTGCTTTGTGTTATTCTGCATTCTCTGCAGCAGAACGCTCATCGTGTCTTCTGCTTCTGATCCTGGGCCTAAGGAAACAAAGGCTTACCATCCTGGAATCCAGTCTTCAGCAGCACCTGTAAAGACAAAGAAAGAACAGGTTAGCACTACGGTCTTCAGTGGCAGCGCATCTCTTACCTGGTCCATCGGCTGTCACCAACGCCTCGCGCTGCATTCCGACATCTGAAAGACAAAGGCTTACCTACTCTTCGCATGTTCCGGAGGTCTTCGCACTGCATTCCGGCATCTGAAAGACAAAAGCTTACCAGCTCTTCGCACGCTCCGGAGGCCTTCGGCGCTGCTTCCCGCATCTGAAAGACAAAAGAAGGTGCTTTTAAAGACATTGGGCAACTTTATTACTCACGTGCCATTACTCCTTCCCACGCCGAATCCAGTGGGTATTCCAGCTTCCTTCAGCTTCTCTAAAGCTCCGAACTTGTACCTGCAAGATAAAAGGGACAGTTAGTGCGCATCGTGAAGCAGGCTACAAGCGCTTACCTACGTGCTTCCAGGCGCTTCTATTCCTCACGCGGGTTCGATCCTCAACTCTCATCAGCCCGCCATCCGCCATCGCCGGAACTCTGCAAAACAAGAGATATCATTACAAAAGACTTTTAAGACATTTGAAGCGCCCAGAACTTACCGTTCGTGCAGTTAACGACGGACAGCAGTCCTCTGAGGTCAAGAGGCCTGCACCCTTATCCAGTGAACGAACTGGTTACGGCACCCTGCCCCGAGGCAGATGGAGAGCTCGGCGTTCACTTACCTAAGGTGAGGGCGTTAACCTTTGGGGTTCTACAGGAGAAGAGAAAGGGAAGAGGAGAGAGGCACCCAATAACCCCAGTTCATTAATCCCATATTTTCTATCTGCAGACATCTTACTCTTCGAGTCAGACATACAGTGCACAGAGGTCCAGCCCAAAGAGCCAACCGTGTGTTACACATCACCTTTGAAGATACGGCATTCACCCAGTCAAGACCGGCGCCTCTGCGGGAATCAGGTGAGCGTTACACTGGGGGTCAGATGTCTCCTGGTTGTGGTGGATGGCAATGGATTGTGTTTTTAAAGATGGCCGCTGTGCATTTTCCTGTTCATGTGCGATGACGCTACTTCCAGATTTGCATATTTACGGTCACCGCTAATAGCAGTTCCCGCTATTAGCGGTGACCGCTAATGCCGATGGCTAGGATGCCGGAGGTGCTATTTTCACTGCATGCAATGCCGGTAAGGGGGATTTTTCGGCCTTTAGTGGCATGGCAGTGATTTCATTACTGGCATGGCGCAATGCCCGTGCCTGCAAACTCGTAATGGGCCGCTTTTAGTGGTCCATTGCCAGCACGGACATGGTAATTGCGCCATGCCGGTAATGACCGATAATTACCACCAGGGTCGTAATGAGGGCCAAAGTCTTGTGGGAGGTTACACTTTACCTTAGCACCTATGGTTCCATTTGGAGCCAAGGCAATTACTTTATTCACCTCGCTTTGCATCGCTTCCAAAGACCACTCCATTGACAGCTGCAGCCTGTTTTCCTCTGCAGACGACAAGTTATTAAGTTACGTTAGCACATTCGGTTAAACTGTTATGTGCTATATCAGCACAAAGAGCCCCTCCATTGACATCCGCATCTATATCAGATGTAGAATGTATCACAGTGTCCGACTCATAAGAGTAAGTACCACTTACTTGATCTGACGCGGCTCCGGGTGGCATTGTGAATGTATCCGATGCAGCTCGAAGGACTTCCGATGGGCCCCCTTTCTTGGTTTGAGCATGAGTCTTGAAAAGTTTAGGCAGAGGGGCAACAAGCATCTCAGCACGGAGAGTCATTTTCAGAGCCTCGGCAGTAGTGGCAATCAGCTGACCAGTATCTGTGTCTGCCCACTCTGCAAAAGACGCAAAACAGCACAACAGCAGTACCTCGCCCTTTCACCGAGGGCTTACGCCACAAGGGCGTAGAGGCGGCCTTAATATAGTCAGCTGTAAAGAATCAGCTGACTCTTCTCCGTAAAGGCACACACACCTCTTGCAGATTGTAGATTGAAGATTGCAAATTGCAGTTCTCAATGTAAACAAAACAAGTTGCGCTGTTTGAAAAGCTATGTACACCGCTTCAGCTTCCTCCTCCACACACAGCAGCACAACAGCAGTACCTCGCCCTTTCACCAAGGGCTTACCCCGCAAGGGCATAGAGGCGGCCTTAATATAGTCAGCTGTAAAGAATCAGCTGACTCTTCTCCGTAAAAGCACATTCACCTCTTGCAGATTGTAGATTGAAGATGGCAAATTGCAGTTCCCAATGTAAATGAAACCAGTTGCGCCATTTGAAAAGCTATGTACACCACTTCAGCTTCCTCCTCCACACACAGCAGCACAACAGCAGTACCTTGCCCTTTCACCGAGGGCTTACGCCGCAAAGGGCGTAGAGGCATCCTTAATATAGTCAGCTGTAAAGAATCAGCTGACTCTTCCCCGTAAAGGCACACACACCTCTTGCAGATGGTAGATTGAAGATTGCAAATTGCAGTTCTCAATGTAAACAAAACAAGTTGCACCGTTTGAAAAGCTATGTACACGGCTTCAACTTCCTCCTCCACACAGAGCAGCACAACAGCAGTACCTCGCCCTTTCACCGAGGGCTTTGGGAGATTTTGATTAGAATTGATAGTGAGAGAAAGGCTGGAAAGAAACCTCCACAAGTGATTTTAACTTTGCCCTCACGGATAGTATTGAAATTGAAAACTTTAGTGCGCGAGAAGAGAATTGTTTGGGATAAATTAAATACCTGTTTACAAGGTAAATCGGAAGGAGCGATGGAATTTTTTAACCGATTTGAAGAGGTATTTGCAGATTTTAGTTGTCAAGGTCTAAGTACTGAACCTGGGAAGAGATTGTTTGTTGATGAAGACATCTGAAATTGCATGGCAAGCTAAGTCACAATCTGAAGTATTACACATGGCCCAATATTTTACCAAAATCAAGTGAATTCAGAAAAGGATAAGGAAGTAAGGAAGAAGGGAGACTTGAAAACTAGAGTATTGCTACAGCAGGTAGCCAGAGGAAATAGAGGTGGCAGAAATGCACCATCGAGGGTCCAATTTGCACTATCATCTCACATGCATGGGGGTCCGATAGGTATAAATAAATGTGCCTCTTGCAGACAAGAAGGCCATTGGCGAGCACATTGCCAGCAATTAAAGAGATTGAATGGAACTGTTTCAAGAAGACCATTTAGAGGTCGTCCAGGTATAGGTGTGGAATTGGATCAAATGAGGAGCCTGGGATTGTTATTATTAGAAGAATCATAGAACCCATTATTAGAATCAGTACTCTCTGTAGATTACCATTACCCATTATTAGACTCACTGTTAGAGAATCATTAGAATCACCTTTACCTTGCTATGGAATCATTCCATTATTGCATTCTATTTAGTTCTGATCAGTACATTGCTGAAGTAGACACTATCCACATTATTAGACTACCACCTTTGTATGCATTTGCAATTTGCTTATAGATTGACATGTTATGCATTGTCTGAGAGAATAGGACCTTTTATATGAAGGGTTTGTTTAGTTATGTTATGACAGAAAGAGTTGCTTTTAGAATGATATGTTATGACTTATAGTGTATAGTGCTTGCCATTAGGAGAGGAACATGCTAGACACTTTGGAGGTCATTACAACCTTGGTGCTAAGTGCACCAACTTTACCACCATGGTGTAAACTCCGTTTACACCATGGTGGATGGCGGATTTACCGCCCCATTCCAAGGTGAGTGGGGAGGTAAATCCCCATTTCCCATTTTCCCTTCCCCATTCCCATTTTTGCCCCATAGGGCATAATGGGAGTGGGGAAGGCGCTAATTACGCCGCCGTAAATTACGGCGGCGTAATTAGCACCATGGCGGGTTAGCGCCATGGATTTTAACGCCTGCTAAAAGCAGGCGTTAAAATCAGAATCAGGCGTTAAGGGTTAACGGTGGCGTTAACCCTTAACGCCTGAGTTGTAATGAGGGCCTTTGCCATTTGCAATAGAATTACACTTGCACATATTTGAAGTGCCATGATTGTGCTTTAGAGACACGGTATATTTGCAGCGTGACAGAGAATGACTTGCTATGCATATATGTTTGCATTACAAATATCGCTTAGGCAGAGAGAAACTTTTTGTTTGCAGTCGAGCAGAACGAATTAGGCCTGGAATGACACACACAGGCATATTTGAAATGCACATAGAGCCATTTAGAATGACACACATGTATGCTTTGTAGAGACATATGAAGAGAATGTCATGTATGTATGTATGTATGTTGAGTCACTTAGAATGAGTTTGCATTATAGTGCTTGGATTTGTGGTAAACGCTAGGGCGCATTTAGCAAGAGGCATTTGAAAGCCATTTTCTGATGGAGAAAGACAGAAGTTGGTTTTGCACTGGGCTCAGCGCGAAAAATGTATGGTTAACATAGTGTACCAGGAATATGTAAACATTTGCTTGGCAGACACAGATAGCATGAACCCTTGTCTGAGAAGGAAGCTTATCAGCTTGGGCTCTGAGCTTTGCGGAGACAACACGAGGGTGGGGACTGCACCAGAGAGCGACATGGAGAGATGGGGGGAGTGCTTTTGCATGAGAGAGAGACTGGACAGAGAGAGCATTTTGTAATGCAGACAGAGCCAACAGTGGAAGTGAACGGAGAAATAGGGGAATAGATGGTTTTTCGCACCAGACACAGATGGCCATGAAAGAAGATATGATGTTCAAATGTCATGCTGACAGCACACGCAATGACAGGACACGAGAACAGGAACACGCAAGCAGACTGGCAGGCATTGTTAAATGCTGACACGAAGGGAGAGACATTTTTAGGCTTATAGAATGTATGTAATCACAGAGATATGTGCGTCATGGGGACTATAACCAAAGGGGGAGAGGAGAGCCCACATGAGAGTTGAAGAGAGTCACAGAGAGAGTTGCTGAGGAGTTGTGAAGTTGTTGGTTGCTGAAGGTGAGTTTGGGAGAGTTGCAGAGTGTTGGCTGGAGATTTTTGCAAGACGAGATGAGAGAGAGGTGTCTTGGTGCAGCAGAATCCATTGGCTCTGATGAAATCGAGAGCTTGGCAGTTGGCAGTTACCAGATCTTGAGAGCTGGCAAAGACAGAGCTGGAAACACAAGCAAATGGGAAGTATGGTTCTGTATGGACTGACTGATTGATTAGAACAGACACTCACATAAGGGGAGAAGGGGAAACCCGACAGGGATTGTGTAGAGTGAGAGTGGGATGGATGGTGTGGATTGGTGTGGCATTTGGATTGGTGTGGATTCATCCATGAAGAGATGGATGCTGACACTTGCATTTAGATTACATTAGACATTATAGGCTTGCATTAGAAACCTGAAAGGCTTATAGTCATTACATGGTTGTGCTGCTGATCAGGCCCTGATGCCCCCGGGCCTGATGGTCTGCGCGTCATAAATAAACAAATACAAATACAAATTGTAGCTTTGCACCAGAAGTATAAAAGGTGCAAATTATACATAGCATTAGAACTGCCTGCATTGATATGCATTATGCTTAGCTGTGTGATCATAAATAAATGTATCCCATTGTTATAAATTGAATTGATTCTTTGTGTTTTCTTTGTGTGGTGTTTTATGTTATTTATTATTGCGTCAATGGTAGTAGGATAGGAGTAACACAGTGCACATAGGGCCTGAGATACGAATGCAGCAAGGGGTGGTATAGTGATCCATAACCCCCTAGGAGGTTGTCAAAGATTGTCTGAGACCGGAGCGAGCTTGCCCGGGGGGGGGGGGCAAGACGACGGTTAGGGATTTTGTTTTTTCAGACTGACAAATGGAAGGGACACCCGGATCTTCAATAAATGCTGACTGATAAAAGGTAGATTGCAGCTGGTCTGTTGGTACACTTATCGGTTTTGCAGTAGTCCAAGTTTGAACATCTTGTGCAACTGTGTTTTGTGTTATTTCTTCTGTTAGTTCGTTGTGGGAAGAGATTTTTTTGTTTTTTGTTTCATGTTTTGTCTGTCTTGACGATGTTATGTAATTGTTATTGAGCATGCTGTCGGCAATTTCGTTTGTCGTAGAAAGGGGAACGTAATTGTTTGACCTTGATTTGCCGGAATTGCTTGACATTAGTCACATTTGATTGACATTGACCGAGAGCAGTATTTCATAACTGGCAATGTTTTATGAATAAATGTACATTGATTCACCGAGCGATAGAAACAGTTTTTTTTCTTGAAGACGCTCGTGGTAATTTGTTTGGAAATCCGCAGTGACTGAGACTTTTTGGTGAAATTTGAACTAGGTTTTGGTTTCCATTTGGTTGAAAATTTGTGTACACATTTTTGGCAGGTTGCCATAGACTAGAGCTGTTAGTTTTAGGAGAAGTCTTGGAACTTGTTTTTTTTTTTTATAAACTCACTGAGGTGTCATCGTGAGTTTGGGAGGAATAATTGAAACTGCAGAATGAGTTCATTTCTTAGTGACCTGAAGGCAATAAGAAATCAGCTTAAAAATATGCTTGAGGCCTGGAATGTATGCCAGGGATCAACTGTATTGAAAGTGAAAAGTGACATAGCTATGAGAGAGGGGAGCCCATATATTGTTGATTTGCATTTAGTAATATATAGTCTCAGAGATATGATTAGTAACTGGGAAAATGTCCCATTGAAAGCAGAATCAGACCCATTGAATTCAATTTCATCTGCAGTGATGGGCGGGAATATAGTTCCTATAATAATGCATATTGTTCATGGGGAGCCAGAGTTACCTCAGAATAATGGGAGAGATAGTACAGATGTGACAGACATGTGCAGTGTGCCTAGAGAATTGGCTAGAGAAATGCATAGAGGCTATGCCTATGAAGACTTGAGGCATTGTGATACTGTGCCATTAAAAAGACGCCTGCATGAAAAGAGTTATGTGCATGAAAAGAGTTATGTGCAGATCTTTGATTTGAACAGGAATAATGACAGTTTTTGCAGTAGTGGTAACATTAGTATTTTTCCTACGTTTTCGAGTGAGAAAAAAATATTGTCCAATGGGCCTCATTACACGGAAGGCGGTAAGGGTTAACGGTCACCGGTAATGCTACCGGTGACCGTTAACCCTTACCGACTTACTACGAGGTCCCTTTGCGGGACCCGACCTTAATGGCTGGTGTAGACCAGCCGTTAAAGTAGGGACCCGCAAAGGGACTTTGGTGCTGATTACAGTAAAGCAATTTGCGGTACCGTAATTAGTGCCTTCCCCATTCCCATTATGCCCTATGGGGCAAAAATGGGATTGGGGAAGGGCCATGGCAGCATGGGGAATTACCGCTCCGCCAACCTCGGAATGGGGTGGTAATTCCCCATTCTGCCATGGCGGAATCGGTAAATTACCGGCATGAACCATGGTGCTAATAGCACCATGGTTTAGCACCTACCGTGTAATGAGGCCCATAGATATTTTGACAGCATTGCAAGAGAACGTTGATAAAGGGAACCGTGCTAAAATTGGATGCTTTCAAAGCTTGCATGCCTTGGATTTTTGTAGTTTAAATGTGTGCATGGAAAAAAAGTTTGTTGACATTGGAGATCATGCAGGACTGGCAGACTGTGTATTTGAAGCACGAGTTAGCAGTGCATTTCTCTCAGGAATGCAGGAATGTGTGAATGTGAATTGCATTGTATATGAGAGAGGCTGTTTGAATGAAACAGATTTCATTTTTCGGCATGTAGTAATTCAACGCTGTGAATTCTCAATGATGAAAAATGGGGAGAGTGTTGTGGCTAGAAGACATGGAAGTGACACAGAAGAAAATGCAGGAGTGAAATTGACTGCAGTTGTGCCATTTGTGAATGTGTAGCACCTGGAGTATGTGAAACTGGTTGTTTCGTTTTGTTTTGAAAAAGATAGGGATGGAACTGCAGGAGTCATGCATTAAGGATGCATGCATTATGATGCATGGTTAGACAGGCATGGAGAGACAGGCACAGTAGTTAGAGGCACTGACACATTGATAGAACACACAGGGGATATAGCATGGATGTCCTTTGAGAGACATGAGAAAGTGTAGAAGAATAGATGTGCACTTCAACGCACAATTTTTGGCTTTGAAAACACCTGAAACTGAGTAAGACTGATACTTGCACTTTTGTTTCTTTGCATGAAATCTGGAGAGACACCTTGACCAGACCGAGATCGCATTGATGACCAGACCAGATGGCATCGCCGCATGAAATGACCAGACCATGAGGCACCAGCATGAGGCCTGAAACCGGCATGACCAAAAATGACCAGACTTTGATGACCGTCTGAGATCCATGATGGCTGACACCTTGTGACTTTGCATGGCTGTTTTGAAGCAGCGCCAGAAATAGACTGGCTTTTGTCACCTTGTAATGTGACTTTAATCATGGCTGTTTGTTTGCAGCAATGATGAGACATTGGCATCTAACCATTTGACACTTTGCAGCAGCACTTTTGGGGAATGCCGACCCACCGATTTGAGGACTTAGTGTGTGGCCTTGTCCAATGGCTGTGCGCTGAGAATGTACCCAGAAAATCTGCTTGCTACCCAAACTAAAAAGACTTTGTGGCATGACAACTATTGCCATGGGAAGTAAAAATCGTGACCGACTGTGCAGAGAGAATACACCTTGCAGCATCCTGTGCCAAGTGAGGAGAAAGAACAGTGAAAGAAATTGTTCAGCAGAGAGCAGAGAGAAGAGAGAAATTCAAATTGCTTTGTGAGCAGCTTTTGTAATCTGCAGCGAGAAGAGAATCCATTTGGAATGCCTTATTTTGTGAAGCAGCAGCAGACAAGTTTGTGCCTGAGCAGAGAAAGAAAAAAGATGCAGGAATGAGCAGGAATACACGCTTTGAAAGCATGTGCACTCGCATTTAACGCTGGCTGTCCCTCATTTGAAGAGCACGGGACTGGCTGGCATGGCAACGGCATGGCAACAGCATGACCTGGCGAGAGGAAGAAGAGAATTTGAAGCTGGAGATGGGCCTATGGAGAAGGGCCAATGTGCATGAAATTGCAATGTGCATGGAATTGCACTGGAGAGTAACCATCTTGTAAACACTCTGAATGAGTGCACCTGTGCTTAAGACCTAGGGAAAAAGGGAGCGTATGCATCAATTGGCATCAATTGAAAGTCTTGACACGCAGGTTTTCCCGGTGCTACCTTTGCAGTGAAAGGGCATATGTTGATTCCCCCATGGAGACAAGTGGGGCACATATGGTACCTGGCACTTGCTTGCTCCTGTCTTTTTGGAGCTATGTGCAAAATCTTGCTGCCATTTATCAAGCAGGCCAACCTGAATTGGCTTGTACACGTTTCTGCTATCTGAACATTGATTGGCTTGAACACTTTGCTGTTTTCACACTTTGTTGCTGTGGAGAACACTTTGCAACCTGAACTTTGACCTTTTGCTGAACACTGAACACTTGCTTTGTTGACACTGCATCTTTGTTGACATTCCTTGGCTGAACCTTTTGCATTAGAATTGATTTGTACTGACATGGAACTGTGCACGGTTGTGAGGACACACATTCCTCATGAGTGACTTGGAAATACCTTGGACTGGAATATAACTGAATTGACCTATATGACCAACATTGGTGGTATACACTGATATGTATGCATTGATCTATGGAATGTTTGGCCTGTTTGGCCACTGACATCTGTACTGACCTTTGACACCTGTGAAAGTGATTGTCATATTTTGTGCTTGACACATTGAATTGGAAACACCAGTATCTGCAGCACTTATGCATTGATTTTATGCATTGCTTTTCGTTTTCTGCTCGTAGAGACATTTTCACACCTTTGACTTATAGACACTTTGACCTTTGACATTTGGCTATGTTCTAACACATTTGCAGTTTTGCATTTGATATTTTAGCTTGTCACTGATAGAGTGAAATGCTAGCTTTTTTAATGAAGGTTTTTTCTGCATCATGAATGATATATGCTTTTTCCTTTCTTCTGTAATTTGCTTGGTATTAGCATACCACAATTGCTATGCTATGTTTTGTTATGTTATGATTTATCTAATGATAAAAGGGGAGAATTGTGGAATTGGATTAAATGAGGAGCCTGGGATTGTTATCATTAGAAGAATCATAAGACCCATTATTAGAATCAGTACTCCCTGTAGAGAACCATTTGCCATTATTAGACTCACTGTTAGAGAATCATTAGAATCACCTTTACCTTGCTATGGAATCATTCCATTATTGCATTCTGTTTAGTTCTGATTAGTACATTGCTGAAGTAGACACTATCCACATTATCAGACTACCACCTTTGTATGCATTTGCAATTTGCTTGTAGATTGACATGTTATGCATTGTCTGAGAGAATAGGCCCTGTTATATGAAGGGTTTGTTTAGTTATGTTATGACAGAAAGAGTTGCTTTTAGAATGAAATGTTATGAATTATAGTGCTTGCCATTAGGAGAGGAACATGCTAGACACTTTGCCATTTGCAATAGAATGACACTTGCACATATTCAAAGTGCCATGATTGTGCTTTAGAGACACGGTATATTTGCAGCATGACAGAGAATGAATTGCTATGCATTTATGTTTGCATTAGAAATAGCGCTTAGGCTGAGAGAAAGTTATTGTTTGCAGGAGAGCAGAACGAATTAGGCCTGGAATGACACACACAGGCATATTTGAAATGCACATAGAAACATTTAGAGTGACACACATGTATGCTTTGTAGAGACATATGAAGAGACTGAAATGTATGTATGTATGTATGTTGAGTCACTTAGAATTAATTTGTATTATAGTGCTTGGATTTGCGGTAAACGCTAGGAAGCATTTAGCACGAGGCATTTGAAAGCCATTTTCTGATGGAGAAAGACAGAAGTTGGTTTTGCACTGGGCTCAGTGTGAAAAAATGTTGTGGTTAACACAGTGTACCAGGAATTTGTAAACATTTGCTTGGCAGACACAGATAACATGAACCCTTGTCCGAGAAGGAAGCTTATCAGCTTGGGCTATGAGCTTCGCGGAGACAACACGAGGGTGGGGGCTGCACCCGAAAGCGACATGGAGAGATGGCGGGAGTGCTTTTGCAAGAGAGAGAGACTGGACAGAGAGAGCATTTCGTGATGCAGACAGAGCCAACAGTGGAAGTGAACGGAAAATAGGGGAATAGATGGTTTTTCGCACCAGACACAGATGGCCATGAAAGAAGATATGATGTTCAAATGTCAGGCTGACAGCACACCCAGTGACAGGACACGAGAACAGGAATACGCAAGCAGACTGGCAGGCATTGTTAAATGCTGACATGAAGGGAGAGATATTTTTAGGCTTATAGAATGTATGTAACCATAGAGATATGTGTGTCATGGGAGACTATAACCAAAGTGGGAGAGGAGAGCCCACATGATAGTTGGAGAGAGCCACAGAGAGAGTTGCTGAGGAGTTGTGAAGTTGTTGGTTGCTGAAGGAGAGTTCGGGAGAGTTGCAGAGAGTTGGCTGGAGATGGTGCAAGACGAGATGAGAGAGAGAGAGGTGTCTTGGTGCAGCAGAATCTGTTGGCTCTGATGAGATAGAGTGCTTGGCAGTTGGCAGTTAGCAGATCTTGAGAGCTGGCAAAGACAGAGCTGGAAACACATGCAAATGGGAAGTATGGTTCTGTATGGACTGACTGATTGATTAGAACAGACACTCACATAAGGGGAGAAGGGGAAACCAGACATGGATTGTGTAGAGTGAGAGTGGGAAGGGTGGTGTGGATTGGTGGGGATTTTGGATTGGTGTGGATTTGTCCATGAA
This sequence comes from Ambystoma mexicanum, assembly GCF_040938575.1. Lineage (NCBI taxonomy): Eukaryota > Metazoa > Chordata > Amphibia > Caudata > Ambystomatidae > Ambystoma > Ambystoma mexicanum. Next base: position 448,482,955 of record NC_090932.1, on the reverse strand, counting down.
GAAGATGGATGCTGACGCTTGCATTTAGACTACATTAGACATTATAGGCTTGCATTAGAAACCTGAAAGGCTTATAGTCATTACATGGTAGCTTTGCACTAGAAGTATAAAAGGTGCAAATTATACATAGCATTAGAACTGCCTGCATTGTTATGCATTATGCTTAGCTGTGTGATCATAAATAAATGTATCCCATTGTTATACATTGAATTGATTCTTTGTGTTTTCTTTGTGTGGTGTTTTATGTTATTTGCTGTTGTGTCCACAGTAGTAAGATATGAGTAACACAGTGCACATAGGGCCTGAGATACGGATGCAGCAAGGGGCGGTATAGTGATCCATAACCCCCTAGGAGGTTGTCAAAGATTGTCTGAGACCGGAGCGAGCTTGCCCATGGGGGGGCAAGACGACGGTTAGGGATTTTGTTTTTTCAGACTGACATTGGGGGCCTGAACAGAAGTCAGTTCCAATCACAATTACAGGATAATCAGAACCAGCAAGAGAACACCATGAAAGGTGTGAATGTCTTTGATAATCCCTCCAATACATATTATTCTAGAGACTTTACATCTGATGATGTACTGTTCCCCTAGGACAGCCCGAAGCAGGGTTTTGAACCAGTGCCTATTCCCGTTAATCAGAAAGGGTCCTACATAGAAATGAAGGTTGGGAATAGGGAGCATACTATTCTAGTGCACACAGGTGCACAGAAATGTTCAATTGACTATCAGCGGGTTCCAGATAAACCACTGTCAGGGCATAGCAATGTTTCTGTAGGGTTCTCAGTTACACCAGTAATTAATCCAGTCTCACAGCCAGTGCCAATCACATTGGGTCCATTCACTGAATCTTGTCAATTTCTTTTGATGACGAATTGCGGCGAGAATTTGTTAGGATTGGATCTGTTGAAGACTTTGAATGCTGTAATTTATTGTTCACCTGATGGAGTGTACTGGATGATTTCACCACAACAAACTCCTGTGTCGCAATTCATGACTTTACCATTGCCAACTGAATTAAGTGAAGTTCCGACTGATATATGGGCAGTAAATGACAATGATGTAGGTGTTTTGAAAACAGAACCGATTAAGGTTGTTCTGAAAGAAGGAATTACATTACCACGTATTCCGCAATACAACATCTCAACTGAAGATGAGCAATCCCTGAAAAGCATTGTATCAGATTTGATTACTAGAAATGTAATTGAAGAAATATCAGGAAGTGTATGTAATAGCCTGATTCTTCCAGTTTACAAGAAAGGAGGTAATGAAATCCCATACCATTTTATAATTGACTTAAGCGCAATCAGCAAAATTGTTGCTCTGCAATTCCCGCTAGTCCCCGATGTCACCACAATTTTGACTATGATTCCAGCCTCTGCATCACATTTCAGCGTAATTGACTTGAAGAATGCATTTTTTAGCCTTCCCGTTCATTCACACAGTAGATACTTATTTGCATTCACTTCAGGAGGACGCTCATTCACATTCACACGTATTCTGCAAGGCTACACTGAAAGTCCAAGAATTTACAGTAGAGCATTGAAAGAACAACTGGACATGCTTGAATTACCGACAGGCTGTATTTTGTTGCAGTACATTGACGATCTGCTTATAGCAGCAGATTCTGAGGAAATTTGCAAAGAGAGTACTGTGTTATTATTGAAGCATTTAGCAGAACACAAACACAAAGCATCATTAAAGAAATTCCAGTATTGTCGACAGGAGGTGGCCTATTTGGGGTACCTCTTATCGAAGGAGGGAAGGAGATTGACACTAGAACGTATAGAAAGCATTTCTGGTATGCCTAGTCCAAATACGCAGAAGGAAGTCAGAGCTTTAATTGGCATGACTTCATATTGTAGACAGTGGATTCTGAATTTTGCGATGATTGTGAAACCCATAGTAGCATTGACGAGGAAGGATGTTACCTTACCTTTGCCATGGAACATGGAATGTCAAGAAGCTTTTGACCTGCTCAGAGCTGCGTTATGTTCAGCTCCAGTTTTGGGTACGCCAAATTATGAAAAGTGTTTTATTTTGTTTGTACATGAAAGCAATGGATTTGCTTTGGCTGTTTTGATTCAGGAACACGGGGCAAAAATAGACCATGCAGTTATTTTTCTTCCACATTGGATCCTGTTGCATGTGCTTTGCCACACTGCTTGCGAGCTGTTGTTGCTGCTGCCGCGTCAGTGAAACAAACTGAGGGGATGGGTTTAGGTCACTCTTTAACCGTGATGGTACCCCATTCAGTAGATGTTCTATTAAATAGAACACAGATGCAACATCTCACTTCTGCCCGATTAACAAGATACAAACTGATCCTATTTGCACCGCATATCCAAATTAAGAGATGTTGGTCTATGAATCCGGCTGAATTATTGCCTCCTCCAAGTGAAGGAAAAAGTGAGGGGAAAATATCACATGATTGTTTAATTATAACTGAGCAAAAGACAAAAGGAAGAATTGATTTAACCGATACACCCAGATAGAGAATTATTTTGTGATGGCTCCTGTTTTAAATTACCAAATGTCACATCAACTGCTGCTTACGCCATTACCACACTGAAAACTGTTGTAGAGAGTAAACAAATCCCACATAACTCAGCGCAAGCTGCGGAAATAATAGCCTTGACCAGAGCATGTGAAATTTCTGAAAACCTTAGTATAAACATATATACTGACAATCAGTACGCCTTTTGGGTGGTCCACAACTTTGGCTCATTATGGGCAGATAGAGGTTTTCTGACGTCCCATGGAACCAAAATTCAACATGGCACTTTTTAGTGAAACTGCTGTTAGCAGTTGTGCTTCCTAAACGATTAGCGATAATGAAATGTAACGCCCATAAGAAAGTAACATGTGACATAGGAAAAGGAAACACTTTTGCAGACAGAATTGGGAAACAAACTGCCACTGATTTACACACAAAAATGTATGTTGAATCCACAGAGAGGGTGTCCTGCATTATAGATGATGGAATTGGGAATGTAAAAGAAATACACGTAGAGGCTTCTCCTGATGAGATAAAACAATGGTCTGAGGGTCCAGCAGAATTAGATCCCGAGGGTTGGTAAAGAACACCATAGATGGATGTTGTCAAATGCATATGTAATGGCAATGGTTACTATGGCCCACGGTCCAACACATATTTGTGCAAAGAAAATTTGTCAGCATCTTTATTCTGTATGATACAATGACAACAACATTTACCATTAGCTATGTTGTCAATGTGCACAACTGTGCAATGAAGAACTGGTCTCTCCCCATGTGAGATCGTAATGGGGAGACCCGCTAATGTATAGTATGTGCCACGACCGAGCAAATTGAGGGAAATAGAGTATCCATTGCTTATTGAATATTGTAAACAGTTGACTCAAAACTTGCATTTGATTCATCAGCAGGTTCAGGAGGCTCTTCCTGTCAGATACACAGGCCCAGGTCATCATCTGCAACCAGGTGATTGGGTGCTCGTTAACAACTTTGAGAGAAAATCTTTGCTTGCTCCACAGTGGAAGGGGCCTTACCAGGTACTTCTGGCCATGCAGACTGCTGTTCGAGTGAGCATTCACAAACACTGGATACATGCAACGCACACAAAAAGAATTCTGCATCCGTTGCTGCATGAGAAAGAGACTGATGATTCTGATTTCAAGAGTGAACCAGCTTTAATTGATCACAAAGACATCACCGAAATACAGCTGAAACTACTTCCTTAGCCCAATTAGGGCCTGGGGAGATTGCAAGAAAATCTGAAACATCAGAGTTACCTCAAACTTGCTTGCTGCTTCATCATAACCAGTTTCTGCATCATCAGTTGGCACTGTTTCTGCATCTGCTGTACACTACAACAGTGCTTTTTTCATCGATCACACAGTACCTGATGCTATGAGGTACAATCTGCATCCATGAAGTCAAAAGTGATCACAGCAGCCCTTGTTTGGGAATGGAGGCCTAGGGAAAGGGAGCGTATGAGCTGTATCGGTTGAAAAGCACTAACATGAGATTTCCCGGTGCTATCTTTGAAAAGTGGAGGGCTTTGCAACCTAGTACGAGTGAGCGGGGGCAAATGTACCGACACTATGGAAACCTGATGTTGATGCTTGCTCCTGCATTTTGGAGCCTCTGAGGTAAACACCAGCTTGTTGCTGTCCTTAGCAGGCTGAATTGAACTTGCTTGCATCCTGAACTTCTACTTACTGACGTGTGTTGCCGCTTCGCTGAATTACTGAACAAAAGCATATCAGCAAGGCTTTTCTCTATGGACGCTGAGAAACATTTCAAAATCCCTTTTGGCTATGCCGGTATTTGCTCCTGCTGCCCCTTGCGCTGATGAAAACATCATTAGAACTATTGACATTGAGCCTGCCCCGAGAAAAATTTGGTCTATGAAATTCTTACTGATCATCGTACTCATTTGCATTTTATTTACCCTGATTCCAATGACCTGGTATTTGGAAAATATGTATCCCGTGAATACTCTATTGCCCACTGTTAGTGCTCCTACTATGACCCCTGCATATGTGTTTTCTTACACTCTCCCTCCACATCTGTTAAACACAGAAAGGTTATGATAACAATACTTTGCTATTAGTTATGAATATGGCACATGAATTTTTAACCAATCTAATTGTTGGGTGTGTTCGCATTTACACCAGCATGGAGAAAGAGGAATGGGTTGGTATATACATCCTTTACCCCTGAGTACTGCTTGTTATGCTGCATTAAGGGCTCTTTTCTTTGGGAGACGGAATGATAGTGTCACCGGAAATTTTGATGGAACTAATATAAATGAATTTGAGAGATTGGTATTGACATCATTAGGGTGTTCTGTATTTACAAACAAGAGTAAAATGACCACTGCCTCGACCAGTCTAAGTGATAGACTCTCTAGACCGTACCAGACGATGATTACTTTTAAAATGTCTCCTGTGGGTATTAAGGATGCCATTCATTCTTCCTACACTATTAACCATGGTCCACATTCTGTCTCATTTTGTCTGCAGAAAAAAGGTTCTAATGGGTACATTTACCAGATGTATGAATACTGCTGTGCTTGAACATGAAGAAAAGCCACTATACATAGGAGGTCCTGTTTATTTTGTATGTGGGGATGAAGCCTATCCATGGCTACCTAGAAACTGGTAAGGTACCTGTTATTAAGGGATACTTTTACCTGGTGCATTTCTCACTAGAACCTCAGAAATAGCAAAAATATCCAGATCTCGGCCTCGATGAAATGATGCTACTTTGCACATTTTCGTTGACATAGCCAAATCTTTTATACCTTTCTGAGGACAAGCCATACATTCATGGAATATTAGAAGATTGTCCAGAGTGTAAGAAAAAAACAATTAATGAAACCACTGACATATTATACAACATGACACTATAACAAAAAGCAATTAGACTAGTTGCACTTCAGAAGAGAATGGTACTTGATATTATTCTGGCTGACCGTGGAGGTGTATGCAAATTAGTGGGATCAGCCTGCTGTGTTTTTGTAAGTGACTCCCCCCTTACGATATTTGAAGCAATCAAAAAGTTACATGTTCTGAGTTCTGAAATTCATGTTCCCACAGGTGGATGGAATCTAAATTTGAGTGCATGGTTCTGGGAACTGTTGCGATCCTAGGGATGGAAATTGATCTCCATTTTAATTATGATTCTCAGTATCCTCATACTTTGCTGTTGTTGCATACAATGTCTGCCAGCCATTTGCTCCATAATCACGAATGAATGTATACAGATAATTAGTACCAAAATGCAAAAACCCAAACAGAATATGATAAATAATGGTCTCGAATAGGAAAATGAAATAATCAAAGAGTTTATGGTAATCAATATTTCTGATAATTATTATGATAGTGACTTTGGTAGTTAGGACGGTGACATTTGGTTCGATGAGAATGCCTTGTACGGATGATGCTATTTGCTTAAGGCCAAAAGGAGGGTTTATGAAACTGTAATGCAATCGCACAACCCGAATGGTATGTTTTGTATGTTGGCCATAAGCAAATCGCATCATGTGACAAACATTGCAAACCATGATAACCTGAATGTGACCATTGGGAGACCATTTTGTAATTGCCCGCCATTTGTTTTTTTTTAACGCTTTGCAAATATATTCTGTGCTTCAGGTCTACACAAGGTGCAAGGCCACGGCCTGAACTTTGAATGCTAACATAGGCAGGAATGTGAAACCCTGCAGAAATACATTGTTTTTCTTAGTCTGCGAAACCTTGAAGCTGTACATATGCAGCGGCTAATCAGCAACCCAGGTGCCAGCCTGTCTTGCAAACGCCATTTTACAGAGCAGTTAAATAAGAATTATATGTGACTAACAATGCTCCTCCATGAAAGATGGTATTATTACCTGCTTCAGAACTGTCTGACCCTTAGCCCATGAGCAAAGCAAATAGATAACATTGCTGGAATATCTCCTTGCTAGAACATGATATCCTTCCCTGTGCCAGAGCCCCGTGTTCCCCAAAACAGTAAGCTGTCTCTGCAACCTCAGCTAAAAATACTGAATGTTTAGACTGAATTAAGTTACGTGCCTAACTGTCAATTACTGAATTGCTGTATGTCATGTATATGGGCGCACCAAATAATGCCGTACAATGATGATGTTTTATATACATATATTACTGCTTTATCGACGGCTCTCTCTCTCTCCTCTCACAGTGTTTGTGAGCACACGTCGTGCAGTGTTGAGACTCGGTCGGACGACTGAAATACTCTGAAAATAAACCAGACTTGTTTGGGAAGTGAACCTCGCGACTAGCGTTTCATTAGTATATGGTTATTGTGCCTTTATTCCATGTATGGTCTTACAGAATGGCTCAGCTGGAAAAGTAATATAGCCGAACAGCCGTGCGTGTGAGTTTAATTTGTATATATCCATGAGGCTTGTACGGTCTACTGAATACCATATAAGATCTTATTAGATAGACACTTGGTGTATTTTCATGTCAGTCTTTTCATGCCCACAGGGAACTGTTTCTCACTGTATGGAGCATTGCATATGTCTTGGAATTCGACACACGTGCTGTAGCATTTACTAAGAAGCATTTGCGAAGGTTTGAACTGAAAAATGAACACACACGCTGCAGATGTTTGTTAAAAAACACATTTTAGAGGGTTTGCAGTGAAAATAAATAAATCAGGACATCGCGGCTACCTTATTCTCCTCCACAGCTGAACAAGTGTGCAGCGAGGCTCCGTTCGGAATCTCACGCTGCTTGTTTTTCCAAAGAGTTGTTGTGGCAGCACCTACCTACTTTTATGTTGGCGGCTACGGACACGCTGCTGTTGCGTTAACAACATCTAACAGTGGCCATCTTTGAATGTTTTTTTTTTGTTTTTAGGATGTCAAGCTCATAGTAACACACTAGTTCATAATTTATATGTATCGAGTATACACGTCTTTTACTTAATAGGAGAGGCTTCATTTCTTTGCTGTCTCCCCTCAGTATGTTTTATGCAATTGATGTCATGGAAAAGCCTAGCACACCTCACGGAGGGTGAATAAACTACAAGGTACCTTACCACCTGCAAATAGTCCCACGTGAACTGCTGGACAATTCCATGATAAAAGTCTAGGAATAACGATACCAAACTGTGTTTTTATGAATCTTTTTTCTAACACATTCATTGTTGCACCAGAGCAAGAATTGCTCTTCTTCCTATCCCTCTTAGATAGGCGACGCACCAGCACAACCCAGGGCGAGAACATCACGGAGGGACAGAGTGTTCTTCTGATCAGGGTAAGCCACCGGGAACACAATAACAGTTGGAACTAAATTATGTAAAAAATTGACCCCGTACCTGTCCTTTGCATTGCTACAGGAGACATGGCACAGGGGCACAGGGATGGGTATTGAGTCAACTGGTAGGTTGGCCAAATACAGAATACATGGACGCACAGATGGGCTGGTGTACCGCTGTGTACACATTGGTGGCAAGACACACATGGAATGTTGGCTCCCAGTAGACGCTCATGAAAGATTGCCCGTGCCAACACCTGCTTGGGAATCATTCCACACAATCACATCAAACAACATGCCTACCTGACCGCTTGACCTGTGAGCATAGTACACATAAATGCACTAATTGCAGAGGCACATGTCAGTATGCCAAAACCCCAAGCACATACACATGGCATGGGCACACATCAACTCAGTGTACACATGTATTATTATTGTGACCATTGGTTTGCATAAAAGCTTACACAAGTTAAAAGACAGATGCATAAAATGCAATTCTCACCACAAATGAGTTGTGACTAGAACAATTCCTTAGAATAGTCCATAGACAAACTGTCTAATTCCCTGTGGAAGCAGATCGCTCTGACCAAGCTCAAAGTAGTTTTGCAATCTAAAATCCCGGGTCTCAAAGTTTCTGTAATAGTCATTCTCTTGCAGAAGCGACATTCCAAAGTGAAGGCCCTTTCTGTGGATGCAATTGACCAATTCTTAGTTCTTTCCTTCGTATGGAATTGGTTCAGCCTACATTTTAGGAACACATAACGAGACTTGGCACATGGAAAACATTTAAGATAAAACGACAGGTGACCCATTCTGCAAGGAAATCTGGCGTACTCCCCATATAATTAAGAGTTCGACAGGGATTCCAGCATCATTCTCCAATCATCCCTAAACAATTTAAATTTGACTGCATCAGGATTACCCATTAATTCCAATTTAGCAGAGATGATTGGCTCCAACAGATTAAGCATTGTTGCCCTGTACGCGTTGACTGATTGTACAGTGCGATCTTCCATAATATGATGCAAGTCAGTATAGCGAGTATTGAGCAGAGGGTTAAGAAACTTAAAATATGTCGATAGCTGTCTCCAGTGTAACTGGTCCTAAAGGGAAATCAGATTCAGTTCATGTGCAATGATCACATTCGGGACTGAAATAGAGACACCTAGCACCTTTTTCCAGATTGAACCCTGCATGGTATCCAGACAAGGACCCAGATTTACGGAGTCCACTGGCTCAATCTTTCCCAAGTAATATTTCAAGGCAGGAAGAATGGAAAATCTGCATAATTTCCCAAAAATATGCTTCATATGAGCTAATAAGGGAGACGTCTTATCTTCAGCGTTAGTCTCCACATTTCAATTGATGTTGTGTTAGATAAATTGTGTCCCAAATATCAAATAGCGCCCCCCACCGATCAACAATTTCTGTCTCCAAGGACGAAAACATAACCTCAGGTTTTCTTTCGTTAGAAAAAATGTCCCACTTTCATTTGGCCCCATTGGCCACCAAGTTATTCAGTAGGGTATAAGAGTGAAGGATTTTAAGTTTTCGTTGGAGGCCTCGTGGAGTCCTATCAAAAATAATAATGTTGTTCACGAAGGCCAACCAATACATTCTTAAATGACCCAACTTAACAGGTATCAAATCGTGGCTACCCCACAGATGCTCAGTGTCACTGAAATGCATATTGAAAAGCGTTGGTGCCAGAGTACAACCCTGTCTGAGCCCCAAATAGACCTGAATGGGATTAGAGTCTGTCCCTTCCTTAGTTAAACGCATTCTCAAAGATGCGTTGTGATGCAGCACTGCAACTAGCTGAACAAGCTTGCAAAGTGCCTCAAGCCTTAGAAGTTTGTTTCACCGCCGCTGTTGCACAACACAGTCAAATGCCGATGACAGATCCAGGGAGACCACATATTATTTCCCCTCTGAGAGGCCTTGATACTGAGCTGTAGATGTTTAACAAGAGCCGCATTAAGAGACGTACCCATCTGTTGGGAAAACCCCACCTGAAATCGGGATATGATATTAGCTATACTTAAAAAATTGTTCAGATCTCTAAGCAGCAAAACAGAAAAAAGCTAGATGAATCGATCAGGGAAATTGGCCTATAGTTGGCCGGATCGTTGGGGTCGCCCTTCTTGTAAATGGGGACAATAATTGACTGTGTCAATGAAGCCGGCACCGTATGAGTGCCATATATAACATGAAAATAACGCTTGAGGAAATAGGTGCAGACAATCGGATCCTTTTTCAACAAGAATGGCGGTAATCTGTTGGGTCCAGATGCCCTGGAATATTTTAATCTGTTTATTGCCCAAACTATATCATCAATTGCCCTGGGGCAAGGACCATCAGTAACATGAATATCCAACAGATCTGAGTGAAAGTTCAATCCAAAAGGGATGCTAAATCTTTCCCCAACAAAAAGACATCCAGAGATTTTCTTGAATTACATCACCCTGACATATTGAAATTGCATCTGATTTCATATTAATGCAACTCCAGAATTGTCTAGTATCGGCATTCAAGAGCATCCTCAACATGTGCTGATTATCCTTTAAAAAGAGATGAAACCTCAATGCTTTCACAACATTCCTATGACGTTGGCACTCAGGCTTTTTAAGTTTGACAAAATCCTCCCTCAAAGAAGCCCTCCCCCTTAACAATTTAATGGCAAGCCGTTTGTCCCTTTTCGATGCTTTAATTTTGTGATCAAATGAATGGAGGTGAGATCCTTTGACTCGTGCTTCTGTTTCAAACACTTCCCTCTTAATACACTCACAAATATATAGATGCAAAGGTTTATGGCCTAGTCACAGAGGGGACCTAACAGATCCAAAATCCCCTTCTCTCCACTCATGTCATCCTGGAAAATATATGTTTGGACATTTATTATACAACAACAGGTTAACCCATTCCTGTCAGCTCTTACAGTTACTAGCGTGGGACACACTTCATGCCTAATCATACATTGAGAAGTTTATCATCAAATGATCACTAACCGCAGAGTCATGAAAGAACAGATTACAATACCTAGATTTAAGAAGGCTGGAGACAAAAAAGAGACAATCCACAATGGTAAAGTGCCCCTATGCCAAGTAAAAGGAAGTACATCTCGGTCTGTCAAACCTGTAATTGGTGCTTGTCCCAGGTAGACATGAAGGTATCCCACCCCAGACCCCTCGTAAGGTTTTTAGTGAACGTATGTGGGATAAAAGAGATAGAATTAAGGTCCTGACCCTCTGCACAATAGGCATTACAATCTCCCCCACAAACCTAGCATGCTGATAGCCTGCCATCAGCCAAGATTCAAATGTCTGAGATAAAGCAGAATGAAAAACAGAAATAGATTGTTTAGCCGGGTTCCAATAGATATTGACCAACAGAACATCTCTGCCTCCCTTTGGAAAGCAGGCATGCACTGCCAGCAAACCACAAGGAGGATGTAATCAGCAGCTTGATGTCTAAGGCGATGGCCATGCCTCCGCTGCATCTACCCTTCTGCACATACGTTGCTGGACATGTGAAAGTATAATACCCCTCCAAAACAAATGATCCCATACACATTGTTTCTTGTCTAAACAAGATGCTAAAGTTATGTATATCAGGGGGGGGCTGTGTACCAATATGTGTTCATCCCACAAATGTTCCAAGACAGAATCTAAATATCCGTTGTGCTAGGGTTGATTAATTCCAACTGTAAGGGACACAAAGGTTTAAATGTGCAACTCAATCCAAGATAAATCCTGTCCATCTTTGGTCCTGGTGATAGATGGTAGCTCTGCTTGTATGGTAGCTAGTACACGTGAGGCCATGTCATTCGAGAATTCTGGAAGTTTTCGGGACAATAGCAGGCGGTTATAAAAATAGCTTAGCTGCCTCGCTGGACTTAAGTTCAAATAAGTCATATCCCAGGTAATTAAATATGGACCTCTGTGACCAAACCAAATTAGAAACAATCTCACAGAAAACGTATGAGGCCATACGGTTGTTGGACTCCACAGAAATAGAAATACATTCAATGTTCCCAGAATGTAGAGACCTCAACAGGGGGATTTGGGTAAATAAGTCCAGTACCCTTGTCCTGTTCAACCAGGTAAGGCCATGTCTCTGTTTATTAACCTCCCAGCCAATAATCTTAGAAGAACAGGCCACATTGAAATCTGTAAGAGGTCACTGGATCCTTAAGGGATCTGTCAAATTTGTGTTCTTAGGGCCTACCACAAAACATTCTGGACCTATACCTGTCCTTAGTGTGGGATGATCCTGTGGCAATGTTGTCAGATTTGGGTTATTGGCTTTAGAACTTAAACTGTGAGGAGTCCAAAAGTAAGTAATTTTGGACTGATAGATAAGCTCATTCCCAGTACATTGGTCAAGCTCGAAGCCAATAGATCCATTTGACCCTTTGTAAGCTGTTGATCACTCATTGACTGTGGACTACCAACAGTGAGATCCTGATTAAAGGGATCAGTACCTGTCTCTTTGAGCCGCACAATAGGGGTAGTTGGCCAATCAACCATCTTTGGTGCAATTTTGAGCTTAATATTCTTGGCCAGTTTGTTTTGCTTCAATGAAACCCCCACTCTGTTAGTTGTTATGGACCCTGACCCCACTACGGGGGCCAGATGATCATTGCCTTGGACATTTAAGTCAATGATGGTATCAATAGCTTACAACGACTTACATGTTTTTTGGAGACATTAGCGGGTCTGGACTTTAATGGGGGTTGGTTTTAAGATTTTTTCCCTTTATTAGCTTTCCTCAACAAGGAAGAGAGGAATAGTCCTCCACAGAGGCTTGAAAATAACCCCCTGCAACAGAGTTATCCTCCCCTACTGTTATGGTCTCCAAGGGTGGGTCCGGATGTGCCACAGGCGGCAGTGAGCCTCTGATTCTCTCCACCAGGGTGTAGGAGAATTTGTCGATTCAGTGATATCCAAAACCCATGTGCCCACACAGTCTGTCACTGGTATGGTGGACTTTGGGACAGGTACATTTGGCCTAGCTATGTCAGTCCCCCCCCTGATTTACATCCAAATTATAGAAATTAAGGTCACAAGTGTCTCTACAAGAAAGCCCTCTCAGGTAACCCTCCACAAAAGATACTTGTTCATTTATCAGATTCACGGTTTCGGTGTTGGACATTACCGCACTGGAGACCAGTTCTTGTTGGGCATAAAGTTCTGTTAACTCTTTATCAATATTTGTGGAGAATTTACCCCAAGTAGACTCTTCTCTACGCCTGTAGGACTGAAGTGGAGGAGGTTTGTTCCAAGAATCTCCTGCCAGAGATGAGGAAAGCAGAGAATGCAGGACTTCTCGCACCACTGATGGATTGGCTGCCTGCACCTTCAGTGTCTCGATGCCATGTTTTTTCCTATGTTGCACAGTAAATTGGTTAGGACCTGGAAGTCTTTACCCGCCTCCCCAATAGGCAGGCTCCTAGATTGAGAGCCTTGATTACTAAATAGGGGCGATGTACACATAAGCTTAGTGTGTGACTTCACGTGATTATTAAAGTTGGTCTGGGTGCCTTCATGACAACCTATAAATGGCTGAACTTCTGAATCCCAATACCCGCCCATGTTCTGGATTCTGTTGATCTTCACTTGCTCCTGCCCACCAATGCCCCTTTTGGAGACCATAAAAATGGCTTTGGGAACTTTGGTCATTTCACATCCCGACACCAATTCCAGATCTGTGATCTCTTTAATAATGCCCTGGTCTCCTTTGTTCACATGAGAGTTACCATGCACATTTTTATCCAACACATCTTGTCCCAAATCATAGTCCACAGAGGCGTTGCTAGGGGTGGGCTAAGGGGGCTATAGCCCCTGGTCTTTTGGTTGTAGCCCCGGATAGAATCTAAGGAGCTACAACCAAAAGGCTAGCTAGCCCCCAGTCCCGACAGTTCCGACATCAGCATAGCCCCAGGTCTTTTCCAGACCTAGCAACACCCCTGATAGTCCATATATTTCAACCCCACCTCATTGCCTAATGGCTCTTTAAACCTAAACCAGTGTATCCGGTGAGAGCTGAAAACAAAGGCATCTGCCATGGAAGTTTGTCAATGAAGTCCAGGCAGTGCAGAATGTGGACATATCTGTAGATCATCCCCTGCTTTTGGAGTAGAGGGCGGAAAAGCAGCATGAAAGCAGATTGAAGATTGTTTACAGATTGAAGGATTGATAGGAGCTGCTAGCATGTTGCATACTGTTTCAGGAGGTATACATCTTTGTAGAGATGTGCCTGTTCCCCAAGACAGTTTCAGGGAGGTCGAGCCAACCTCTAGTGCCTTAACAATCTATAAACCACTATTGACAGACTCCTGTGTTGAAGATGACCCCTTTTCCAGCAAGGGAGTCTGTTCCCAGGTATTTTCTGCATCCCCTGGCGGTTCTGACTGTGGCTCTCTGGTAGTGAGGAAACAATGTTGTTTTGTTGGCAAGATGCCACTAACTAGGAAAGAAGGGGTCCAGGCTGTGCCCGAAAACAACACTGCCCCATCCTGAATTGGCGTTCTGACATGGTGAAAAGACACTTCAGAGATGACACAGCACCCTCTATGTAAACAACATGGAAACTGACTCACAAGTTGTTTGCCTGCGGTTATCAGCCCTTTTTAAGTTGTAGTATGACCAAATATCCAAGGCTGTGGCCTTGTGGATTTCACAGAGAACTGACTCAAAGGCAATAAGACCACAGTCGTCAGACCTCTAAGAATTGTGAAGTGCTAAAAAGTTCTAAAAGTTCTCAGCACAGTAAAATACCCCAGAGTAGGCTGACTCAAAGGCCTTCTGCCGGCAGGCGGCAGTCCTCTGGTTGCAATGCGCTTAATCCAATACGACCGATACAAAGATTTGATCCAGAATAAGCAGATAAATAGTCACCTTGCCCGCACAGTGTCTGCTAAATGCAGAGTGCCAGAAAAGTGCTGAAAAGGAGGAAGCTTACTATATGTAGGTCAGGGTTAGGTCACGTTGGACAAACCACTTACATCCAGTCTGCATAAAACATAAAGTGCTTAGTCCCCAACTACGGGGCCTGCAGGCTGACCAGTCTGCACAGACTGCAATGACTGCCTCTCTACTGCCTCTCTGCAGGGAGAAAGAGGTTTCATGCATTAGTGCTGACTCTTCCTCACGGGCACTGTAAACAGATTGGGACTGCGAAAAAAACAGGGCTCCTGCAATGACTGCCTCTGTGCCGCCTCTCCGTGCTGCTCCGTTGATGGCAGCCATGATGGTCACCCAGATCTGCTTGCTTCCGTCAATTCCTCGTTGCTTTTCTGGGTCGAAGAGGGCATCATAATTCTCCAGGATGTGATCCACCAGGATGTCATCTTCTCTGGAGCTGAAGTTGTCAGCCCTCTGCCTCTCAGCTGTGGGGGTGCTGCTCTGTTCAGAGAATGATGGTGTAGACATGGCAACCCCTGAGGCAGGTGTGGGTGGGAAAAGTGGTACTGGATATGGGCTGTTTAGCAGGGGTGGTGGAATGGAGAGGTGTGAGTCCAACATGGCAGATGAGGTGGTTACAGGGCCGGACACAGGAGCACAGGCAATGGCAGGTCAACAGGCACTCTCAACGCAGTGAAGGTGGGCAGCAGGCACTCACACCAGGCAGGCAGCAGAATATGGCAAGGTGGGACGCAGCACAGGCAGGAGGAGGCAGTACAATTGGCACAGAGGCAGAAAAGGGGTGGCTTCTGTGTCTAGCATCGAAGGCAGCCGAAAACAGAGTAAAGGCCCTTAGCCTACGCGGCTCACAGCAATGATGGTGATATTTAAGGGTTGCGATGTGGTACACTGGTTGTGCGCATGAAGGTTCGAAGACGGACGAGTATCGCATTCACATATTTGGGGGTGTTACGCAAGAGGGTTCCTTCAGGTAACACGTACCATATTTTGCTGGGTACTGCATATGGAATTTATGTGTTTAGGGGTGTCTCTGCATATTGCGTACTGCTTTTTTCAACTTTTGGAAGCTTTCCAGGTATTGCATATGCAATTTGTGTGTTGTGGGGTGCTTCTGCGTATTGTGTACCGCTTTCTTCACCTTTTGGTAGCTTTTCGGGTATTGCGTACACTATTTTCAGTTTAGGGGTACCTCCACGTATCATGAACACATATTATTGCTTTTGGGGTATATTGGAGCCTTGCGGGACCGCACATCTACGTCGCACATCACATAGACTGTTACCTTCCTAATATTGCCCAGAACAATGTCTTGTTGTTTTCTGACCTAGAAGAACTTTTATGAGATATAACAGGCTTGTACCTTCATGACCTAATTGGGGTTACTTTATGATTACTTTCCTTTTTAGAGTTTTTGTCTTTTGTGGTTGATTCTTTGTCGCACAAGTGTAGGTCACTACGGAGACACTGAGTCCCTCTACTCCGTTTTTTAAACTATAGGAGAAGTTGCAACTGTGCCTGGACTTATTTGCGCCAAGATAGATTGCTGGTGTATTTCCTTTTTCTATGAATAACAAATCCAAAATTCCATTGTATTTGATAATGTTTTTTATTTTTTATTTTCAGCCCCCCCAAAGAGGGGACCTCGTAATGAGGCAGTACGGGGTAAACGGCACCGGCACCTTTTATGGCACCGTTTACCCCGTACCGCCAGGGTCATAATGAGGCCCTATGTCTAAAGCTTTAGACATTATTGCACCCATCAAAATGCGTAGAAGTAAACAGAGTGCACATCTGAATGCCTGGTTTTCACCACAATTTAAAGCCCTAAGACTACAAAAAAGAAAACTGGAAACCTTATGTTGACATACCCCTTCTGATGAAAATAAGGTGAACTTGACCAACTTCGCAAACAACTACAAAAAATAAATAATTCTTACTAAAAAAGATCTCTATAATAAGAGAATCACTAATGCCAATTCCAATACTAAGGAACTATTTGTGATTCTATGAGAAATGGAATCCCCTATTCCTCCTACAGACAATCTGATCAAGGACAAGCCTTGGTGCACAAGCATACAGAATGCCTTAGCAAACAAAATAATATTAATCCAAAATAAGATTGCAGACAAGAAATCCACCCTACCTAATCACGAGATGCAATATACAAGTGAATCTCCAATCACACTAGATCAATTCATATTTTCAAAAGTATCATCCTTGAAATTGAAAAAATGATCTCTTCCTTGAAACCGTCTATGTGCCAGGGCGACAACTGTCCCGCCCAAATAATCAAAGACGCAGCTAGAGATCTAGCGCAGTTCATATCTAAACTAATTAACACCTCCTTCGAGTCTAATATTGTCCCAAGTGACCAAAAAGAGTCCTGGGTCTTACCTTTGCTAAAAAAAAAACCTCTGGACCCTTTCATTCTAACTAACTATAGGCCTTTACAACGGTGCCCTGCTTTCTTAAAATACTTGACAAGTAGCGTACCTCCAAATACAGAAATATCTCGAAACTAACCATCTCTTAGGTGTCCACCAATCTGGCATCAGGCCTCAACACGGCACAGAAATGGCACTTATTGATTTAAAAACCCAAATTAATGAGCACAATGACAAAGGGAAAACTGCCATTCTACTCCTCCTCGACATGTCGGCTGCCTTTGACCTTGATTGACCACGAAGTTCTGTGCAAACATTTGGCCTCGGCTGCCCACTTCTCGAAGGACACAATAGCATGCGTCCAATCCTTTTTAAACAACAGGACTATGAGAGTCTTCTCCTCATCACCGTCAGCAGACCCTATCCAGACTACCTGCCGCACTCGACAAGGATTGTGCGTATCGCCAACTATGTACAGTATATTTTCAAAGCCCCTGTTTGATAAATTGGACAGGCTGGGTGTCACCTACACTAACTATGCAGATGACACCCAGATCCTCGTACCCCTATCGGGTGACTACAACAAGGATACGGCTTTGGTAAATAAAATGCACTTCCTCATTCAGGCATGGATGGCAGCCCATGGCCTCTGTCTGAATGATGACAAAACAGAGCTCCTGATTCCTGGAACAGATGCCAACCTAAAAAAATTGATCTCCAACTATTCTGCCTTTAACATTGATGGAAATACAATTAAGGTAGTAAAAGAAGTGAAAACCCTAGGCTTCTACCTTGACTCTACACCAACCCTAAGTAAACAAGTAAACTCTATGACATCAGGATCCGCCTACACGTTTAAGTTAATCAGGGCCTGCAGACCTTTTTTATCCAAAGCCAGCTGCATTATCCTTGCTAACGGCTTAATACTCTAGAAATTGGATTATTATAACGCCTTAAGCATACTGATTGCAGAGGGCATGGATCAACTGCCTGAGAACATGACCCAGCCAGCAGTCCGGGATGAGCAATGGCTGTAGATCATGCAGTCTTAAAGCCGCTCCCACTGATTGGCCATGGAGGCCAACATCAAAGGCTGACGGCCTGATGTGAGGTGTCTGCAGGAGTCCCTGCATGCAGATTCTAGTGCACATAGAGAGGCCTTGAGGCGTGAGATGTCGCATCTCGTAGATGAAATTGCTGTGAGATGGAGAGATTGAGGACTGCACTGCATGATGAACTCTCAGCCACAAGGACACTGCACCACGAAGAGATGGATGCTTTAAGGCAGATACTGTCCCAGCAACTCGATCCATCATGAGTGAGTGTGCATACATACTCTGTAGCAATTTGTGATGAAGCGAATCATGACCTCACCACCATTGGGATGCTGGTGTATACATCCGTGTCACAGCTGGCTCTGGCCAATGAAGACCAGGCCTTGGCACTGTGTGGATTGGATCCACCACCACACCCACCTGCAGAATAACCTCAGGATGGGGGGCCCAGCATACACACGCCTCCTCATCCACCATTGCCGTGATGTCCATGAGCCTATGTTTTTTTTTTTTTTTGATCCACTCATGTGAATATTAACATGCACCCTCCCCCCTGTATCCCCTCTCTAGGTTGGAATTTCTTTTAGCCATAGTCCGGGATGGACATATTTTTGTTTTTTTACCTGCCCGATGTGGTCTGATTTTTGTTTTTGTTTGACCCCATGATTGGGATGGACCCATTTTTGTTATTTTTATATGCCCCTGTCTAGGATGGAGGCACGTGTTGTTTTTTCCACAATACAAGATGGGCGTTTTATTGTTATTTTTATTTTTTTCCTTGAGAGATGTGCTTTTGCCCCCTCAAAGTAATAATGAGTGCAGTACTGGTGATGTAGCCATGCACAGTGGTGTCAACTGCCATGGGTGCCTTTAGAACAACAGGATGACGTGCAGGTAACAATGAGTTGATGGACTTTTTTCACATATGTGCTGGATGCATGATTTTCTACTCTGGCTGGTGACATACCATGTCCCATGTTGTTGCAGTGATCCTGATTCATCCAGTGACTGCACTCCATGGAGGTCCGCCCTACACCCTTTCACCTTCCTTGTCCCCATGCCCTCTGCCAGGCAGTGGTCATCCTTTCACAAATGTGGAGGTACAGTTTCCGGTGGAGGTGATGAGGGATTCACATCAAGGCAGCTCTGTCAGAAAGTAAGTATGAGCACAGTCACTTGTGTTATGTATGTGTCACCATGATATTTGCGTGCATTCTCACACATTTTCTCTTTGGGGTGTAATGATCGGGTCACTGTAAATGTCAGTGCAGATGTGTGTTTGTCCACAAGCATGTGGTACATGATCCACATCATCCACTCCACCCACCTTCTGTTCATCTGTTGTCCCTGGAGGTGTTGCCAGAGCACCCTGTGATCCACGCACACTTACTGGGACAGTCATGTCCAGGGTGTTTGATCTGTTGGAGGGTGAATGAACAGCTTTGAATTGTTGTCATGTCCATTTACAGTGGTGGGCAATGGGGGAGGGTGTTGGTGCAGGTTACGGGGATGTTGACATGTTTCTCTTTTTGGTTTGCATGGTATGGTGTGTTCTGCATTTTGCTTCTGTGATGTGAAACTGCTGATTGACTTTTCACCGGTGGCCTTAGTTTTCCAGTCTGCCCTTCTCCATCACCCATATTTGTCCTTCGTTGACCCCAACATGTGCTAGTTTTCCATCTATATGTCGTCCAGGATCTCTGACCATGCTTGTTTTTATTAATGTGTTACTGTGTCTGTCTTCCTCTCGTGCCCACCTTCTCTCTACCCTCACCCACTGTAATGTCCTACATGTCTCTCCTCATCTCCCCACCAGCCAGTCTCCTCATTACACCGCAATTCCCCTATCCCTCTCTCTCTTTCTCCACTCCACTGCTATATATTCATCACTCAGTGTCCTGTCTCACTCTTGCCCTCTGTCATCCTTCTCATCAACTATTACACTTGTACTTCCACTCCCGAGACCATCACCTCCTCACTTGGAGTCCTTTTCCTTCACTGCATCCATGAGTGACCCAAAGGAACATGTGACACCTGATATTGGGTGTGCAGGACTTGTATGTCTGCAATCAATGACCCCACGGGGGAATTATGCCTGTTTCCAGGGTGCATGTTGTGCAGTGCTTGTAATCTGTTTGCTACACTGCCAGTGGTTTATCTGTTGGTAGGTTTTGCTGTTGGTATGTTGATAGTTGAGGATACTTGGTTTTTGTACTTTAGGACGTTTACAATGGATGGTCCATGGTTATTTCTTGATCCATACGGGAGTTGACATGACTGTCCAGTATCTTTACATTGATGCAATGCATGTCTTTGCAAGTTCAGAATGTTGTTTCAGGTGGCATGCTGCGGATGCCAGACAGGTAGGTACATTGTGCAGGAAAGTCGAAGGCGCTCCTGGTTGCACTTGTTGTGGTGTTGTTGGTGGCAGAGAGTCTGGCACTTTGTGGGGTGTATTTTTTGTTTCCTTGTACTGAGGTGGGCAGGTCTGGCTTCATGGGTGCGGGAACACATGGTGATGGTAGCCTTGTAGTTGTATGCTTGCTGTGTTTGCATGTCAATCAGGGGGGTACTGGTTGCGGGGGGATTGTTGTGAGGGAGGCTGTCACTGTCAGAAGTTTATTGATGAGTTGTCTTGAGGGTGGCCCCTCCGGCTGCATGGGTGTTGGGACACATGGTGATGGGAGTCTGGTGAGTGAGTGTTTGCAGTTTTTGCAACGGTGTTGCCTGCCGCGCAGCTTCCCGTTCACTCAGCTGTTCATGTCATTTCTACCCACTCTGGCAGTGCACTTTTGCACTTCTACTCCTTCTGGGGGCAGTGTCCCAAGACAAATTCACATACAGCAAAGCCTTGCGGGCCATTTGGGGGATGCTATGTTCACCATAGACACCAAGAACACGCCATTGGCCTGGTGTTTTTTCTTGCCATGGGGACATGTTCTGTGCATGGCAAACCAGCAGATATTTTAATGCCTGTTGACTGCTGCTCAGCGCATCTCAACACTCCCTTCATTTTCCAGAAAATTGGTCCCCATTCAGTCCAGTCCCTGTGAACTCTGCCTTCGCTTCCTCTTGCCTGTTCCCTACTCCCTTTTGTGTGGCATTCTCCTTGACTTCCTTTTCACATTCCTTTCTCTTGTCTGCTTGTCTCTTTTATTCCAGTTATCTCTGTGCCCTTCATTACTGTATGACGGCTGGATCTTTGACCAGCTGCCTTGTGTCGGATCCTGTCTACATTGCAATTGATGAGATATTTGCATTCCGTCGCCTTGGACTTTCCATCAACGGCTCCCCTGCCAGTGTTTACTGCACTGTCCTGATGCCATGTTAATCAGGAGAAGCCATTTTGTGGCACTGGGAGTTCTTTCAAGTGAATTCTGGGTTTCCAAACTCTCAGTGATCTCTATTTGGGAGTCCTCTCAGTGCCATTCTGACTCAAGCTAGATCAGTGTGTTCACAATGTCCCCTCATCAGGACAAGTGGTAATTGGTACCTGGTCCTTCAATGCATGGCACTCTGGGGGGACATTAATGTAGGTGTTGTGGGTGGGGAAGGTGTCACTGTGTGGGGTGATTGAATTGTATTTGCCCAAGTAGTGTGGATCTGACTGCAAGGGTGCAGGGACACATGGTGATGGGTGACTGGGGAGTTCTTGCTTGCCTTTGTTGCATGGCACTCAGTGGGGCAGATGTTACAGTGTGTGTGGGTGCACAGATGTGTTACCTTACCTTCTCTTGTGTTTTTTTCTCTACTGAGGCATTCTGCGGGGGAAGTTGGTTACTGCAATTGAAGGGGACATTGCCTTTAGATGCATGCATGGGACACATCTGCAGAGTTGGTTGGGATGCAGACCTATCGAGGGTAGCATTGATGCATTGGACAGTACAGCTGTTGCAGGCTCAGAAGGGGAAAGATGTGAGATGAGATTTTGCAACTTGCATTTCTGAAAGTGTGCATTACTACTTTTATGTGGATTTGTATTCTGAGCATAATTGTTGTCATGGAATGGGGTGACCACTCCACCTGTTTATTGTTGAGTGACATGCATAGGGTGGCCAGGGCAGTCGTGACATGTGTTACTTGCTGTTTACCATTTGGTGCTGTCTTTCTACTTGTGTTCTACTGTGTGTTGTTGGGTGTCTGCATGCATAATAGTTGATGGTGTACATGTGACAGTGGACAGAGACTTGGTTGCTTGTGTTGTGTGCTTTGTAGTGGACAATGTAGGGTAACCTCACAACAGACAGACATTGAATTAACAGCCCACTAGTGGAAAAGGCTAGGTGCATGCTTTTTCAGGAAGAACAAGGGGTTTGTTTTGTATAATACATAGGAAAATGGTGACAGGGTATTTTTAGTCCACTGCCACAAAGCTCTCTGTCTTAAACAAAGCAAGCAGCACAGTATAACCATGTAAGACGTCATGTGTGACACATTTCATGTACAGTGTTCAGCCACCACACTCATAGACTACTACCTACTTACATGCTTATAGTCACATATTGTCCAGTCTCCCATTGGCCCTGTCATCTTATCCTCCAACTTTTTCACACCTGGGTGATGGTCTCTTCACCTTGGGTCACTGTGAAATGATTGGTTAGGCGTTCGATTACTCCACCCTATCTTGGGGTCTAACCACGTGATGTGCACCTAGCCATCAACATAATCTCAGTAGGTAACTTCGAGGCCAGCCTGGTCCTTGCAAACAAGGCAACTGTTTTCTTAACCCAGGCACGGCGGTCACCACCATCAGGCCTCCCTGCCGCAATCTTATTGACATTAGCATCACCCTTTGCTCTCCCTGGTACATATGATGGACCTTGCTGTTCTCTGTTCCACCTTTGTCAGGTACTCCTCCGAGGGGGTAGGCCTAGAGTTCCTGCATGTCCCACTAATCCATTTGATTCATAAATGATTTATGATATTTATCCCTGGGTGTTTTGTGATTCAATTGGGATGACCATTATCCTGGGGGGCGCTGGTGTCCTAGATCTTTTTGTTTTGGCAGCTCAGGACCTCTGCCCTAGCTCCCATGAGTATGACCGTCACAATCGACCACAGCACCACTCCATTTCACTACTCGAATTCTTGTCTAATTGTGCAAAGTTGTAACTTGATATATTTGTATATGTATGTATGTGCATTTTCCCTGTCTTGCCTGGGGTTGGTGATGTGAGAGTCAAGCAAGAGAAGAGGCCTCGTTGTTTTGTGTTTCCAACACAGCTTCTGAGGATTCAGACTTACTGTCCGATACATTGTTAGTTCATGTTCTGTATATCAGTGTTTGGTGCATGTTATATTATATCTAGTGGCCACACACAGTTTGCCTCTCGCAGACACACATTCTCAGGGTATTGTTATGGGCATGGCAGATATTCCCCAAATCATCATTACATTGCACCAGGACGTGGCCTCACTGAGTGTGCTCCCAGGGACAGGTTTTCACGTTAAGTATGTTTGCACCAGCTGGTTGCATGCAGCCTCTCCCTGTGCCCTTTGGCGAACCAAGGATAAGAGTGGTGAATGTGGCTGAGGGAGATGTCCCACCTACATATCAACTGGTACACCATGCTGTGTGGCTACATTGTGCAGTGCACACATGCTGCAACAATGATTTACAGACTACTGGTGGGGCATATAGCAATATCCCACCTGAGAGGTATAGGGAGCTAAACGTGACTTAAGCACCACAAATGTGTGCTTCACTATGACCCTTGGGGCCACATGTGCTGCATTAGATCTTACCTCAGCTAGTGTGGCAGGATTCCTGTATGGCTTCATCATGAACGGTGATAGCGGGTAGGCACTGTCCCCTGAAAATGTTTACATGGTTGTTATTGCCACTTATTGGCATGGTCTGTTGTTCAGTGTGTGACGTGCATGCTTGCATGTAAGTGCAAGTTCTTACTCACCAATGAACCAGGTGTTGCAATGTTTTCCTGATTCCAGGGGCCGTGAGAGTGGTGACTGGTGGTAAATTTAGCCATCATGTCAGCTGCCAGGGAAATTGCCATCGACTTGCATGATCACTCCATTTGCGCCACAGGCAACGTGCATGTTTATGGAATGCCAGTGCTTGCGATTGTGGTATATGTTCTCCGTCATTGGGGGGGGCGTAGTGCAACATGTGTACAGTCAATGGCTCCAAGTACAAGTGGAAAGTCTTCAACCACATAGAAATCCATTCATACTCTACCTATCCTCCAGTGTTCTTGGCATATATATGTGCCTATGCAGACACGCGCATGATGTTAATCAGGCCTGACCTGGTGGAGACTGTGGGATTGTGTGGCTTGTGATATCCCACCAACTATGGCAGTGATGCACTGGAAGAAGCCTGTGGCAATTAAATGTAGTGCTCTCAGCACCTTTTCAAGGGGGAGCGGGTAAGGGCCTGGGAGCAGATGGTGGATGATGCTAGGTCTTGCTCCCACTCCCTGACAAGGTCAAGGATGATATAGGGTTGTAACCGGTACCTGGCATACACCTAGTCATCAGGCATCCCAAACAGTGTGGTGCGTATATCATATATCCGGGGCCTAGGCATCCTCCTCCTCCTTCTGTGTCCATGTACAATGGCTCCCACTATTGCAGTGTTCATCATGGCTGTGCAACATTAGTACGGTGTGCAATGCATGATTTATACGTATTGGATCCTTTGCGTGTGAAACTTTACGTCTGCTATCTTGTGGAGGTTGGATCACAGGGTTTTCATGTGGCTTTTCCTGATGTGAGGTGTTGCACATTGAAATCCATTAATTCGTTTGGGTATGCAGTGGATTGGGCATGCAATTGCTTTGCGTGTCCCATCCCTCCAAACGCCCACATTCCTTCATTGTGTGTGAAAAAGGGGGTATTTGCATATTCCCCCCTATTTTTATCTCTGCGGAAGCCCCACCCATTCTCTACGAGGAGTGTAGCGCAATGCGCTCAACTGCGCACAGACAGGGACCCCGCAAGGTCCAGAAAAGTCCTGAAAAGTTGTTTCCATAACTTGATGAAAGGGGGTTGGCGTGCAAAATGACCTGCAAAGTCCCTATTTTCCCTGCAAACTATTCCAGTAATCAGGCCCCAAGTTGGGTGTTGCACATGGACAATTTTACTATATTTCCTCTTTCCAACCCTACCCACTAAATGCTCAAGTTCTGTGCTAAAAAAACTACAACAAACCAACCAATCCACACACGTACGGATTCTTGATACCCCTCCCAACAGAACACTGCACCTCTACAACCAGTTTACATAGTATAGCACCGGCCAATGTATCAGAGCACCCTGGACAAGCTAGGTCTCCTTTCAGGACATGTTCCTGACACTAAACATCTAGAAACTCACCCCAAGCAGGGTTGCATGCATGCATCAATCCAAGAGCAAAGCGATGTTGAATTTCCCCTTTCTCCCCCACTAACCAAAACCACCCTTTTTCTTTCTGATCCATCATTGTGCCAAGAGATCATGCAAGCAGCAGGAAGATACATCCTTATAACATAACATACAATAACATACAATAGCATGGGACGAGTGGGTTATAGATGCATACAACCTTGTGCAGTTCATTCATTAAAATGTAAAATGTTATGTATTTGTTGTATGCAACCTAGAAGAAAGACAGCATGTTGTATGTACCATGGGAGTATGCAAGACCCCATTTCAATTCGGAAATTACTTGCAAACACAGTCAGGCAGGTGGTGGCTTGTTTCTGTTTCTCTCGGGTAGTTGTAGTGGTTAACGCCTAAGTTGATTGCATCCACTATGCAGGGACATTTTCCATTATCGTCACTGCTCCTAGCCACTACACATATGACACATTGCATGATGTTTCTTTCTTGTGGTTAGACTGAAGCAAACATGGTGTGACCATTAGTCTCATCCTGTTAACTGGTCACTTCCTGTGACTACCACGCGGAAGAGCATCTCGATCGTCTCCTAACGACACCTCTGCATTTTGGACTGGGTTTTAGCTGAAAATGCCTTTCTACATTTAATGAAGGATGTTCAATGTAGTGTTCTGCCTAATGTTGGTTCTTCAATCTATTGGATGTTCACACGTAACATAAAGGATTCTGACAATTAGTCTGCCACAAATTAGCTCCAGCAGAAGGAAGCTGTCTCCATCCCTACTTATCAAGCTATCGAAAACAGTGGGACTAGTGGTATAAGTTTAACAAAAGAACTAGTGGAGCTGTGACTCTGACAGGTTTCAGCCCTCCTATGAGACAATGGCCCTGATTCATGGAACTATTTGTGTGTAAAATGTCTACACTCTTTCTGCGCATGCTCCCTTGCTAGCATTAGTCCGAGAAGTAAAGGTTCTGGTACAGGCAACGCAGCAGCATGTCCCTCGCCTTGCAGTATGATTGATTAAGTCCGCTCCTAACTCCTATTCTTTTGTTTTAAAAATTAAGTGTTCTACAATGGTTTCTTTTCAATGAAAGTATAGGAATGATCAAAGTGCAAACAAGGGTATAGGAGCACTGCTCCCAACCGCTCCTGCTCACTTTGACCACTGTGCTACAGTGGAGGGTAGCTCAGGGGCTACATGCTCGCCTTGAACGCAAGACGACATAGAGCACCACTGGTTCGATCCCTGAGTCCGGGCTCAAGCGCATTATAAATATCATATCATAAGAGGTCTTCTTAGATCGAATACTATTAACACAGTTTTTAATTGTCAGCAATTCAAAACTTGCCATTGGTTTCCATGTACTGATAGGTTAGATGGTAACTAAGGTATAATGAACATAAAACAGAGGTACTTTATTAGAAACCCCAGGTAGCCTTGGCCAGCTTGTGTCTTCTTCGTCCTGTACTGTAAATGCTGCCTTGGAGTCCAGGTGCATGCACATTTTTCTGTGCATGCGCTCATGCTGACGCTGGCCCCACTGTGGTGCTCTCCTCCCATCCTCATCAAGTTCCTTGGATGCTCCTTCTAATTCTTTTAAGGTTTCCACGTGGGAATAAATTTACAAGGGGTGCACAGCCCTCAATATGTTATGAAATATTGGTAGTCCACTTACTAGCGTCTTTGCCCTGACAAGTGGGAGACACGATGTAGTGTACAGGCAAATGCAATACCTGTTTCTCTTTCTTAAACTTACATTTGAACACACTTTCTACTTACCAAGTTTTTAAGCTTCAGCATACCATAGTGCAATTCCGGCCTCACTTTTTGGCATGGTCGAAGTGTACGAAAAGAAGTAGTGGAACTATGTACCCTGCTGGCCTGCACCCACTCCCCACAAACCCCATCATGACGTCCCCTCCCACACACAATACACATCACCAAAAACTTGCTCCTGCTGTTTAAGGGAACAAAACCATTCCGGAGCGGTTCCTTTTTAAAATAAAAGTATAGGAGCTGTAAAAGGTAATTTAAAAAAGTAGAGGAGCACTGCTCCCAACCGCTTCCGCTGACTTCGGCCACTGCTTTTTGGGGACTGAGGGACCCACACCTATTCAACAGCATGTTACACAGTTCTGTTCCTTACTCACTGACAGGCTGGACAATCTGTTCACACTGCTGATGCAGACACATTGTTTGTTCCTCAGTGAGTGAGAGATGTAATGCATTGGCGCCTACGTGATGGATGTTTATTTGTTTGCATACCCTAGCGCTCAAGCAGTCAAAGTTAGATTGAATGCTCTCTTCATAATCCTCAAGACATCCTCATTTGGAGGACTTTCCCAGCATTGGCAATACTGAGACTATTTCATTTTCCCCACTTGGTATATCTTTTATCCCATTGTACACACCAGAGTCCTTGGGTATCATTTGAATTTATGCCTGGGCCCCGTGTGAAACTGCATGCTTAAGGAGGTGAACAGCACTTAATTCATTGCCAAGCATTAGTGTCCCGAACTAGGTTTGAGTCTGGGACAATTGGGCAGATACCAGCCACAAACTCACTTCTGTGTCTCACTTTGCTAGGGCAGTGGGATCCAACAATTATAATAGCAACACGTGCTGTCCTACATTGCATCACACAGTTTAGGCTCCTGACACGCTGCCACACCAAGAATTGTATTACTCACTCTTGCTGCACATGAATTGAGTGTCCCTTACTGAGTGGGCACATGTCTACATTTGTCTAGTAGACTACTGTATACTTTACCAAAATGAGGAAGTTTAGATGCTGTCCATAAGTAGTTTCTATTAGGAATAATTGCAATGAAAGCTCTCCACATAACCTTGAAGCTGTCCTCATGTGCGGAGTCCAGCCATCAGTAGAGACCATTGCACTACTCTGATCCACCACAGTATTCCTCCAGCACAAAGGACTCCTTTACAGTAGAAATTGGCATATTAGCACCCAGCAGGTGCAGCATTAACTACACATATTATGACCCGTTTTCAGCCACCTGTGGGTGTTGCTGAACCTTCTATTTTGTCTCCCTATTGGTGCATTTCCTCTGCAACTTCAGCAGCGGGACATCCTCAAATCTGCCTGACAACCCCTTCTCCCTTGCTTCTCCAAACACCCATACAGCTCGGGGCATACTTTGTCAGATCCCAATAAAGCTCACCCCTTATGTAGTCCTTCCTTTAAAAAAAAAAATGTGACCCATCTCCGTCTGTCAGTGCGCCATGCGGGCAACACAGGTGCAGCATCAGCAAGTACGACTACCATCGTAACCACCCAGAGGAAGTAGCCTCCCGGTCAGTGGAAGGATTGTTTTGCGAAAAGTATCCATATGGGAAGAGCAGAGAACAACAGTTAGGGTAGAAAGCAGGGAATGATAATACTCATCTCCATGCCAATAATAGTATCCAGACTCTCTGTCATATACTAGGAGTAATTGAGACGCTATGGCATGGAGGCTCCCTATTATGCACGTTCAAAGTCACTCTAAAACAGCTCGAGAAGCGTGCACAATAGGTTTGCAGTAGAAGCAATAGAGTATTACTGCATTGGAGCAATCTGCCGAGCACAGAAGGTCCTGCAGTTGTGCGCCTGACAACAAAGCTCTAGAAGCCCTCATTACAAGTTTGCCAGTCTGGAAAGAAAGTGCTGGTATTTCCGTATACCGTCACTTTTGCTGGTGGGGGTTGACTGACTTACCTCCAGCCAAGTGCTGGAGGTAAATCAGGCCACCACTGGCAAAAGCAGCTGGTATTACCGGTGCTGGATATTCCGGCGTTCCCCTCCATGGAGTCCTATAGGAATCCATGGAATAGAGATTTACCTCTGTTGTTGGAACCTGTAATATCCCGTTAATACCAGGATATCAGGCGCTGGCAACGGTGGATATGTATCTTGATATCCCGCCGGAATTACCGGCGGGATACCGGTAAACCTGTAATGAGCGCCATCTATCCAAGCCAGATCTATGACCCATTGCTAGCATCAAGACAGAGTGGGGAAGGAGACAAGGTGAAAAGGTTAACAAAAAGAAAATAACAGGTGATCTGATGCACCACGGACCACAGCCATTCGAGAATTATACTCATGAATACACCAAACCACATAGAGCTCAGGGAAACCAGGAAAGGAAATAATAACACAGCTGGATTTAGCACAGCGGTGAGCATGAAAGCGCACCTCTGCCTCGACTGGAAATGTCCAATGCCCTGTTGTCCCCAACTCTACGAAAGGATATCAAACCCATCAACATCACCAGCTTGACTGAGATAGCCTGAAGTGACAGTTTGTTGTTCCCCATTCAATCCCTAAATAAGGTCAGCACCAGGTTAACATCCCACAAACAGAAATACCCAGATGCAGAGGGGGGCCTGGATACCTGCATCCGTTTCAAGAGCCTACAGATCTGCGTGTGCTCCTCTGACAGAAAGCCATCAATAAGGGCATGATAAGAAGAAATAGATCAATTATAGGTGTTAATCATATTGCCAAATAAGGAGTCCACCAACCCTGCAAGAAAACTTGCCACCTGAACAACCCCAGCATAAAATTGATCCAAACCCCTTGAACCGCCACAGCAACCCAGGCCTTTCATGCCCCCTCGTATGATCTGAGTATGCTCGGCCACAAGATCCCCTGATGAAGGTGCCATCTGACTGCAAAAGACCTTCAGGGACCAACGACCCACTACAGTGGCCAGCCGACTAGGCACAGAGAACTCTGAAGCACCAGCGGATCAGGGTTAAAGGATGGACTTAGAATAAGGTTTGGGGAGATGAGAATCAGGGGCACCATGACCAAGCAAAATTTGAAGCAAGAGGGGGAACCATGGCTGACTCCAACAAAGAAGCATAATCACTACCAGGACCTTGCTCTTCATCTGCACCTGATGGAGTGCACGCACTATCATGGAGAAGGGAAGTAAGGCGTAATACCTGCTCAAGCCCCATTGCTGAAAGAGCGTATGGATTGCTCTTGCAAATGGAGCCATCACCAGCTGTAATATTTCGGAAGCTGCACATTCAGGTGAGATGTGAAGAGGTCCAAGCAAGCTTGAAGTTCCAGAATCAGGGACCGTCTGAGTCGCTAATTGCTGTTATCTACTGAGCATTTGCAGCAAGATTGTGGGCCCCTGGTATTTACTCCCCTATACCTTGATACAGTGCTTCAGGCTGAAGCCCCAAAATGCCAACGCTAGGTCCACCAAAGACCTGGACAAGGTGACTTGCAACTTGTTGATGTACCAAACCGCTGCCACATATCCATCAATAGCTGGACAACACAGTGAGAGAACCCACTTGCAAAGCATCTAACCATTAACTACCCAGCAAGAAGCTGCAAACAATGTATGTGCCATAATGGCTCCCTCAATGACCATAGTCCCCTATTCAAGGTCTGACCTCAACACACCTATCCAACTCCTTTCACGTGCATCAGATTCTAATTGCAGATTGGGGGTTGGGGGGAATGATAGCCCTGCCCATCCATGCATTTAGATGTCTTACCCACCAGTGCAGCTCTTCTTTTGCTGTGCCTAAAAATGTGGCACCCAGTCAGAATACCCTAAACTCTTCTTTTGAGCCTGCCTTTTCAGCCTCTGAGGAGCCCTTTAATGCAGAGGACCCAGCAAGATTGCCCTATAAGGCTCACAAGCATCTGCTCTGAAATAATGCCCAAGGGGAGCACCCTCCTGATCTCCCTCTTGAGCCTCCAAAGTAATCCTGTGGGTATCCCGAGAGAGGCCACCTTCGAGTCTATGATAAACCCCAGGAACCCCTGAAAAACTCTGTCACTGGCCTGAGCAGTTTGGTATAGCACGAGGGTGTGGCAGATAGACTAAAGGAAAGGACTGAAAGCTGGTAGCACCTTCCATCCCAAAGAAACTGTAGAAACTGCTGGTGTGGCTTGACCACTGGGACTGTGATATATGCGTCCTTTCAGATCTAATCTCACAAACCAATCTCCTGGCATCAGTACATCTTTTAACACTGCAACAGTCTCCATCTTGAATTGGTGATAGATCACAAATTGCTTTTACTCCTTCGGATTTATCGCTGGTGCAAACCCTTCGTTCTTCTTCCTGACCAAAATGATCATACTGAGAAACCCCCTGGTACAGATGCGTGCACATTCTACTGCCTGCTTGTCAAGAAGATCCCTGATTTCCTGCAGAACTTGGTCAAAACCATGCCTTCAAAGGAATTGTGAAAGCATGGGCCGGGACAGCACAGCAAGCTATAAATTCCAGATGAAACCCATTTACTGTTTGCAAAATCCACGAGCCCAAAGAAAGCAAAGCCCTACTGTCATGAATAACCTTAAGCGCCTTTTGACAGGCCCATGTATGTCATGTTCAAGTGAAGTAACAAACCTGGTTGAATGAGGCTCTGCCTCGACCACCTTTGAATCCACAGCCTCAACCACACTGGGCCCTTTTGGGTCGAAGGTTGGCCTGGGCCTTTGCGGCATGGCAACAGATTCTGGCTGTCTCAAGCCTGCTGAGCCCGGAGGCTGGGTGTAGCGGCCGGTTGCACGGCCCCAGCGACCAGCTCTGGAAGCGACCTGAGAAGAAAATCCTTTTGAGGGAATATTGGGCCTTCTCAAAAGAAGTAAAAGTAGCAACATAATGACCCAACAAATTCATGCTTGGAGTGGCGTTATGCCTTTGTGTAAGGAGGGATAATGGCACCATGCTGAGTATGTGGTTTCCTGTCTTGTTTTTGTCCTGCACCATTCATGAATTATTTCTTTATATTTAAAATTAATAAAGTTTAGAAAATATTTTTTTAGTGAAAATATTTGGACTCATTACGAGGCGCTATTACCCTGCACTTTGCAGCTGAAGCTGGGCGCTTGGAAATTGTCAGGGAGCTGGTGTGCTGTAATGCAGCCATGGTCACAAATGGCCATGCCATGACCCCCTTGAAAGTTGCTGTAGCGAGCTGAAAGGCAGATGTAGCGGAGTTGCTTCTTTCTCATGCTGACTGTGACACACACAGCAGAATTGTGGCACTGAAACTCCCTGGAGCCTTTTTTGCAAATGATCGTGAGAATTATGACATCATGAAGACCTACCAGAAACTCTACTTGGCTGTGCTTGAAAGATATGGGTCATTACAAGTTGGGCGGTAAGGGATACCACACGTCCTTTACGGGTCCCGCTAAGGGACCAGGACGCTAATAACAGGCTTGCTATTCGCGAGCCCGTTATTAGCGCCCTCCCCATTCCCATTGAGCCCTATGGGGGCTCAAATGGGAATGGGGAATGGTTGGTTAAATGGGGACTTACCGGTCCCTCCAGGGTCGGAATGCACTGGTAAGTCCCCATTGAACCAGACCGGTGCCGGAGCTGGTATTGGAGGCAGCCATGTCGCAAATAGCGCCATGGCTACCTCCAATCTCGGAATGAGGCCCATAAAGACTCCAGTAACATCCTCTTGAAAGAAGTCCTTCCTCCCATAGAGGCCTATCAGAGGATAACTGAATGTTGAACTCCCAAGGAACTAGATGCAATAAGGCACGACACGGATTCATTGCACATGAAAGGCCTTCTAGTTAGGAAACGGATTCTGGGCTCTGATAACATAGATGTTTCACATCCCATTATTTATCGCTCTGCTGTCTATGCAGACAACATGGAGTTTGAGCACTATATAAAGCTTTGGCTTCATGCGTTGCACTTGAGACAGAAAGGGAATTGAAATACACATAAGGATCTCTTAAGGTTTGCTCAAGTGTTCTACCATATGATCCACTTAAATGAGCCTGTCAAAGCTAAGGACATTGAAAGTGTATTAAGGTGCAGTGTCTTGGAAATCGAAAGGGAAATGGCTAGAATCAAGAACCCTCAAGACACAGACCTGCACACTGCCTTTGACAACTATCTATGTAATATTTGTACCTTCCTCCACCTGGTCTGCATCTCCACCAAGACTCGTTGTGGCAATGACGAGCAGTCAAGAATCAACAAGCACATTTATAACTTAATTCAACTGGACCCCCGCACACAGGATAGGTCAAGCCTGTTACACCTCACTGTCAACTGCAGCACACCGGTGGATGACTTTCACACAAATTATGTGTGCAGCTTCCCCAATGCACTGGTCACCAAACTCCTGCTGGATTGTGGCGCTGATGTCAATGCTGTGGACAGTGCAGGAGAAAGCCCCCTTCGCTTGATCGTACAGTACAACCGACCCATCAGTGACTTCTTGACTTTGCACGCCATCATTATCAGCCTTGTTGAAGCGGGGGGAGCATACAGATATGACAAACAAACAGAAAAAAAACACCTTTGGACAAAAGCACCACAGGGGTAGCTGAGATTTTACTTAAAACACAAATGAAGCTGAGCTTAAAGTGCCTGGCTGCCAGGGCGGTACGGTTGTATGACCTTACTTACCAGAACCAGATACCCAGAGTCCTTGAAGAATTTGTTGAGTTTCACTAGTGTTGCTGCTGGATTCGATCTTTTTTAATGCAGTGCTGTAAAGGAAGGGTGACCAAAGCCATGAAAAAAACAACAACAAAAAAAAAGAAAAAAAAGGGAACTGATGTTACATCATGCCCATGATGCTATAGCTGCAGGACACCGGGGTTCACAGAAAACTTTGGAAATTTTAAAAGATAATGCTTATTGGCCACACATGTCCCAAGATGTTGAACTATACACAAGAGGGTGTCTAGTATGTGCACAATTCAATCCTGCTTCTCCTACTCATAGATCACCATTAATGAAAAGCGGTTTGACCTTTCCATGGTCTGATTTGCAAATCGACTATGTCCGGCCTGTTAAAAGATCTGCGGGGGGAAACACATATATGTTAATGGTAGTTTGTTAAATGTCCAAATGGGTGGAGTGCAATCCAGCACTGGATTGCTGTGCACAAACGGCAGCCACATTACTTGTGAATCATATTTTTTCAAGATTTGGTGTACCCTAAAGGATAGAGTCAGACCGGGGAAGTCATTTTACTAATACATTGATGACAAAAATATGGCACATTTTGGGTGTGAAAAGGAAACTACACATCTCATACCGGTCTTCCTCTTCAGTTGGGGTGGAACGGAGCAACAGGTCAATTGTGGATATATTCAAGAAATTTGTGGCTGAAGCAGGTTCTAGTTGGGATCTTCGGCTCCTATTGCTATTAATGGTGATTAGATTGACTCCCACTCAGCCCTCATGGAATACTGACAGGAAGAAAAATGGTGCTGCAGCATTTACTTTACAAGACCCATGAGCAGACACTTGTAAATGCTTCCACAATTCACATATGTGGAGGAGTTGAGGAAGCACTTACAACATGTGTTTGCATTTGTGCAGCAGAATTTGGAAAAAGCCACTGACAGTCCAAAAACATATTATGATAGGAAGACATTTACAAAAGAGTATGAGGTAGGAGATCAGGTTTATAAATTTAATTTTGGAAAGGGAAGACATAAATACATTTCTTGCAGCATGTGAAGGGCCGTATAAAATGACAGACAAGATATCACCCATAGTTTATAAAATAGCTAAAAAGGAGGGTTAGTTGACAGTGGAACAGTTTGGCCATGTGAGCCAAATCAAACTTTTCCACCTGAAAAACATGAGGTGAAGAGGCTTGACCAAGTTGAGGCTATTTAAAAAAAAAAAAAAAGAATATTGAGTGCAAAATGGAAGGTTGCCCTAGCCAGGGTGTCAATATAAATATAACTAGTACATGGAAAGTGCTAAGGTGTTCTGGTATAAAGGTACAATGTGGGGGGAGGTGTATATTTTTAAAATGGTTTTAGTTGCATGACCTGTTATGTATATCTCTGATTTATATGATACATTTATTTTCAGGTGTATTATTTATGCTGGAACATCTGAAATTAAATGGTATTATTATTATTATTTAGTGCAACCATAGGTACCCGTCCGCCATGCACCAGCATGGCGGACGGGTACCTATGGTTGCACTAAATAATAATAATAATAATAATACCATTTAATTTCAGATGTTCCAGCAGAGGAGGGATGAAACATTTAGGGGGTAATTCATAGAATTTAGCGCACGTGGCACACGTGGCTGGTGCACAGAGTGCGCGTGCAACAGTCTGCGCCAGCCGCGTGCACCACAACCCATTTTAGCGCACAGCGTATTCATGGATTTCAACATCCATAACCAGCCGTGGCGCAGAGCGGCGCAGCGACCCTGCATCAGCGGCAGTAACGCCCCCAACCCGCACCGTGCGCCAAAAACATCGCACAAATCCCTTACATGGTGCAAAGGCCAGTGGACCAGCATAGAGCCCCCCAGCCAGGAAAATGTGTGGAAAATCCCTGCACACCCCTCGGAATACACGTACCCGACTCGCACTATCGAAAACACGTGTAAAACTCCCCACGCACCCCTCGGAATACACGTACCCCGCCTGCACTCGCGAAAACATGTCTAAAAGTCCATGCGCACCCCCGGAATACATGTACCCCGCCCGCACTAGCAAAAACCCGTGTAAAAGTCCACGTGGACCCCGGAATACATGTACCCCGCCCGCACTAGCGAAAACGCATGTAAAAGTCCACATGTACCCCCGGAATACACGTACCTCGCCCGCACTAGAGAAAATGCGTGTAAAAGTCCATGCACACCCCCGGAATACATGTACCCCACCCGCACTAGAGAAAATGCGTGTAAAAGTCCATGCGCACCCCCAGAATACACATACCCCACCCGCACTATCAAAAACACATGTAAAACTCCCCGCGCACCCCCAGAATACACGTAACCCGCTTGCGCTATCGAAAACACGTGTAGAAGTCCACGCGCATCCCCGGAATACGCTAAGGCAGCCCATCCACCCTCCCCATGCCCCACAGGCAGCCCATCCACCCTCCCCATGCCCCACAGGCAGCCCATCTACCCTCCCCATGCCCCACAGGCAACCCATCCACCCTCCCCATGCCCCACAGGCAGCCAACAACACAGGGGACTACCCTACAACCCTGGGCATGCCCTGCGGGCAGCCCACATGGCACCATGCACTCTGGAGCACCGACACATGTCCCCCACCCCCCAGCAGTGACGGGCACCTGCCAGGAGGCCCCGACACATGCCCCCCAAATACCACCCACCCAGCAGTGATGGGAACCTGCCAGCAGGCCCGACTCATGTCCCCTGCACCCCCACCCACCCAGCAGTGACCGGCACCTGCCAGCAGGCCCCGACTCATGTCCCCCAGCCACCCGACACACCCACCCACCCAGCAGTGACGGGCACCTGCCAGCAGGCCCTGACTCATGTCCCACTGCACCCCCAGAAACCAACCCACCCAGCAGTGATGGGCACCTGCCAGTAGGCCCCGACTCATGTCCCCCAGCCACCCACCCACCCAGCAGTGACGGGCACCTGCCAGCTGGCCCCGACTCATGTCCCACTGCACCCCCAGAAACCAACCCACCGAGCAGTGATGGGCACCTGCCAGTAGGCCCCGACTCATGTCTCCCAGCCACCCACACTCCCAGCAGTGACGGGCACCTGCCAGCTGGCCCCGACTCATGTCCCCCTGCACCTCCACCCACCCAACCAACCAACCAACCCAGCAGTGACAGGCACCTGCCAGCAGGCCCGACACATGGCCCACCAAACCACATGTCCTAACAAAACAGACCCATGTCCCTTAATGCCAACCCTAATCCCCCTTGCCCCCCAGTACAAGCATGCAACCATCCACATAACCCACTCCCAAATTACCCATGCCATGACAGTCCTAAATGAACCACCATGCCCATGCAGGAATGCACAACGCAGCCACACAGTGGCAACACATGACTGAGGCAATGTTCATTGAGACATGCACAAAACCAATGATAGAACACAACACCAATCTTGAAGTAAGAATAAATGTATTAAAAACATAATGGACTAACATAGAGGAAATGAAACTTGAAAATCAATGTACAATTACAGATATAACCAAAAAAGAAGTTATTCCAATGAAGAAAAAAAGAATGTGTCATGTTGAATAAAAAGTGGTCCATTGCCAATGTCAATAAGAAAAACATAATACAAATAAAAGAAAACCATTGATCCATGGAAATATTGAAAAAAAAAACTATGTACAAGTCTGCAACTATATACAATGGAAGTCCAAATGGTCCATGATACACAAACAAAAGGAAAAATACAAAATAGTCCTATGGAGAAAAAACGATATGCACGAAGTGGAGCAATGTCCATGAACTCCAAAAAAAAAAAGAAAAAACAAAGGAAACCTAACACTAATGAACTATTTACAAAGGCGGCGGGCATGTCCTACGGCTCACTGTTTGATGTCTAGGGGGTTATGCCATCTACCTCCATATCTCCCTGTGGGGGCTCAGCTGCCCCTTCTGCTGCCGAGGAGTCCACCTCCGACCTCCGCCTCTTGGACCTTCCCTCGGCAGCTGCTGCCACGGAAGCGGCACCAGACTCCTCAGTCCCCGAAGAGATGACAACCCGGGAGGGGAGCTTGGCCTTGCGTCTCAAGTCTGGTGGCGGGATCCCTGCTGCTGTGCTCCAGAGCCCCGTCTCCGCCCTCTTCATCAGTTGACGCTGCAGGCAGGGAGAGACAAAACACAGGCATCAGGGCACTGTAGAATGGTCTGATACACACAAGACATTTGCACATGAGTGGCAGTGTCAAACTTCACAGATGGCATCCAACTCCCCAACACACATATCATTTGAAGCTACACACATGCGCAAATTAACAGTAATTTTGCAGCAGGCAGCAGCATCCATACACATACAACATCATGAATATCCGAAGGTTTGCCTGACGTCACATGCAACACGGGGAGTGCCGAACACATGCACACAGGCCACCAGACATACATGCATCTGTTCATCTGCACCACCTGTCACAGTGTAATCATCAGCAACTATGTCACATCTGCCAATCGGGTTCTCACATGTCTGTGTCACATGCATCCATGGCGTATCACATTCGCACACATGTGAAACACACACACGCACATGTATGCCATGCACATACATGAAGGTGGAAGCAGCATCCATGTGTCACACCACAACCATGCCACAGTACATACACAGAAATGCTAACATGTGTGCATCCCCACATGCATTTGTGCATCATGCATTTTAATACATACACCATTGATGTGCCTCACACAAGACTGGTCTCACATGCGGCAGGCTCATGTCCCTGCACATACACAACCATACATGGGCCTTTCAAGACATATGTCCAAGCTGCACACTCCTGGCACACCTCAACATGCACTGCGTCCAATCAGTACGCATCGACACTTACCGCTCGACTCCAGACAGGTCTGCCTCTCAAGGACCTGGAGGTGGAGCGCTGGGCGTATATGTTCCAGGACACTCATCTGGTTGTCAGTAAGGCGGACCCGGCACCCCTCTGCATCCGGTGCCGGGCCTTGCTGAGGGGCCTGGACCTGAAGTCCTCCTAGCGCTTCTGGACATGTGCCATGTTGCGGGCTGCCACCCCCTCCACGTTTATGGCATCCACAATGTCCTTCCAGATCCTCTTCCGTCCTTCATTAGCGGCTCGTGGTCGTCTGAAGAGGGCATCATAATGCACCAGGACTTGCTCCACCAGGATACCAACTTCTGCGGCACTAAAGCTGGTAGCCCTCTGCCTCTCTGGCTGGGGGTTGCCAGTGCTGTCTGATGTTGTTTCCCCTGACATGGCAACCCCCGAGGAAGGTGTGGGTGGGTAACTGGGTCCTGGTGCTGGGCTGTGGAGCGATGGAACTTCAGTCGGGAGTCTTCTGTTCCAGCAGGGATGGTCACAGCAAGTGGACCCCTGCAGATAGCTGACGTGCAGGCACCAAATGGCAGGGCACGTGGCCAGCAGGCAGGCAGGCAGCAGCAGATGGCAGGTGGGAGTCTGCTCTGGGCTCTGGGGGGCAGGAAAATGGCCTTCTGGGCAGGAGCGTGGTCTTCCGTGTGTTGTCGCGTGGCCTTCCGTGTGTTGTAGCATGGCCAGCTTGATACAGAGTGATTTGGCATGTGAAAAAACAGCACGTCAGCGTATAATTCGAGGAAAGGCCCTTAGTGCGTAAGCGCATATGTGATGTGATATGCACGGGCGTTGCCCTCAGTACGGGTGCATCCGCACGTGTAAAAAATAACAACCTCGTGTGAATGCGTGTAATTTGAGAAAAGGGCCTTAGCGCGTAAGCACGTATGTGACCTTACGCGCGCGGGTGTAGCTTTCAGCACGGGTTAAAGATGAGCACGGGCCAGCAAAATACTGAATGTGCTGTTCGTGGAGACCGACGTGTGTGTTTACTCTGCTGGAATCACACGCAATTACTTCACAGAGTCTGAAGTTGTACCTCTTCTTTTGGTGGGGTATTGCCTACGCGCACAAGCATGTGTGTTTTTTTCCCACTGTGGTTCCCCCTGTGCATGCATACCGTTTAGAGGTCATAGTAGCCCACGTGTTCCATGCGTATATGTTTTTTGTGTTCCTGGGTGCCACACTGTATTGCTGGAGGTAATATTCACGCACGTGTGCTACCGGGGTCGCGTGCACTATTTTTTTTCCTCCAATTTCCTGTCCTTAATTTTTCTTTTACTTTTAATTTTTTGATTTTTTGATTTTTGTGTTTTCTTTTTGGGGGTGCCTGAGCGTTGCGTGACCCGTCATTTCTCCCCAGGGGTCACAGACAGCCTTTCAGGGGCACTGGGATACCTATTCCATCAAGTACCCTGCCCCCTTCTAGCCAATTGTCCAGGACAATTGTTGAGTGAACCTCCCGTAGCCCATTTTCCATCGGTGCCATGGTTGGGAGGCCACCAAAGGCTAACAGAGGCAAAGCTGGGTGTCCTCCCAGGGCTGGACATGGTTGGGCACATGGGCGCAGAGACCAGGGTGGACGGGGAGTCCATGATGGCCAGGGTGGCTACAGGGGTGGAAGAGGCAAGGGTGCCCCTCTGGGACGGGATGCCCAGCCACGTGCTGGTGCAGACATTCCACCACCCCCTGTGGTTCCTGGTGATGCAGCTGTTGCATCACAACCTGGTGCCCATATCAACCAACAGCAATTTACATCTGCTGTCACAGGCCCACGGATGGTGGTAGCTGCAGGTGCAGCTGTGGACACCTCCACCCGGGCTCTGGGTCAGGCAGCGCATGTTGCGTTGTGTGATGAGGACTCCCAGGATGATTTCCATCTTGTCCGGAGGGTGGGCTCATGTGCGTCCACTGTGGCTGTGACTGTGGCACACATATCTGGGGCAGTTATGACATCTGCTGCCCCAAGCAGCCGGGTGGTGGTAACTGCATGTGCAGATGCAGCCAACACTACCCCGGCAGTGACTCAGACCCAAGCCAGACCTTCTGTCCTCATACCAAAACCCACTGCCTTGGTCCAGTCCACCAGTGCCACTGCCCCCACTGATCAGGGCCACATTTCCCCCTCAGGGTAAGTACCATCGTCCAAAAGGAGGAAGCATGCTCCTGCACAAGAGACCGGGACCCCAGACACAGCTCCGGCCTCCGGCACGTCAAGCAAGAAGCCTTTCTACAATCAGGAACTGGACTTCCTTGTGGACTACGTGTCGGAACACGAACACAATATGCTTGTGGGCCCACAGTGCCATACAACGCATCACCAGCGTTGGTTACACTGGCAGCATGTTGCGGATGGTGTGACATCCATGGGATTCCAGGTGCGCACAGCTCAGGACTGCTACAAGTGCTGGAATGAACTCAGATGCAGTGCTAAGCAAAAGTATGCCCCAAATTACACCATGTCTCTGGTGACTGGTGGTGGGCCACCACCAGAGGAGGATGAACTCACTCAGCATGAGGAGATCGCTTCAGAGTTCATCCCGGAAGAACAAATCTGTGGAGTGGGAGAGAGGATGCATTATGATCCATCATCTGTTGAGTATTGATGCGTGTAACTCAATGACATGTCTCTTTGGCATGTGTGACCTGCCCAGCTACAAGTAGGCTCTTTCCTATCTCCAATCTCCCTCACCACCTGTGTTGTTCACCAGGGGTCTTTCCTCTCGGCCCTAATTCATGGAGAGCAAGTGGCAGCTCTTGACTACTGCATTATCATTTATTTTTACAAGTTCCGGTGCTATGCTGATGACAACCAACTCATTTCCTGGCTTACCTTGGCCACCTCTTGTCCCTCCCTTATTTCTGATAGCCTCATTTGCATTTGCTTTTGGTGTACTACCAAAGGTCTCTGTCTGAATGCCAGCAAGACTGGCATCCTCCTCATTGATGCACCTTTGCCATCCTTTGCCATCAATCTTTGGCCAGCCCCACTTGGCCCTCCTCCTGCCTCCACCTGCAAGGCCAAGAACCTCAGGGTCACCTTTGACTCAACACATCCCTTTTACACACACAATTGTGATGTATCTTGGAATGGATTAACTTCTTGCTCCGCCTCCTCAAGGGTACTGTGCCTTCCCTAACATTGTCCTACATGCTCACAGTCTGTCAAGCTCTGGTTCATTCAAGGTTGGGGTACTGTGACAGTCTCTTTCAATATTCGACCTGCCTCCAGCCTCCACCACTAATCCAGTACAGGACTGCAAGACTTGTCCTTGGCCACAAGCCCTGGGATCCTATCTTTCCAGCTCTGTGACCTCTTCATTGGCTACCAGTGGATGCAAGGATGTTACTTCAGATCCTCTGCATTGTGCACAATGTTTTTTTTGGGACTGGGTAGAAAGTACCTTCAACAATCCATCTACCAATTCCATCCCTCTTGAGTCCCTTGCTCCTCTACCCCACACTCCCTCAAGGCCAGTCGTTAATTGAATAAATAAGGTAGGAGCAGATCTGTGTGTACAGATGGGAGCTCACTTTTGAACAGCAAACTGGCCACTTTGAATCTTGAGGAGAGAAATATCTGATTCTGGAAGCACCTCAACACCTTCCTACTTCCTCCTGCATTAGCCCCTCTTCTACCCAGCTGAACAGTTTCCTATGTTGGCACTGTGCCCTGCACACACTCTGTCCATTTACTCAGGTACCTGCTCACCCTGCCTCCTTGCTGCACTGCCTACAGGCCTCCCACATCAATGGGTCCAGTGCGTGTCCGCATACAGTCCAGCACTCTTTGTCTGCACTCATCAGATTTGCCCTGTCCAAAACACTTTGCACTTGCCACTTGCTGGCTGCACTCCCACTTTTTGAATGGACATTCTATCATTGGACTTCATTTTCCTTCTTTGGTCTCCTCTGTTTGGCACGTTCCCCTTCTCCCCCTTCCTGG
The DNA here is from genome assembly GCF_040938575.1 of Ambystoma mexicanum. NCBI lineage: Eukaryota > Metazoa > Chordata > Amphibia > Caudata > Ambystomatidae > Ambystoma > Ambystoma mexicanum. Next base: position 448,440,218 of record NC_090932.1, on the reverse strand, counting down.
GTCTTCAACCCTTCATCCCTTCTCCATGCAGTAGCATGTTCTGTATGTCACTGTGCCCAGTATGATAGTTGTTTTGAATTCCTTTTCTCCCTTGTTCCACTCCCGTTGCTTTTTTGCGCTCTGAGCCACTTGTGTACGAGTGCAATCTTGATGAGATGTCACATCATGTCATATGCATCCTTTGTCCTTGGTGCAGTGTGGCTCACTCTGAGTGTGCTGATGGCAGTGGCTCCCCATACACATGGGCTTTAGGCTGTGCACATCTGTATCATGGCCATGGCTCCCCCAGTTACAGGCCCATGACGACTTTTCAACTGGTGTTGTCTTCTACATGCATGGATGTACTATTGATGGTTCCTCACCTCTCCTCCATCATGTCCACTTCTCATCGGCTGTAGTGACATTTGACTGATGAAATGCAATAAACGCACGCCTACATTGTCTGGCAATGCACAGTTCGGCGTGGAACATGTCATTGCCATGCAGTGCCTCCCTCCTATTGGCCAGAGGGCGGGTGTTTCACGGAAACCATGCTACTTGGTGCATGCCATTTGCACATGATGGCTGTAATTGCTGTTACACTGCCATAATGTTTGAATATTGTCATCACTACATACGTCTTGATGTTGTACATTGACGTGCTACACATGCACTACAATGCACACACCCACTCCTGTGCCAAGTTAAGCCCTTCAAAGTGCCTTCATGATGGTGTTGTGTGATGTTGACCTGACATGTATGTACCCATGCCCGTCCTATCACAGTATGGAAATGCACTAGTGTAGGTGCCTCCTATGGCACATGTACTGTGCATAGTTGATTGTAGTTGAGTGCTGCACATGAACATGCATGTTACATGTATCATGGTGTGTTCAGTTACGTTTCTAGCTGTGTCTATTTGTGTGTTAACACATGCTTTTGATATGTGCTAACTATTTGTTACCTTCTCTCGTTTTGGCATTGGATGTATGCCCTCTAGAGGTTGTGTGTGATGCAGGTGATGTGCAACACGCAATACATATGTTGCATTCACATTTTTCACACATCCTTTATTGCTTTTAGGATGGCCCTGCATTGCAATGCCACTGGATGCATGTTGGGGTTTGAGTTGCCTGTGACATGGCTGTTTCATTATTTGTCTTTCAATGTTGTGAACTGTATGTGTGTGGTATGTGCTACTGACATGCATGTTCTTGTTTCTCTTTTTTCTGTTGCAGGTGATGACGCACTGGCGGCAGAGGATGAAGATGTCATCCCAGACACGGTGGTCAGTTCACATGACCAACCAGGCACCAGTGGTGGTCGTGGGGTGGCAGTCCACGAGAACCCACAGGTGCTCCTTGCCATCGTGTCCAGAGCTGACTCTGAGTCAGGCTCTGATGTATCCTCTGACCACTATGTTGAGGCGGATCTGCATCATGACATGTCGTCGCCGGTAGGTGATCCTGTGTCGGATGGTCTTCTGTCTGCAACACCTGCAGTAGGGGGCCAGGCAGGGTTGGAATGTCTGCCTGTGGTTGTTTCGGGTGCACGGTCACACTCGACACCAGTTGGCCATGTTCCTGGGGCATCAGGTCGACGGAGGGATGCAGTCCTGCAGCCGTGGGCGGCACCAACCCAGCAAGGACCACGGCTCCTTTGGCCCAGCAGGTGTGGTGTCCGGCAACGTGGTGGCCGTGTGCTGCCGGGGTCAACTGAGTGGGAGCGTTCCATGATTGCCATAGCACAGCAACAGGGGGGAGCAGTTGAGATGATTGCTCAAGGTATGGAAAGTGTGGCCCATTCCATCCTCCCCTCTGTAAGGCAAATGGTGCTCCAGCAGTGGGCTATGCAGTCCACGTGCCGCTCACTCAGGCTGGGCATGACGGCGTATGACAGGGCACGCTGGGCTGAAATGGTGGGTCTGCGTGAAACACTTAATGCTCAAGCAGAGGCACACCGTGAGGTCCTGAGGGTGGAACAGCAAGCCCTCCGATCTACTCTAGCTGACCTCATGATAGATCAGAGTAGGTGGACAGAAGACAGGATGGAACAGCTTGAAAGAACCATCTCGGATGAACTCCATGCAAGCCGGGAGTCACTCCGTTTGTCATGTGAGGCCATGCAAGCAGAACTCCGTCTCACACGTCAGTCCCTGAAGGAGGAAGCACGTGTGACACGTGAGGTAACGCATGCTGACCTCAGTCTCATTGCCCACCAGGACCTGGTTTACCAGACCCGCATACTTGCTGCCATTGAGGGGCAAGGCATGGCTAGGCATGGTGAGTCAACTGCACCACATCCACCTTCTGATTCAGATCCAGAGCGTGACGATGACAACCTATCTCCCATATAGGTCGGGCCCTGCAGGCGCTGAGCCCAGTGAGTTTTTTTTTTTACATCAACATCTACACATGTGGGTGTTGAGGTGCACCCTGTACCTCTCCCCTCCTGGGTGCCCCCCCCCAACCCACAGGTCATATATGCCCATTTTTGATTTTTTCTTTCCTGCAATTTATTTTTTTCCGAGCAGTTTTTATTCAGAAAAATATTTTTGATTTTTCATCCTAATTGTATGGTTTTTGGTAAGTATGTTATCTTTTTATTTTCATTTTTCATTTTATTGAATTTTTCTGTTATTTTGTTGTTCTTTTTCAATGATTTCACTTTGGTTTTTATTTGTTATGTTTTTTTCCTGGTTTGCTTCGATTTTATTGATTTTGCTTTTGTTTCTTTCATTACTCTTTTCATTTTTTTATTTCGATTGATTATTTGATTTAATTTGTATTTTCTTTAGAATTCTTTTTTTTTCAATTTTATTTTGTCTTTTGTGCATACATGTGACAGTGTGGTGCTTTGTGGCATCGCAAGGCATCCACAGTGTGTTCCTGCTGGGCCCATTCAGGCTTGTCTTGTGTATGTGTTTTACTTGGGGTCCTGACACATATGCTACTCCTGCTTTCCTTTTCCATGGGCTCGCAAGGATGGCTCGGTGTAACAGCATATCACACATGGGCATTGGGCTTCCGTCATATCTGTGGCCAGCCTGCAGTTCTACTTGTGTGTACACCCCTAGTGGGTATTCCAGATGAGTTCTCCAATGCATGTCTGCACTTCACTTTGGTGAGTATTAAGCTGACTGTGCATTTCATCATGTTGCTTGAGATGTTTGTTATGTATTGACTGTCTATGTTGATGCACTTCCTGCTGTAGCTGGTACCATGCACCCTTTGGCTGAGTACAACACACTGATGGTGGGAGGGGTCCATGTGCTGAGAATGTTGAATTGGGACAGTTTTCCCACAGTGATTTTGATATGCCACATGAAGGCTGCATGCTGAGTTACCCCTGTCACCACGCATTTCAACAACCACCCATTCCTTGCTAGCACCACTTTGGACATTTCGCAGCCCTGGCTGGTGTTTGGATGTGACATCTGAGTTATGACTACATTGTTTGTCATTTAAATTTTCAATTTGTGTCCTGGACCTGCTCCCCCCTCCCACTGTTTGCACTTGGCCCTTGTGAAAATCCAGACAACCAGGATGCTTGAGCCTGCCACCACTATCAAAAGCCCACTAAGGCGGCCCTGTCTAGACCTGTCCACATGCCTTCTTAGTCACTTGAATACCCCCTGTCTCCCCTGCCCCTGTCGGTGTCCCTCTGTCTCCCCCCCTTCATCATCACATCCCCTACTCTCCTGCACCATCAGGTTTCCCTCTGCCCGCTGTGTGTGCCTTCTTTCACTATCTTCCCCATTAGTCATTTTGAGCTTGGCCCCCTCCTCCCTTCTCTCCTCCCTCTCCCTCCCCACCCCACTTTGGCCTCCTCCTTGTACTCTGGCTGTCATTTTCAACCACTACGCCAATTGCCATTGGCCATGGTGATACGTAGGCGCTTGTTCTTTGCAGACATTTGCCCTTCTGCCTCCGTCCTTCCACACCCCACCTTCACCATTTTAAGTATTATTTTGACAGTTAATTTGATCATTAGTCCCTCCACCAGTGATTACAGGTCATCTCTTTCCCCTTTCCCTTCTGTCTTTCTTCTCCACCTCCCCAGAACTAAGTTGATTGTTGTAGACCTACCACAGTTTGTCACTTGTTTTGTTACTTTCCTCACCTCTTCCCTCCTCTTCCATCACTCCCCTCCTTATGTGACTCCTGCACTGCAACTATTTCCGTCAGGCATAGGAATGTTGATGCTAGTTATGTCATCCTACATTCCCTCCCTAGACTCTCCCTTATTGGTCCAGGCAATTGTAATATGTACTTTGCTTTTCCAGTTCATTATCTCACTGTGGACTCTTTGAAGGACATGTAGGAATGTACTGTTCTTCTCCCTTATTAACTCCCTCATTGATGTGCTTTGATGAAGTTAGTGTGTTGGTCATATTATAGATTTCTATGAATCAGTAATGGGTCACTGTCTGCCATTGCCAATGTGGTGTACTCTGTACATGATATGTTCTGCTGGTGAATGGCTGATGCAATGTTGTGATTTCTTTTGAGGTGTCGGGGGATGGGTGTGGTTTGAGACACCAGGGGGTCCTTGGTGCTATGTTCATATGTGCTGTGTACGGGACATTGGCATTCACTTCGTTTCACATGCTTGTATTCTAGGCATGTCCATATGGACAAATACACTTAGGCAACACCCCCCCGCCCCAACTACATTGACACGATGCAAACGTGTGCACCCAGATTGCCTTCTCATGCATGCTGTGTCACGACAATCCATGTTAACCTCCGAGTCACTGATCATGTACATGCATGACAGGGTAATATTTGGTTGAATTTCATTTTTTGAAATGATGCAGAAGGGATTTCACCAATGCAATGCACACTCACTGTGCTGTGCAGTGTGCAGTGTTTGATATGGCAATTTGCAATTGTCCAATGTGCATGGCAACAGGTTTTCTGACTTTTGTTGGTTGCACCACTGGTGGCATGCATTTGTGGCACCATTTTTAGTGTGTGAGGTTTTGGTCACTGCTTTCTTCCGATTCCATGTGAGGTATAATTGTCTGGTGCCTATTTACATTTCTCACGTGGCACTTCACGACTATTGTGTTATGTGTTGTACATATGGTTGGATGTTTTGCAATGCATGCCATGGTATGGTGTGGCAGACAGGGTTCAGGAGTGCTGGGAGGGTTTGGGTGGCATACCAGTCCTTTCATGCCTTGTTTAGCAAGGGGGGGGTGCCTTGCATGTGTTCCCTTTGGTCACATGGGATTGGTTGTGTTTAAGTAGCTAGGGATGCACACAATGTGGCACTTCCGTGGACACATTCTCAGGGTGGTAAGGTAGTGACAGTTGACTGTCCCTTTCTCATCATCGATTGTGACCTGGTATGTGCCAGGCCTGTGTGCACTCCGCTGGGGTTGGAGTTTAGGTGAAAAATGTGGCCACAAGCTGGGTACGGGCTGCCTCGCCACATGCCCTTTCCCCTCCAATGCGCAGTGGCCGTGCATCTGGTTGGGGATGTGGGCGCACCACCATGTCCACCGGTACGCCATGCCGTGTTGCAACTTTGTGCAGGACACATGCTGTCACATGATCCTGCACGCTACTGGGGGTGCATATAGTAGCTGTCCACCAGAGCGGTCAAGGGAGCGGAAGCGTGACCGAATGTGCGCTCCACTATGGCCCTGGTTACAATTTGGGCTGCGTTTTATCTTACCTGGGGTGGTGTGGTGGGGTTCCGTATGGGCGTCATCATGTAGGTGCTCAGAGGGTAGGCACTGTCCCCTGGTAAGGTGATAATAGTTGTCATTAGTTGGGCTTGTGTATTTGTCTGTGTGTGACATGTATGCATGTGCACAGGCATTTGTACTCACCTAGGAGCCATGTGTCGCCATGCTTCGCAGCTTCCGGGCCCGGCTCAGGGCAGACATTCTGAATATGAAACTATCATGGGTGAACCCGGGATAGTTTGCATAGACAGATGTGATGATTCCCTTGGCATCGCATACCACCTGCACATTGATGGAATGCCAGTGCTTGTGGTTTCGATATATGTGCTCAGTGGCCTTAGGTGGACATAGGGCCACATGGGTGCAATCTATGGCACCAAGCACTTTGGGGAAGTGTGCCACCCTGTAGAAGTCCAGGAACACTGCCTGCCTTTCTGCAGGTGTTCTGGGCATGTATATGTGCCTGCGGACTGAGGGGCGTGCAGTGATGATTGCCAACACCTGGTGTAGGCAGCGTGACTGCGCGGCCTGTGAGACATCCCCCACTATGGCAGTTGTCAGCTGAAATGACCCAGTGGCCAAAAAATGCAGTACATTGAGTGCCTTCTCCAAGGGGCTCAATGCCTGGGAGCACAGGGTGGGTGATGTGAGTTCATCCTCCCACTCCCCGGCCAGCTCTAGGATGATATGAGGTGGAAACCTATACCTACCAAAGACCTTGTCATCAGGCATCCCAAAAAGGCTGGTCCTGGGCAAAAAAATGCAGGACCTGGCTATTCTCCTCCTCCTGCAGTGTCCCACGATCACTGCTGTGAGGAATGGGACATTCATCGTAGCTGTATATGCTTGTTTGTTGTTTGCGTGCACTTTTATGCTGCATGAGGGCGCTTCCGCCTACTTTCGTGTGGCGGACGTAATTGCGGGAGTGCATGTGTTTTGACGTGCGTGGGTATTCCCTATTCTATTCCATGAATACATGTAGTTCGCGTGCGTGTAGGCGTTCCGTTTACTTCCCAGCCATACTTCCCTAGTTACGCCCTTATTTTTACACGTTTTTCCCCATTCTGAGGGTTCTGCCACTTGTTCCGCCCCCTTTTTGATGTGTGCGCTGACGTTGTGCGCTTTCGCTGCGCACATCCCAGAAAATACACACGCAGGGCCTTCCATGAATCGCACGCATGCGATTTGCACGCGTGTGCTGCCTTTTTCATGCTTGCGCCAGCTTGTGCCACTGATTTCGGCGCACATTTATTTCATGAATTACCCCCTTATTGTGCTGGGTACTTAATGTGTCTTTTTCTTTTTACTCTAGAAAATTAATTGATTAACTCCTCAGCACCGGATCCTTAAAGAGCTGGACCACTGGAGGATGCCGCTGGATCGGAGGCCCCGGGAAAGCCCCCCATACCAAAGAAGGGGTGAAGGTAAAGTCTCTAGAGACCATAAAGATGATGACCAGAGATGAAGGCTGGCTGTTTTTCATAATAGCCAGTCTCAGGGTATCAGGTGCCATGGTCGCAAAGGCACAGGCTGTGATAGAGCCAGGACTGGCATATGGCATTGCAGTAGAAGAAGCACCAGGTTTTATCTTGGGGAATAGAAGGTTGTTGTATCAGAACATGTATATTACCCTAAATCCGGACTTCATCATTGAAAGATTTTTGAATGAAACAGAGATTACGTCAGATCAGGTAAAGGAATGGGTGCAACCCCGCAAGGAGGAAGCTCGAGGACAACCAGAGAGATCATATTGCAGTTAGAAAAGACTTTTGTGAGTTTATGCGGTATAAAGAAAAGCAGAGGGAAGCAGATGGCGGGTTTGCTCGTGGCATCCATTGTGTTGACTATCATTAGCGCCGTAATGGGCATGACAATGTCCACAGCCAATGCAGTGTGTCTGTGGGTGCTTTAAGTGCTAAGGCACAGGAATTAACATATGATTTAAAATTGCTGCAACAACCGTTAGATGGAATCAGGTGTGGACAAAATGAGGCGATCAGATATGTAAATGAGAGTATCTTGGTACTGAACCAACAAGCCAAAATTGTGGAGCATAGTACTGTTGTCATTGTTAAACACGATAAATTGTTGCATGATATTTTAAAAGTTGTAAACCCAATTGAGAGGTTGATCGAGAAATATTTACGGGAAATTCAAAGTGTGATGTTTCAATTAATTCAAGGACATGTACCTTGTATTTTGTGTCATCTGATATCATCCGATGGCACGGATCACACAAAGAGAGGCGGAAAGGATACAGGAAAAGATTGTGTTTGAGATGGGAAGTGCCAAGCCTTTATACATAAATATGGAGAGGATGGAAATAGGTTTCCTGTTATGCATTCCATACATTCCATACATTGCTCCAGAGTTGATTTAACAAACCAAGTTGGTACATAATGTAGGTCTTTGCAGGGTGAGAAATATATGCAGGCTAGAACGCCGGAGATGTGCTGTTTCAATCCTGGGAACCTGTGTTTATCTAATTCCAAATTTGGATACTTGTGTGAAATTCAAACAACAAAATTATATATGTCCGGGCAAGCCATTTATTCCTGATGCAGCAGATGCAATTTGTGGGTTGATTTCGGATCCTGGGGTATCTGGGGGGGTGTGAGGTGGTCATTAGTAATCCCGAAGTTGAGGAACTGGTCCATGCTGAGTTAATTAAGGATAAGTGGTTGGTGAGTACCTCAATGAAAAAGTATACCGTTACTCACCTTAACAATAGACCTTTTATTGTAAAACAGTTGAAGCATTGTGTGTTTTACATGTCTATCCCAAAGGATGCAGTTGTATTGGTGGGTGGGCTAACTCTGTTTCGTGCTGATGGCGATTTGTGGGAGGGAAAGGTACAAAATATTGAGTTTTTTTCAGAAAAATACGTTTCCCATTGATCCAGATGTGGAGTTCTTGCTGAAGCATAACAATTTACATATAATTAGAATGAATCTGAAGAAGGATAATATTAATTTGAACAATCACAGTGGTCAAGTGGTGCTCGCTTTGACATCCGTGCAGAGCCTGCTAACGCAGGTTTGAATCCCGGTGGGGCTAAACTCAGCCTTTCATACTTCTGAGGTCGATAAATGAGCACCACACACCGTGGGTAATAATAAGCAGCGCTCAGATACCTGAGGGTTCGTAGCGCTATATAAATGCCAAATTACTATTATTAATAATCTAGGTTTGATAGAGGCAGATAAGTTCAATTGGGGGACATGGGTTGAAAGAGGTTTAGTGATTTTGGCAGTTCTGATAATACTGATTTTGGTATGTTTGATTGTTCTCAAGAAGAAAATGTTGATCCTTGTTTTGATGACAATGGGAAGGGAGACATTTCAATTGGGAGCAGCACGTACATTTTAAAGCGTTTGATTTTGTTTCACCTGCAGTGATGTCCAGTGGATCCCAGCAGTAGAAAAAGGAGGGAGTATGTAGGGATAAGTATGTGAGGTACAGGGGTTCATACATATGTGGTGGTAGGGGGTTCATGTAGAAATACAAACATCATAAATAGTCAGCGCGTGCACCAAATTGAAATGCACACCTCATCACAGTGAGCACATGTTAAAATTTGTTAATTCAGGATAATTTTCCATTTGACTGAACTTGCACCAAATCTAATAACTAACATACATTAACATACTAACTTAATGAATCCCATTTAACAAACTGAATCTTATATCCTTAACATGGAGTGCAAATCAGTTTACATGGGAATAAATGTTCTGAATCCAAATTTGAAATGCATGTGGCTTCATTCAATGAGATTTATTAAACGAGCAGCATAGTAGTGGATTGTGGTGAGCTGCGAAATATGCAGTTATGCTGTTGAAGAACAATCCTCTGCCTGGAGCTGGGCTGAGCCAGTGCTGGGAGCGCGACCTTCCTTAGCCATGAAGAGCCAAGAGAGAGGGGTTTTCCACAGTCAGCAGTGCCAAGAATCTCATCAATTTCTAGGTAATTATGTTTTTTTAAGTGAGGCATGCTGGAGGATCATGTCCATTAGTCAGTCAGGGGGGCTCATTGCATGTGTAATGTTTCAATGTGAAAAGTGAATGTGATTCTGAATTTACAAGGTTTTGTTTTTATAGTTGGATATTCATAAAGTCTAAATCCTGCCAAGTCCTGTACTCCAAGGTCAGATTAACGGGACTGATTACAGTTCATTCTATTCTTGAGATGTGCTGTTTGTGATAATTCTTTTTCTCATGTTCGCACGAACAAATGTGTTCATTGCAGAGCTGCTACCAAGTGTAATTGGTAAGTGTATCTGTCATGATAAAGACACAGTATACAAATTAATTCATGTCCCGATGCTTTTTGTGACCTGTGGTTAGTTAATATATTTAATCTGCACGCAAAGACAAGTGTGCAAAAGTGAATATTTTTATGGGGATGGTTTGATGTGAATTCTATAGATAGAAAGTGAGCGAGTGTGCAGTATTTCGTTGTGCATGTTTATAACTGTGCAGATCTGCCCTCAGGGCATTTTTCAGCATCGTATATAAGTTGCTGAACGGTAGATTTACCACTCAAGCCAAGTATATTATTTTCAGTAACTAGTATTTGGAGAATCCCTGGGAAAAAAGGACTGGTGTTAGGGGTAACTCCTCCAGAAATTATATCTAACAGGGCCACAGATCTCCCAGCAGGCCTGACCTGCCAGCAGGTTTTACAATGAAGCACTGTTACCGTAAACAACAGTGCCAGGGCTTTAGTGTCCCCATTCTGTCCTACTCCGTGGGAATGGGGATTTACCGTACCGCCACCGCTTATGATATCCCGATAGCACCCGGATGTCAGGCAATGGTAACGGTGTTGTGGGATTGGCGGCAACCCGCCTGTAGCAGCGGTGGGTAACCGCCAACCTTGTAATGAGGCCCATTGCCTGTTTAATGGCACCATCGGAATATGACCCATGTTATAATGTCTGACGATACAAATGTGTCAAAGCAAAACTGTTTTTTTCATAGCCAATGCACACATGCCTACATATTCTAGGATTTGGTCAATTTAATATTAAAACTGAATTCATAGAATGAGTGTGTTAGTGAGTTTTTTAAACAAAATGTGGGTTTGGTGTATTTTGTACTGGCGACCATTGCAACATTTTTGCTAGCCACATTTTGTGTGGGAAACATGTACCATGCAATTTTTTCACTGCATAGAGAATTAAAATCATTTGGTGACAAGTGAGTCATTGAGATGCGGCCAACATCTACAAAGTATCACATTACTAATCACCTCCATTATGGTCTGTGATTAAACATATAAGCAAATATGGATTTAATTTGAAAGCGACTGATGCATGGATTCATCAATGTATATGCAATTTTGAGTGATCATTTGTGGCTCATAGCATGAATGCAAAAACGGTTTAAAGTTTCAAGTTAAAAAAACAGGAATCAGAAGTGAAAGTAATTTCTCGACTCAATATAGTCAGTTAGCTTCTTCATTTTGTAAATGAGTTACACCCCAGCGGCTCGTCTGACAACCCCTCTGCCACCACCGTTATTTTCTCACCTGCACCTCCCTCATTCCACATTCTCCATTCTAGTTCTACATAAGGCAGAACGTTACACACCTCCCTACATTGTGAGCCAACAAATGACATGGCAAGAATAACAACTTAGTAACAAATATATGCATTTTGGATAACTATATACAAAACCTTAGAGCACAAAAAACAATGTATTCACATATCCATGTGTATTAGCAGATTCATAAATCATACATTCCTATTAGTACATTTACTCCACACACTACCTCAAATAACTTGGTTTGCAAAAATTCCCTTTCACCCCTTTCTACCTCCTCTGACAAAATACCTCTTCCTATACTACTTACGCCAGACATCCTGCGTTCTCTATTCACATTTCAAACTTGACCATCTTAGGTTTGTACTGCTCCGTGCAAGCTCTCTGCGACCTTGATAAGCTCAGACAAGATGAATCCTGCATTCCTCCTTCCAGAAGAAAGCTTTATCTGCACCCCATCTCCTACATTGATAACCTTTTTCTTGGTAGCCTTTTTCAGATCAAAATGGACCTTATTATCCTATTATCTATCTTAAACTACACTGATAGTATGAAGATCCATCTTGGACAATTTAGCCCTACCCAACCACAGCAGACATACCGTGGTATTAGGCTTTCTCCCTCTGAGCATCTCAAAAGGCGATACACCTGTGGTAGATTGGGGTGTAAAGCAATAACCTAATACCATATCATCAGAAGCCTTCTTCCAATCTCTCCCTTCTGAAATGGCACCCCGGATATTTTCCTTAATGACTCTGTTGAATCGTTCCATAATACCATTTGTTTCCACACTGGTGCAGAGCTCTATGCCATTGCATGAAAAACAATGTTTCCATCTTCTCAGACACCAACTGCACCCTGTTGTCTGTCAAAGGTATAGAGGGATATGACTCCCTCCTAAAAATGTGTCCAGAAAAAGAATGATATCACAGATACATACATTCTTTACCCTCAATGTCTCTAGCCATTGAGACAGCAAATCCACTAGCACTATACATTATTTAAGAGTTATTTGACTTCTCACAAGACCCACAATGCCCAGTCCCACATGTTCCCACGGTATGGATGGAACAGTCAATAATTTCATTGGTTTGGTTCTGCTGGTGCCACCCTTGGCAGAGTTCTCACACATATTACATTCTCTTATTAATCTTTCTACCTGTGTATCCATCCCCGGCCACCAATAGTCTTGCCTTATCAACTGTTTAGTCTTGGACATTCCTTGATGCCCTTCATGCGCTACCATAAGAGTTTTGCTCCTCACTCCCACTGCAGGAAATAACTTGTCACCTCTCAAAATCATGCATCCCTGCCCATGCAGTTCATCGAAAATCATTCTCATAGCATCTGGTACGACTCCTTTCTGTATCTCTTCACAGCACTTTCTACCTTCTCCTTAATATCCATCATAACAACATCTGCAATCATGGCATCTTTCCATTCCTCGTCTGACACTACCTCCTGATCAACCCCCAGTATCTGATCCCCCCTGTCCTCATTGATATTGTTGCTCCTTTACCACATTAGTCAGACACAAAAGACAATCAGCTGCCTTATTCCTAACACCCAGTGCATACTCCACATCCCAGGTATACTCCTGTAAACTCACAACCCATTTCCTATATCTGAAAGAGACCTGGTCCAGACCCTTTGTAGTCATTATCTCCTTCAACCGTTTGTGGTCAAAGTGAATAGTAAATCTTGCACCCTGGAAAAATGGCATGGACTTATAAATTGCTAATTTCACTGCCAACAACTCCTTATCTATAGTTGAGTAGTTCTTTTCTGCATCCTTAAGTACTCTGGAGGCAAATGGTATAGTACACTCTCTCCCATTATTTCTTTGAGACAGAACAGCTCCTAGCCTTCCTTCCCAACTCTAATAACCTCTTCTAAAGAGGTATTGTTCTTGGACCACAGGGCCTCTCTCATTTTACTGTCACTGCACTCAATAATGAGTTGGTCTCGCAAACTTTCCTGAGTGTTTCCAAAGTTGCACGATGATGCCAAAACCCTCAAAGCACTGACATATTGTTCTACTGACTCGTTTGGCTCTTGCTTTCTCTTCTCGAAATGGTATTGCTCTAAAAATAAATGCTTAGAGTTTTCTCATAGTGGTTGTCCAACATCTTTATACATTACTCAGTCAAATTACATAATTGTTCCTTTGATCAGGTTGGGAAGTTTTCAAACTGGTCTTGTCCATAGTTGCCTAGGCAATGTATCAATAAACACTTTTTCCTCTCACTCGAAACGTTTGGACCGAACACGAATAACCTGTACGTAGTGAACAAATCATTTCTTCCATCATTTCCACGGTATGACAGGCTCGCCTCGTGTTTCAAGAAAGTAATTAGGGGGTGGCACACCCTGCATGCTTGCACTAATACTTATCTTCAGGTCACTGACACGAAGAAGAGAGAACAAAATAATGACTGTTGTGCACTCCCCTCTTTTTTTTATTAGTAGTAGTACAGAGACGAGGAAGAAGATCTAGTGGGGGGTACTTTTTGGTAATCTTGCAATGCCTCAAAAATCTGCTAGAAGTTATGGGGTTCAATAATTTTGCTGGGATCAGTATATCTTGTGTGTACATGCATGATAAAAGTTATGACCTGCGGGTTGGTTACTAATTGTATGTTGACTGTCCAATATCTAAACTGAGTGGGTAGGTGTTTTGGGGTATGTGCTGGCTGCTTTCTTTCTGATATGGCTGTTGGGGAGTGTAAGTTTGTATACAGCTCATGCTACATGTGCTAGGGTTGTCATGAGGTCCATTACATATGCTGGTATTCTGGTGCCGCAGGGATTATTATCTGCATGACAATTTGGATTGTCATTTGGTCGGTGTGTTATGTTAGGTGGATGTTTAGTGGCCTGATAAGTGTGGCAACCACAGACTGTATTTTATGTTTTTGTGGAGGGAATTTGTGTGTAGATTATGGTATATGTTATGCATGGGCACAATTTAAGCATGTCCTAGAGCAAACATGTCCTACTATTGATTACCTTTCCGCAAAAGTGCCCAAACTGATCTCCTTGAAGAAATCAAGGAAGTCAGGATGTAACTCCTCTAACACTTTCAAATATTCATTGCTCACAATAGGGAACACCTTGCCGCCAATAAAACAAAATCACAAGGCTGCTTCCAAGTTCTTCTCATCGGCTGAACAACAAAAGTCTTTACCATAGGTGTCACACATCGCCCCAGTGCTGTTGACATGCTCCATACAGTACCTTTGAAGTAAAACGTCATCACTCTCAGGACTTTTCTCACTCCAAGGACATCTTAGGTCAATAGCACCAACCAGACCCACAGTACTTGTAATGGAAAAGTGTCTTTCTGCTCTGCTACGTATGCAGAGGTAAATGGTTAAGATGACTTCGAAACCTTCCAGCCATCACCTCTTTTGTTTTTCTGCAGTCACCCCGAGTGGGACGTGTATGCCCCAATATGGGTCCCATGCCTGTTGGACCTAGAGACCCAAGCTACTCCCCACTGTTGAGGCCCAACAAGGCCCAAACATGTTTGGGGATGCGTGTGGTCTCGTGCAGAAGAGATGTGAACAAGCAGTTCGGGCTGGACTGCACCTTTTGGGGTAAAACCAAGCCTGATTTTTATATGATCTTTTCCCTTTTCTAAGGCTTGGCAAGCGAAGAACACTGGGTTGGAGAATTTTCCAGAGCAAATCCAGACGTTAAGATTCATTCCAAACCTTCCAGCCATCACCCCTTTTGTTTTGCTAGTGGGACGGGTATGCCCAGACATGGGTCCTGTCCCTGCTGTGCCCAGAGATCCAAGCTACTCTTCACTGATGAGGCTCAAAAATGCTGAAACATGTTTGGGGATGTTTGTGGTCTCCTGCAGAAGGGATGTGACAAACCAGTTCAGACTAGACAGCAACTTTTGGGTCAGGACCCAGCCTGATTTGGATATGGTCTTTTCCCTTTTGTAATGGCTTGGCAGGTGAAGAAAAATGTTCTGGAAGTTAAGATTAATTCTAAACCTTCCAGCCTTCACCTCTTATGTTTTGCTGCTAGCAGGTCGCCAGTCAGAATTTTTGACAGCACTTCTCTTTCTCCAGCACGCTGTCTCTGTGTAATTCACCTGTCACTACCCCATCTTTCAACGGATGTTGTTGGGCACATCAACCATGTAAGCAGACAGCTGAAGAGCACCAGAATGGCAACAGGGCTTCTAGCAGGCACAAGCAGCTCTATCCTCACTGTGACAACAAAGATGATGCTCATGTTTGCTGGACTTCTCCATACGCCTCTAATCCTCCTTAGAGTCACCAAAGCAATGACTCCATAGCCTGCTCCAATATTCAGCCGACCAACCAGCATTTCCATCAATCAGGGACAGAGGACAGCAAGGGTACCATCCCTGCCAAGTGCCTCTGGGGGGCAGTAATCTGGGGTCTCATGCCCCCCCCTACTGCAGGCCCACACAGCAAGTTCTTCAACATGTCACCAATGTTTATGTCTGCGCTGCGGGCAGACAGACCTGGTGGTGCTATTTGGTTGTTTGTTTGTTTTATTATTTGTAATGCGCACCAGACCTGAGGGTATCAGGCTGCAGAAGAACAAGAATACTTTCAGTTTAGGATTACACAGCTGTATGAAAGATACAAATATATACAAGAGGGATAATATATGCAGTGATAAAAGGTCAAAGTAGTATATACAAACAATGTAGTTGAAGACAATCCCTCAAATAGCACAGTAGCATAAAAATGTACAGTGCCGGAGCTAGGAGGAAACCAGTTGTATTAGTGGTCATTTTCTTTAATCCAGTTAATGATGTTGCGTCTAAAGTTCGGGTAAGTTTGGTCCGCCCTTAAGGGAGGGTGTAGAGAATTCCAGAGCTGTGCAGCTTTGACTGAAAAGCTACTACCTCCAGCTTTGGTAAGTTTAAATCTTGGAACAATCAGGCAATGTGAATTGTCAGTTCTTGTTGGTCGATAGGAGGTTTTTCTATTAAATCTCTCTATAAGATAGCAACGAGCACCATTATTTAAGCATTTGCATGTTAGCGAGGCAGTTTTGAGCAAGAGTTTAGCACTAGTGGTGAGCCAGTTGTTCTCTCTCCTTATCTCTGAAATGTGAGCTTTTTTGGAAATACCTAAAGCTGCTCTGAGGGCATTATTTTGGAGGATCTGGATTTTGTTAATGAGGTACTTGTTAGCACCCACATATAAGGAGTTACAGTAGTCCAGTTTCAATACAATTAAAGCTCTGGCCAAGGTGGTACAACTGTTCTTGGATATGAATGGTTTTCCAGCTCTAATTAGTTTGCATGTGCATGCAGTGGCAGAGGCCATGAAGTCAATCTGTTTGGCAAAAGTGAGGGTGGCGTCTAGGTAAAAACCTAAGGTCTTTACCTCATTGGCAACTTTGATGACATTTCCATCGATATTAAAGCTGGTGTATTTATAGCCAAGTTTATTTAGGTTGGAAGTGGTTCCCATGATAAGGAGCTCGGTTTTGTCTTCATTCAGGCATAGACCATGGGCGGCCATCCATGCCTGGATGATGAGGTATATCCTATTCACCAAGGCCAAATCCTTATCATAATCCCCAGTAAGTGGTATGAGAATCTGGGTATCATCTGCATAGTTAGTGTAGTTGACACCAATAAGGTCAAGATCATCGAAAAGGGGCTTAGTGAATATGTTAGACATGGTGGGTGAGACACATGAACCCTGGAACACTCCACAAGTAGTAGAAATGTAGTCTACGGATGCTGAGGGTGAGAAGACTTGCATAGTCCTGTCACTCAAGAAGGATTGGAGCCAGCCTATGTCCTCCTGAGATAAGTGGGCTTCTGAGTCCAGGTGATTACATAAAACCTTATGGTACACCAAGTCAAACGCAGCTGAGAGATCAAGTAGAAGTAGTAAGGCAGACTTCCCTTTGTCCTTCAGTGCATCGATTTTGGCCTTGAGGTCGATCAGCGCTGTTTGGTCCCATGTTGAGGCCTGAAACTTGAATGACGGATGCCTAGAAGTTGGTTGTGTTCCAAATACTCCTGTATTTGGAGATAAGCTATCCTATCTAAAATTTTAAGCAGAAATTGTACTGTGGTGATAGGCCTGTAGTACCAGAGGAGAAAGATGTCTTAATTAACTTAGATATGAATGATGATAAGTCTCTGGCAGCATCTTTCATGATTTGGGCTGGACAATTGTCGCCTTGACAGTTGGAGGGTTTGAGGGAGAGGATGACTTTTTCAACCTCGAGAATTGATACTTTTGTGAAACTAAAGCGGGGTATGCGTTTATGTTCCGGCATGAGAGTATTAGGTAGAGAGAACATGTTAGGGAGGTTCGCTTTTTTATTGGCAATATTGTCCTGTAGTAAAGCAACTTTAGTGGATAGGGCTTTTTGTATATTTGTACACCATTTTTTGTCTTTCACACAGTTGTCTGGTACAAGGATCGGGGTTTCGAGTTCTTTTAAGATTGTTTATGCTTGAGTTAGCTTGTTGGATTCTCTTATTGTAAGTTTCCCGTTTGGAAAGAAGTATTTCCTTCTTGTAGAGGGATGAGATATTAATAAGGTTGAATCTATTCTTGTCAGAAGTGAGTTGCCTCCAGGAAACTTTGCATTTCCTTTTTTCTATTCTTAGCGTTTTGAGGTGAGGGGTGAACCAGGAGTTCAGATGAGTTATAGGTTTGCTGTTTCTCATTTCTTAGGGGGCAATGGAGTCTAGGGCTTTGCTCATGATTTTGTTATATATATTGACTAGGGTAGTGGGATCAGTAGTCGCAGGTAGTGAGTTAAGTGTTGGCAATATTAAAGGTAGTAAGTTATCACTTGTGATGTTCTTTTTGTTCCTTGTTAGTATAGGGGGGGTAGATAGGTTGTTTTTATTAGTAGAGGTTTTAGCTATTAATGAGAATGCTAGAAGGTGATGGTCTGTCCATACCTGTGGCATTATGGCTGTGATAGAGGCACTGCAGTTGTAATCTGCCACCCAATGAAGCGTTCTTCCTTTGTCTTGGGTTGATAGTGTCACTTTTTGAGTGAAGCCGAATTCAGTGAGAGCATTGGCAATTACAACTGCTTGCTGGTCTTTGGGGTTGTTAAGTCCCAGGTTGAAGTCGCCTAGTAAGAGAACTTGAGAGGCTTTTTTAGGTTATCAGATAGAATAGTGGAAATATCCTCCTCAAATGAACCGATAGGGCCTGGAGGTCTGTATATTTAGGTTAATAGATAATGTTTGGGATCCAGAGATGGGTAATTTAGCGGTCAAAGTTTCACAAGATTTAACGTCATGTGAAGGTGCTAGCCTCATGGCTAGGTTAGTCTTAGCTATGAGGGCTATGCCTCATCCGCAAGCCTCAGATCTATCTGCTCTGAGAATAGTATACTTGTCAGGAACTGTGAGCATGAGGGCGGGGCCTGCTGCTGTGTGAAGCCAGGATTCAGTGATAGCTAGAAAATCATAATTTTCAGCCTGTATAAGATCAGCTATCTCTGTGGCATGAGCTACTAAGGGTCAGGCATTGATTAAAGCATCTTTAAGGTCTGGAGCACTGTTGTCTATCAAAGTGTTATGTAGAATTAGGTTATTGGTTTCATTATCTGATATTATCGTGTAGGGTTTGTTCTGCTCATATTTATTGTTAGTAAGGCTGTCCTTTTTGGTTGAGGGCTGAGTAGAATGATTATTATTATTATCAATTGAGTTAGATTGTTTAGTGTGTGGGCATTTTTTCCTAGTGTATACATTAGCCATTGACCTAGCAGGAGGTTCGAATAGTTTTGGAAGCCTAGATCGAAGTCTGGAATTTCTGAGGGAAATGTTACATGGTCTATTGGTTTTGGGTAGACTCTGGCTGCGATCAGACATAGTTAACAGTTGTAGTTGACTGGGGTTGCCAGGCACCTGTGGGAAGGCTGAGGTATCCATGAGGACAGATAAATGACTTATAATGGTCGAGTCCTGTACGGGTTGTTTATATGGGTCCATGATACTGGACAGTGAACCCAGTGCTAGTATGGCCTGCAGTAAGACTGTGTATAGGCCAGTTACAAACATAGCGCGCTAGGATTGAGCATTGTCTCTTTAAAATGGTCTGAATCAATTTGAGTGCCAAGAGAGTGAGGGACAAGCAGGTATAATGCTGATTATTATTGACAGAGTAGGACACTGTCATTAAGATAGGCTCATACAGTTTGCTTGTTCAATATGCTAGCAGTGGAATGAAGTACAGGCATGTGTAAGGCCTTCTGAACTGGATGATGACATGGACACGGGACAGCCACAGAAAGAACCGCGGACGGAGGTTTTAATGTCAAGACAGCAGCAGAGAGGGCCTTGGACGGAGGTCCCAGCTGCAACAGAGATGAGAGATGGGAACCGCGGGGAAAGGGGCTCACGACCGAGTCTCAGGAAGGACAGCGTTGAGATGAGCCGAGAAACTGCAGGTGCTCTTCTGGCCTTGGCGCGTAAGGGCGAGGTGGGGAGGTGCGAAGGGGGAAAGGGGGACCTTGTCGTGGAGAACCCAAAAGTAGAGGAGAGGGAACGGTGTCTCTGGCTTCTGTTCATAAAGAGTAATGCAAAGGAGGACTGTAGCAGGTGGACAGTAGCCGACGCCTAACAGGGTGAACGGCGTGAACCTGACCTTTCGCTACCCGCTCCCCTATAATGCCTGAAATCAGAACACTCACCTTTCTTTCCTTCCAGCAGCGCTTCGAGTAGGTCAGAACCTCCAGGGCCCCCGGGGGTGGCAACCGCTCGCGTTTAGCCAGTCTTGGCGATAACAGCATCATGGCAAACTTCGTTCAGAAAGGAAGGGGGTGGGGTTTATGGGGATACTTATTGACTACTAAACCAAACCCTTCCTGATTGGCTAAAACCCTTCAGCCCCTATATAAAGTGGAAACTAATGATGGATTGTGTGTGTTTCGTTCAATCTCTTTCAGAAAAACAGAACAGAGGGAGAGAGAGCCACACCAGAGACGCTCTGGGCATACGAGGATTAACCTACGGAGGACGCTGGTTCATCATTACAGAAGAGCGATCAGAAGACTGAATTGAACGCCCTGATTTGTTTATTTTCCTTTCCTTCTGGACTCTTTAAATCCTGAATAAAAGGCTAATTCAATTAAAACCACTCTGCCTTCCTGGCTCATCCTTACAAATTTGGTGGCAGTGGTGGGATAAAGGAGCACGCAATGGAGGGCATAATAAAAGCCTTAACTGAAGGTCAACAGCAACTTCAACAAATCATACAGGTCCATTCTCACCAGGCACAGACTGATCGTCAAACCTTAAAGCAAGCCTTACAGCTGCAGGCCGCCAGTCAGGACACTCTGAAGAAGGTGACTGAGGCTGTGGTGTCTAGTAGAGTAAACCCTATGGCCCCAACAGCAGTCCTATGGAAATTCTAACCCGGTGAGGAGCTGTGGTACTTTTTTACCAATTTTGAAAGAGTAGCCACAACGCCCAGTGGCCCCTGGAGAAGTGGGGTCACTTTATAGCCCCCTTGTTAACTGGAACCATGCAGGGGGCATATCAAGCTGCAAGTCCAGCTGGGGACACATTTTACACTGAGATTAAAAGGACAATACTCAAATGTATGGGCATGGACAAGGAACCTTATCGAATCAGGCTCTGGGACACCAAGCTAAAGCCAGGGGAAACACCCCGACAGTTGTACTACCGCATCCAGGATATAACGGACAAGTAGTGTCCAAGATGTGATGGACAAAATAAAGCTGGACCAGTTTACGGAGACCCTGCCTGCTAAGATGCAACGTTGGGTTTGACAGCACCACCGACTCACTTTGGCAGAAGCCATTGACATTGCTTCAGCCTTCCAAAAAGCACAACCATGAAAGGTCCAGGAACAAGCGAACAAAGACCTCTTCAAATGGAGTCCAAGGCTGTTTCATGGCCCAGTGTAAGCAGACAGCCTCAGTGTTTTGACTGTGGGGGTTGGGGGTATATAGCGAGGTTTTGCCCCAAGAAACCTATACCTGCTGAGCCAATGGAAATAGGGTTTGTTCAAGGAAGAGAATTCCGGAGAAGTCGAGAGCCCTACTTCCTAGACGTCTGAGTGAATGGAACACCCAGACAAGCCCTCCTAGACAGCGGAAGTGAACAAACGGCAGTCAGACCGGAAGTAAGTGGGGTTGGGGTAGGGGTGGAGTCTCAGATACCTATAAAATGTGCACACGGGGACACTAAATCCTATCCCTCAAAAGAAATTACCATAGAAGTAAAAGGGGTTGATTCTAAGATGAAGGTTGCCATCATGCCTCATTTGCCAACACTGTACTGTTAGGGACCAACCTTCCCTCATTTCCAGATTATGTAAAAGATATAGAATGGTTACAAACAGCTCCATTCTCCCGAATAGACCTAAGATGTACACAGACGTAACCCCACAAGAAAAGCAGAAATGAAGTACGAAGAGTAAAGAGGGGGTGGATTGAAGGGAACAAGTTTACGGGAGTCATAGACTGGTTACCAGAGGCTAAAAAACATACGTATCGAAGTGAACTAGGATCCGATTCCACCTTGAGCACGGCATGGGAACAGTCCCTTGCTCATCCCGAGACGGGTTCAACCTATCCGTGATTCAAGTCATCAAGAGGACTTTTGTATCGAGTGACTAGAGATTGAGCAAACCAAGAGGTGGAACACTTGTTAGTACCCCTAAGTTTCAGGTCAACGGTAATAAAATGATCGCATGATGAGACAACAGGTGGTCATATGGCCAGGGAAAAAACCCAAGAAAAAGTGTTTAAAAGGTTTTATTGGCCAGGGGTATACCGGGATGTGATCCGATACTGTGAGGAGTGCATTGTCTGTCAGATAACCAATCCAAGATTACCTTCTAAGACTCCCTTGCACCCAATGCCTCTGATAAAAGAACCCTTCATCAGGATAGGGATGGATAACGTGGGAACCCTAGAGCCTAATAACCATGGCCACCAATACATCCTGGTCATCGTTGACTATGCAACACGGTGCCCAGATGCTTTCCCAATGAGGGGAACGAGTGCAACACAAGTATGTAACCTACTGGTACCTTTCTTTGCCCGGGTGGGATTACCCGCCAAAATAATCACTGACCAGGGTCGATATTTTGTCTCCGGGGTCATGCGGAAAGTGTGCCAACAACTAAACATCAGGCAGATCTGAACAACTGTCTATCATCGCCAGACAGATGGCCTTGTGGAACAGTACAACAAGACCATTAAGCAGATGTTAAAAAAAGGAACTGAACCTTCAGGGGCAAATTTGGACAGAGTACAACCATGGGTCCTTATGGTGCTAAGGTGCCATGGGGTTCTCCCCATTTCAACTGTTGTTTGGACACAAACTTTGGACAGTACTTGATATAGCTCGAAGTGAATGGGAAGATCAAGAAGAGGAGACCCAGCTCACTGACTATGTTATAGACCTTTGCGATAATTTCACAAAACTAAGAGAAATGGCCCAAGAAAACCTTGGCCCGTCCCAGGCTACACAAGAGAAGTATTATAACCGCAACGCCAGGGTACGCACCTTTCAGAAAGGCGATAAGGTACTAGTCTTATTGCCCACTTCATACAACAAAATTCTGGCCCAATGGAGGGGCCCATACTGTATCAGCGTGCTAAGGCCAGTCAATTACTTAATAGAACAACCAGACAGGAAAGAAAAGACAAAAAACGATCACATACATCTTTTAAAGGAATGGAAGGAACCCACTATGATCCCAATGGGAGAGGATGCAGTTATTGAACCAACCATCAACAGTGCGGCAGAGCCATCAGCCCTTCAGTCGGTCCAGTGGGGTCCTGAGTTGACAGAAGAAAAGAAAAGAGAACTTCTGGAGTTCCTTACACCTTTAAGTAGTGTGTTTTCATTTTTCCCTGGTAGTACCACCCTAATAGAACACAGCATAGAGACACTTCCGAAACGGTTTGTCAGAATACGGCCCTACCGGTTGCCATAAAGCAAAAGAGCCTCAGTTCAGGCAGAAGTGTAGGAAATGTTGAAGCCAGGAGTCATCGAACACTCTACAAGTCATTGGTCCTCTCCAATAGTGTTGGTACCCAGACTGGATGGATCCACCCGGTTTTGTATGGACTAGAGAAAACGAAATGACATATATACCTACCAAGCATATTCTATGCCTCGCCTAGACGAATTATTGGAAAAGCTAGCGGCAGCACAGAATCTTACCACAATAGACTGTACCAAAGGTTACTGGCAGATACCTTTAAGACAAGAAGACAAGGTCAAGATGGCTTTCGCTATACCATAAAGATCATACCAGTTCCCTGTCTTGCCTTTCGGACTACACGGCGCCGAAGCAACTTTTCAATTGCTAATGAACATGGTACTAGCTTCCCATGGAGACTATTGTTCGGCGCACTTAGATGATATCATAGTCTATAGCAATTGCTGGAGCGACCATCTCAACCATCTGCAGAAAGTGATAACAGAACTGGATACGGCGGGTTTAAAAATCAACCCAAACAAGACGACCATAGGAGCACAACAAACCAGGTATCTGGGTAATCTGGTTGGAGGAGGGAAAATCAGACCGCAACTAGATAAGGTAGAAGACATTCTACATCTTCCAATGTCAAGTAACCAGAAACAGATCAGAGCCTTTTTGGGTTTTGTGGGTTATTATAGGAGGTTTATTCCCTTATTCTCTTCAGTAGCAGCTCCATTGACGGAAGCCCTGAAGTCTACCTACAAAAAGGACATACACACTGATACAGAGGTCCTTCAAGCGTTCCACCGATTTAATTCTTCCTACAAACGCATGCCTCTGGTTCTGTTTAGGGGCAGTACTCTCACAGGGTGTTTATGAGGACTTATATCCTATTGTTTTTATCATTCGAAAACTCTTGCCCCATGAGGAGGCTTAATCAACAATAGAAAAAGAATGCCTAGCCATTAAGTGGAAAGTGGAAACATTAAGGTATTATCTCTTGGGAAGGTCAGTGATGACTAGGGGAAAGACCAATCAGGGACGGTGGGTGCGCTGGGAGGCAGGAGGCGAATACAGCGGGGAAGAGGGTGTCAAGGGAGGAGAGGCTTCTCAAAGGGACATGGGCATGGCACGGAAAAGAAAAATAATAATCAAACAAGGCCCAGGTGGGTCTGCACACAAGCTGGAGCTCACCTGCGTCGCTGTCTCCAAGAAGTGAGAACGGAGCACCGCGGGATGGTAGACCCAGCTGCAGGAAGTAGGAAAGGCCAATCAGGGACGGTGGGTGGGCTGGGAGGTGGGATGGGGAATACAGTGGGGAAGAGGGTGTCGAGGGAGGGAGAGGCTGCACAAAGTGACAGGGGCCTGGCACGGAAAAGAAAAACAATAATCAAACAAGGCCCAGGTGGGACTGCACACAAGATGGAGCTCACCTGCTTCACTGTCTCACAAGAAGTGAGCACGGAGCACTGCGGGACCATAGACCCAGCTGCAGGAAGTGGGAAATTCCAATCAGGGACGGTGGGCGGGCTAGGAGGCGGGATGGGAATACAGCAAAGAAGAGGGTGTCGAGGGAGGGTGAGGCTGCACAAAGGGCAGGGGCAGGGCACAGAAAAGAAAAATAATAATAAAACAAGGCCCAGATGGGTCTGCACACGAGATGGAGCTAGGCTGCTTCGCTGTCTCACAAGAAATGACCCACCTGAAAGCTGCAAAGTCCACAGAACACTGCTCAGCCCCATTTAAAAATGAAGACCTAGAAGCTAGTACAACTATAGTGCAGAGCAATGTTTGCAAAAAAGCAGTTCATAATGCAGTGCCAAATGTTACATCGGGGAAAGGGATAATGCTAAATTTGCCACAATGAGATAAAAAAAGAATAGAATCGTGCCACTTAGAAAGTATAAATCATGAAATTGAAGGGGATGGGGCTGTTCATTCAGTCAATAGACATCACAAGTAAAAGGCTTCTGTTATGTCTGCACTGAGAGCAGACAAAAGTGGTGGTGCTGTGTCTTGTTAGATGAACGACAGACTCCCAGGTGAGTGAAACACATATCCTCTTTATTGCCTCCATCTAGTATGCACTTGCAGTGTACGACAAAGATGGTCCTTCCCAGAACCTGGGGAACAACGTTCTCCCCTCTACAAAGGGCCAGATTCATGGAAATGTGCTCAGAAATCCTGCAAGAGCTGCATGCCGAGGAGGACATTGCACGCACAATAAAAAATGCACGTCCCGCATATTAATGGATTTATTTGTGCAAAGTAACCGTATTTTCAAGTTGCGGATGAAACGCCCCCAACACGCGCACACGCAAAGCATAAACAGCCAGATCAGCTACCTATGCGCTCCCCCGTGCACAAATACATGCACCTGTCAAACAGTTTGCAGAGTCCCACGCAAGCAGGCCTGCATCTCAGGGTCCCTGCTTAGCGTCCCCCGTAACTGTTCCCGGCACCCTGACAACATGCGTCTGAAAAATCATAACTCGGTCTAAACTTGGAAAATCTGCATGTGAACCCCTGAATATCATTCCTGCACCCCGCTAAAATGCATACATGCACCCCTAAGTCACATCAGTACCCCGGTTGAGTACGCGCACCCCAAAATCTGACATGCAACCCCACCTCCGCACTGCAAATCCCATGCGCAAGTGTACTTACGCCTGCCTTCGGGTGGCGTATAGTATGAAGGACTTACATGACCATTTCCCGGCCGAGAGGCTGCACGATCAAATCCATGAATACGTCTCATGCCGTGCAATTTTGGGCGACCGAGGGACTGTCTGCAGCCGTCCCTCATAATGCCCATTTATTAGCATGTTCTTCCCCATTTTTGGTGTGCCGATCCCTTCCCAGCCCTTTGTGCAAGTCACGCCCATGCTCTGCGTGGAGTCTCGCGTAAGGCCCTTGACGGCTCATAGAGACAAACACGGATTTATGCACAGTTTGTCACGCATCTACTGTTTTTTCCATGCAAATAATTCTATAAATCGGGCCCATATTGTGTAAAATTTCACCCACAGTTCTTCACACACCTGATCGAACTGCATGCTCAGCCCTGAGGAATACCTAGGCCACTCCCTTTCCAGCAATTGATCTACTCTACTCAGCTCACTATCTTGCGCACACTCTTCCCACCATTTCTCCAACTCCAAAATACCCAGAGTCAGCTGCGCAACCATGGCTTCCTACTCAACAGCAACACATGCATTCCCTCTATGGGGAGCCGGGACAAGCAGTCTGCCACCACTTTACCCAAACCCTCTTCTAAGGCCATGGCCCAATGGTTTATCCTGGGTGAGACACCCATGTTCTTTCCCACAAGTGCATGCACAACGGGTTTATGATCCATTTTCATCACAAATGGGACACTGCATAAGAAGTACTTAAAATGGCACACTACCGAATAACACGCCCAGTCATGGAATGATTATCTTCTTCACCTTGCAAAGCTCTAGAAGCAAATGCAATAATTACCTCATGCCCATTTTTCACCTGTGTGAGCACAGCTCCTGGCCCCACAGCGCTCGCATCAGTAGTTAGTACTGTCTTCCTGAAAGGATCAAACATGCAGAAGGTTGGAGCAACCATAATCCTCCTTTTAATGTTCTGAAACGCACTCTTGTGACACAAAGCTCATTCAAAAGCAACATGCTTCTTCAACAAGTCCCTTAATGGGGCACTCAACGTAACAAAACACTGAACAAATTTGGGATAATTTGCTGCCAACCCTAGGAAAGTTCTGAGGGTGTCCTTGTCATGCGGTGCCAGAGCCTTCACCACAACCTCCACCAGGGTCGTTTTTGGCTTGATGCCTTAATGATTTATTACATGACTTTGTATGACACCACCCTGACCTTGAACTTACACTTTTCTTTCTTAACCGTTAGCCCAGCACGTTTGAGTTTGCCTAACACCTTCCTCAAACACACGTCATGCTGACATGAGTCAGCTGTAAATATCAAGATGTCATCCTGAACACACCTCACGTTTTTCATCTCAACAAACAGAAACTCAATTTTCCTCTGAAAAACAGCCTGGATATCAATAAAGACTTCTTCCTCTCACTCAAAAAGTTTGGAACATGTATTGCCTGTAAATAGTGATCGAGGCTATTCTTCCATCACTTCCACGGTATGACAGGCTCTCCTTGTGTTTCAAGAAAGTAATTAGGGGGTGGCACATCTGGCATGCTTGTACCACTACTTATCTTCAGCACACTGACCGGAAGAAGAGAGAGCAAATTAATGACTGCTGTACACTCCTCTATCTTTTCCTTTTTTTTTTAGTAGTACTTAGACGAGGAAGAAGATCTGAATCCAATCATCATGTTCATCCTTAAGATAGTATCAAAAGGATCCAAAATGGTTTTACGTTCACCAACATTAAGTGGTCCTTTTCTCTAAAGTCTCTATTAACTTCCCAAGCGCTTCCTTCTGCACGCATGCACCAGAGAGTTTAGAGGTCTGTTCCTCTAATTTTGCCCCACATTTAACGGTAATGGACACACTCAAGCCTTCCTGCAATCAGCTTGGGCCGGCTCTCACCAGATCCGAGATCCGGCAACAGATGTGTAGCCTGATCTCGGGATCTGGCCAGGGTCAGCGTTGGTAAAAAAAAAAAAAAACAAAGCGCCTGCGAGCAAACTATAACTTCCTTTGGTGCCGTTGGTCAAGGGGTCACCAGAGGAAGTTACAGTCCTCTGCCTGTATGTGAAACATATTGCATATATAAATAAATATACAGGTATCCGACAAACATTGCATGAATACATACCACTATTAGCATTGAAACTATCCCACACGATGCAGCCACCCAACTGCTTTCAGAGGGGAGCTGCAGGAGCTGTGACCGGTGTGGTTCAAGTAAAATAAAACATTGTGTACACTGGTCAAAACTACTATCCGCATTGTTAAGTAACTCATCACCAGTGTCATGGAAGTGGTTCAAAGTGGAATTGATATATAGTTTGGAAAAGAAGCAGCATGAAATAAATAGCGCTGTTTTAAACTATTATTTTGGACATTTCCTTTGATCGGAGATCAACTGCCAGCTCCGCCCCCCTAAACCACGCCTCCTCGGCCAGCGCCCCCCCAAACTCCACCCCTACCCTGGTGAGGTGGCCTGGACAGAAGACAGGACACTGTTGGGATGTATCTAGGTGTTTATTGAGACACCTGAAGTAGTAACACAGTGTGGGCATTTAGTCCAGGGCAGGGATGGACTCAGTACCCATAGTTATTTTCCATTTCCACCACTGCCTGCAATCAAAAGTCACTCACCACGCGGCCTCACAAAACCTATTGCCTTGCCCTTTGTCATCTCAGGCAATTACGGGGCTCGAAGGAAGCAACCCAAAAGGACAGAGAAATCCTCCAGTAGACCGGCAGATGAGGAAGAAGACAGCAAATACTGGAGTGCCTCCTCTGCACAGCACGGTTTCCAGATGCAGCACACAGCTACTCGTTATAGTGGACTCAATATAGTGAGTTGACTTCTTTATTTTGTAAGTGGCGCACGCCCCTCTGGCTCCTCTTACAACCTCTCTCTGAAACTGCCTCTACTTGCTCACCTGCACGGCCCTCGTTCCACAGTCTCCACAGTCTCCATTCTAATTCTACATAAGGCAGAACGTTACAAGAAGCAAACTGAACAGTGCTGCAATGAGCGATGGTGGCTCGAGCACTGAGGCGAGTTATGAGTGGACTTGCGAGTGGGATCGTGAATGGCACTGTCAGCAGGACTGTGGCATTGTTGTTAAAGGAATTCTCATTTGGTAATGTGTGGAGCTGTGAGTGTAGCTCTAAGTGGATTTGTAAGTGGAGCTTTGAGTTTGACTATGGGGGTTTATGTTAGTTTGACCGGAGCGTTAGCTGGATTTGTGAGTGGATTTTAAGCAGATCTGTCCGTGGAACTTGTTTGTTGCTGTGAGCAACACTGAGTGCTGCTGCTTTTGTAACTTTGGGCCTGATCCAATGAATTAACAGCTCAGTAAATTGGGACTTTGCCGCCAAACTGCACACTAAATCATGTTTGTCGATTCATGGACTTTTTTGTACTTTGCGTGGACTTTGTGCAGGCTTGTCACGTCTCTGCGTGCAGTCGATCACCCAGCGCAAGATACCTTGCAGAGCATGGCCGTGGCCTGCGCAGAGGCCAGAGTATGGGGCGGAACATGGATAATGGGGAAGAACATGGGACAATGTGAGCGTTTTGAGGGACAGGCCGCAGGCAGTCCAATGCGCAAGAATTTGTCAGGGAAAGGCAACTGCAAAGCCCTCAATCTATCCGCCAACCGAAGGCATGCATACAGACACTTGGGCATAGGAATCACCTCTGCGTGGTGAGATCGCATGTTGGATTTAGGGGTGTGTGCACGCAGACTAGGGTTTGGAACTAACATAAGGGTGCGTGTACATAGTGCAGAGGGGTGCATGAACTGTTTACGGGGTTCACAGGCAGGTTTTCTGGAGTTTTACCAGAGTTATGGAAAATTGTACACATGTTGTTGGGGTGTCAGTAATAGTTATGGGGGACCCCGCATGGTGTCCCTGAGGTGCAGACTTGGTTGTGGGGACCCCACGCACTGTTTCAAGGTTGCATGTGTTCACGCCTCAGAAGCACGCAAAGCTAGCTGTATCTGGCTCTTTTTGGTTTGCATGGGGGTGTGTCTGGGGCGTTCCGGATGCAACTCGACTATACGGTCACTTTGCATAAACAATTCCATGAATACGCTGAGCGCGCAGGTAAAATTCTGGGTGAAGGCTCGCGCAGAGGCGTTCTCAGCACCTGGCCTCTGCGGGGTCTCTGCACACTTTTTCATCAATTGGGCCCTTTGTGTTTTGCCATGAGTGGATATGTAAGTGAGGCTGGCAGTGGGGATACAAAATAAACTGTTAGTGTGAATCAGTTGAGCTGCAAGTAGAGTTGTAAGTGGAGCTTTGTAGTGTACTGAGTGTGCAGTTTTCAGAGGGAATATCAGTGCAGTTGGGAGTTGCTTAGAGTTCAACTGCAGGAGTTGGGAGTTAAATATTGAGTGGAGCTTACCGGTTGTGACAAGGTCCTTCTGTTATGCATTATTTTCCCTTGTTTCCTCATGGGTTTCAGTGCCAGTAGACCATCTTGGGGGTGATAGCTACACTCTACAAATTAACTATAACATGGCAAATCGCGTTTTGAAAAAATGGGGCCGAATAGAACATTTTAGTGCACAATTTTGCCAATAAAGTATAGAAGTCATATGTTTTACAGGAATTTCTAACAGGGTTTAAAAAGAATTTCCAATATTAATATTTCTAAGTTTGTCACTGAAAATATGGACAGAGTTACACCATATCAGAACATCACCTAAATGAGTGAGAGTATTGCGTACAAGTTGACAGCACTTGATCTCCACAGCAGGAGCAATGTTTATGAATGAATTAATTAATTAATGAGTATTGTTTAAAAGGAGCACTCCTGCCGATCTCAAAACCCCAGACCAAATGTTTATTACTGTGATTGTTTCTGCAAGGACATTTGTAAATTGAGTTTTCAGCTTGACTGTTGTTAGGTAAGAATTGGAGCAGTCACACTGTGTGAGACCATCCAACGCATATCTACTTCGTATTAAGTAATCCACCTTTTGGTAACTGTCTGTATTACACAAGTTGGTAGTGTGACTGAGCAGCCAGGCCTATCTGAAGAGGGATAAATGTGAGCTGTCGAGCTGTACAAATGAAATCCGTAAATACAAGTAGCCAAGTAACACTTACCCTCAAGGTTTCTGTTATAAATAGTTATTTATTTAACATACATTTTTAAATAAGCGTTCTTTGAAAAGGCAATTCTTGTCACAATGTAAATATACTTGAAAAATACTTTTCAGAATCAAAACAAGTTAGTGGATAATCTTTGGATATGCTTCTTGCACAATTCCAACACCATGAGGTGACTTCAGTCAATAGGACAGTGCAGATTCTGAGGTTGCAGAAAGGAAAGGTTTAGGGAAGGTAAAAGTTTAAACAGGTTCTCAGTATATGTGAGGACACTTAAATCTTCCAATGAAATCTATACAAACCTTTCACAGCAATAACAGTATAAAACAAGTTACCAACTAGCAGGGACAAACAATATCAAAGTCAATGGGCTAGAAGAGTCGTCAGGGAGCCAGGACAGTCAAAGTCCATTTGAAACAGTCTATGGAGCTGAGGCACTTCTTAGAATCAATATCTTGCTCTAAGTTATATAGTTTGTAAGAAAATCTCTTGTACGGCCACAAGTTGTTAAGCCTGTGAAAAAGGAGTTGGTATCAACTCTAAAAGTAAGCCACTGCAATTCCCAACTGAGAAAGGCACAGCTAAAAGACAATGAGGAAAGTACACCAAGCCCAAACAGTACCTCTGGTTTGAAGAAGAGTGGTCCAGCTGAATTTTGTCCTGTTACAGTGGTGCAGACCCTGTGTTCCTGAGCCTCAGTCGTGGTGACAAGAGGGAGGACGTCTGGAGGGCTCCTGGGCGGTAGTTGGGAGGTCATTG
Source organism: Ambystoma mexicanum (assembly GCF_040938575.1). Classification (NCBI taxonomy): domain Eukaryota; kingdom Metazoa; phylum Chordata; class Amphibia; order Caudata; family Ambystomatidae; genus Ambystoma; species Ambystoma mexicanum. Next base: position 448,408,525 of record NC_090932.1, on the reverse strand, counting down.
ACAGCTGCGGGCTCTTTTTGTTTCAGCTCCACTTCGCCGTTCAGCGCTTAGTAAACAGCACCATCGCCGATCTCAGATACTGGTTGGGCTTCCTTTACTCCTTGGGTCCTGCACTCTGGTGAGGGGACTGGAGCGTTGGTCGCCCTGCTTCTGGAGGGTCCTTAGGAGACTTTTGGAGCTTCTGGCCGGATTTCAGATGTTGCACTCGACTATGGGTTTCTCGACCCCTGGCACTCGGTTCTTGCAGCAGCGAAGAAGTACAGCCAGTTAGGCAAGATGGTCCAGTGAAGTTCGTCTCGGGGTTAGTTGGTCCCACTAACCCAAGGGAAGAAGTCGTCCCTTCCGGAGCTTCACTGTTGAATTGAAAAAGGAGTTTCAGCACAGCAGCAGGTCTTCACCAGGAAATTCAAAGGTCCAGGAGGATGCAGCAAGCTTTGTTCACGGGTTTCTTCATCGGGCATTGTTAAGAAGGATTTCTGAACTCTGACCTGGAGGGGCAGAGGTTCAGAAGGCCAACCTAGTTTCTGGGAACAGGGTAACCTCTAGACAATCCATACCAATCAGGTTAGCTATGGCAGGCGGTCAAGACTAAGTCTCAAGAGGGGTGAGGGTGACTGAAAGACCTCAATGAGCACACAAAGCAAGGACACTTACAAATTACTCCAGACAGGTGTTACATAAAAAATATAGACACATTTACTGCAAGGTCTTTGTAACATAGACCATAGCGAAGAATCACAGTAACACTAGAGTAAACCAATACATTACAATCAATACAATATATCAACAAGACCAGAGGGTTCTAATGGATTAAAAAGCACGAAATATGTAGACCACCTAGATGGGGAGGAAAACAGGCAGTACAAGTGATCTTTAGAACCAGTTTCACATCAAGAATACACCTAACTAAGAGGCAGTCCAAGCCGTATGAAGAGAGGAGCCTAATGCTCAACAGTACATGCACACGCTTGTGCCAAAGGACAAAATAGGGTCTCTTCAAGGGTCATAGCAGCTCAGGAAGGTGGATAAGGCGATGAAGAACACGTTCCCACTATTCAAGCAGGACCTCCACTTGGGGGCAGAGGCAGGTTGAGAGTGCGATATGGAGACGCTATTTTGCAATAGCTGTGGAAAGGAAAAGGGGCCCTCAGGGGCCACTTCATGCGTAAAAATGGGCTCCTGCGCTAGGGGTCACCAGTTGGGGTATGGACTACTCACTGGTCCCCGACGCAGGCGGACCCAAACTTCGCCAGTACAATCCACTTCGCTGGCAGGTTCGAATGCGACAATCAGGACGTCTCGACACCGTGTAGTTTCCGAGATACAGCGGGGATTCCCAAATGGGACAGTGGCGATTTCTCCACTCTGGGTGGAGGAATCAGCCCAATTCCTCTGCAGCAGGCTTCAGGGTCAAGGGGGTCACAAATGCAGCGAACTTGCACAGGTTGTTGCCACAGCAGAGCAACACGGTAACCGCGTTTACTCCGGTCCGGGCGCACTCGTCTCACTTCGGACCTGGGAATGCCAAGTGTACAAAATTCGGTGTGAGGGTGCCGTGGACACAGAGCAAGCAGTATACCATGTTTTGAGTGACTCCTCAAAACCGCGGCGGTAACAGAGCAAACATCCCGTGTAAGCAGGTCAGACCACTGGTTGGCCCAGAGACACTTCCGAAGAGGCTTACTTGCAGGGTTTGTTGAAGGTACCGAGAGTAGTTGGTCCCACTATTCCAATGGGTCGAAGCGCCTTCGCAGACCTTCTAGGACGATCAGATGCAGGGGGGTCCCACAGGACGACAGCGGGCTCAGGGTGCCAAACCTTCCAGCTGGTCACCAGCGGTTCCTCGACTCGGCTTCTTGTTGCAGGATACTTGGCTCCTTATCCTTTGTTCGTGTGAACTCAGGATATCAACATGGTAGTGGTGTTTTCAGCCTCCTCTTATCCAAAGTTTCCTTTGCACCAAAACGGAGAGGACCCAAAGGGAGATCTGCTCACAAACACTCACTCCATAAGTGGACCAATCACGGACCACAGTGGTCCAAGGCATTCAGGACACTCCAGAATCTCTGGCACCCAGGATGTGTATTGGGAACAGACATCCCAGCCCACATCCTGGAGGCACACACACAAGACATGCAGAAGCCCGCAAAAGCATTGGGTTTCGCTGGAAAGTGCATGCCCGAATAAGGACAGTCTCGGGTCGACTCGGCCTGGGGAAGGTGAAGGGGCAAGATGGCCAAAGGACAGGACAAAGAACCTCGTGGCATGGCCATTTTGGAACCAGGCCACCTATTTGTGCCAAACGCGGTAAACGCGGTTAACATGGCAAGAAAGGGTTAAAAATATAAGAAAGCTATAGCTGCCACCAGTCCTGTCCATGACACATCTGCACAGTTCACAAAAAGTCCAGCGAGAGTTTCTAGGGCCTTTGGAACGACTAGAGACCCAAGTGTGCTGTAAGGTAAGTTACTTTGCACACTTGTTACATGTTGCACAAAAGCTGCAACATGAGGAAAGGACTAAGGGAAACAAAGTCTCCCAGTACTGACTGTCTTAAGGGCATGTCAGTTTCCCCATTAAAAGTGAGCAAAAGCCCAGAGGAGTGCAGTTTAGGGCTGTGCTTCTCTGGCAAAGTTTAGTTCAGGGGGTTTAAACAGCAGCAAAAAGTTTGGGGGTTGACACATGGAGGGAAAATTACATACAATTATGAAATCTTTCCTAACACTCGCCCTCCCCAGACTAAGGACAGGGGGAACTAATCCACCCCTGGATGAGTTTCTTGTTCAGGTCGGTTAAACATTCTGGACAACCCATCAGCATTGCTTTGTTGGACACCTGGCCTATGCTCAATAGTAAAGTCAAAGCCTTGCAGACTTATTGACCACCTAAGCAACTTTGGATTCTCTCCCTTCATGTTTATTAACCACGTTAAGGGCTTATGGTCAGTCTGCACAGTGAAGTGGGTCCCATAGAGGTAAGGCCTCAGCTTCCTAAGGGCCCACACAACAGAGAAACATTATTTCTCTACTGTGGACCATCTGAGCTCTCTGTCCTTAAGCTGGCGACTAATGAAGCCAATAGGGTGTTCCTTACCCTTCTCATCTACTTATGATAGTACAGCTCCTATCCCAGTGTCAGAGGCATCTGTCTGCACAATAAAAGGTCTTTGGTAACCAGGGGCCCTGAGCACAGGTGCCTGGCACAAGGAGTCTTTTAAGCCATTGAAGGCCTTCTCACACTCTTCAGTCCAAGTTACCTTGGGTTTCTTTGGAGTTGTGAGAGGAGTCAGAGGGACAGTTATGGTGCCATAGTCTGCCATGAAATTTCTGTAGTACCCAGTGAGTCCTAAGAAGGCTCTAACTTGGGTCTGTGTAGTGGGGGTAGGCCAGTCTTGTACTGCTTGTACTTTACTGGGTAGTGACTGTATCCTCCCTCCACCTACTTCATGTCCAAGGTAGACCACTGATCCTTGTCCAATATGGCACTTACTGGCCTTTATGGTCAAGTGGGCCTTCTGAAGAGCCTGTAACACAATCCCAAGGTGTTTCACATGGTCTTCCCAGGTGGTACTGAAAACTGCTATATCATCCAGATATGCAATACAGAATTCATCCAACCCATTCAACACATGATTCACAAGCCTCTGGAAAGTGGCAGGTGCATTCTTCAACCCAAAAGGCATTACCCTGAACTGGTAAAGACCATCTGGAGTTCAGAAAGCTGTCTTCTCCTTGGCATGTTCTGCAAGGGATATTTGCCAATAGCCTGCAGTGAAGTCAAACGTGCTGAGGTACTTGGAGGCACCCAAGGCATCCACCGGCTCATCTGTTCTAGGCAAGTGGTGGGCATCTGTCTTGGTGACAGCATTCAGAGCCCTGTAATCCACACAGAACCTCAATTCAGAAGTACCTGCTTTTGGAACCAAAACCACAGGGCTGGACGAAGAACTACTAGAGGGTTCAATCACCCCAAGATCCAACATTTTGTTGACCTCTGTCTTAATATAAGACCTTACTTTGTCCGACATTTGGTATCCCCTATTTTTGGTAGGTACATTGTCGCCTGTGTCTATGTTATGTTTGCACCAAGGTGTGAAACCAGGGGACTGTGAAAACAGGGGGGGAAATTGCCTAAGACTGCTGATCAGACATTTCGCCTTAGCCTGCTGTTCAGAAGTCAGGCGAGGGGCCACTCGGACACTTTCAATGGAGCTATCTGAAGGACTGCTTTGGAATAGGTCAGGAAGAGGTTCAGACTCCTCTTCCTCAACATCTGAAGCCAATAGTAGTGCTGTGATTTCAACTCTTGGGATGAAAGCCTTCAGCCTATTTACATGGAATACTTTTGGAGCCTGTCCAGGCCTTCCAAGGTCCAATAAATAGTTGACCTCACCCAGTGACTCCACCACTGTGTAAGGGCCTGACTATTTATTCTGTAAAGCTCTAGGCCTCATGGGATTAATGATCAGGACTTTCTGACCAGGTGTGAAGTTGATGAGGGAAGCTTTCTGGTCATACCAATGTTTCACCAAAGCTTGTCCTGCCTTCAACTTGTCACTAGCCAGACCCATCAGGAGTAGCATCCTTTTTCTGAGCCCTAGCACATAGTCTACTGCGTTGGTATTAATGGGGGGAGTGGGCATCTCCCATCCCTCCTTGACTATGGCTAAGGGTCCCCTTACAGGGTGACCAAACAGAAGTTCAAAGGGGCTGAAGCCAACACCCTCTTGTGGTACCTCTCTGTAGGCAAACAGTAAGCATGGTAAAAGAAGATCCCATTTTCTTCTTTGAGGTTCTTCCAGAGCCCCAATCAAACTTTTCAAGGTCCTGTTAAACCTTTCCACCAGACCATTGGTCAGGGGTGGTATGCGGAAGAGAACTTATAGGTGACCCCACATTCCTTCCACTTAGCCTGCATACATTTTGACATAAAGTTGCTGCCTCTGTCAGACACAACTTCTTTAGGGAAGCCAACCCTAGTAAAGATGCCAAGTAAAGCTTTTGCAACTGACTTGGCAGTCACAGTTTTTAATGGGATGGCCTCAGGATACCTGGTGGCATGGTCGACCAGCACCAGGATAAACCTATTGCCTGAGGATGTTTGGGGGTCAAGGGGACCAACAATGTTGATCCCTACCCTCTCAAGTCGTACTCACACAACTGGGAGTGGTACCAATGGAGCTTGGATTGTTGAGCCACTCTTACCAGATAACTGGCAGGAGGCACAACTCCTGCAGTGACTTTCTACTTGCACCCCCATCTTGGGTCAGTAGAAGTGTATGGATAACCTTTGCTTGGTCCTCTTAATGTCAAGGTGACCAGCAAGTGGCACTTCATGCGCCAGCTGCAGGAAGAAGGGTCTTACAGCAAGGGGAACCACCAACCTCCTATGGTCTCCTTCTGTAGACTTTGTGGGCTTGCTATACAGGAGCCCACCTTCCCAATAAATCTGATGCCTCCCAGGAGGTTGACCCTCAAGCTGTGAGCAGGCCTGTCTCCATTGGCCTTCCAGAGATGGGCACTCACGTTGGCCTTTACTGAATTCTTCCCTGTCAGGACCACCTTCTACTAACAAATCTTTTAGTTCAGGATGGTCGTTGGGGTCAAATACTTCAGGCATCACCACCTCCCCGTCAGGTCCTGGTGATTGACCAACTACCTCCACCTCAGTGGTAGGTGAGTTAAGGGGAATATTTTCTTTCACTCTTGTGGATTTTCTGACTCCTTTAGCGTTGGGTTTCCCCTTTGGCTGGGGCAGGGCATTGGTCTTGGCCAGTGCTGCCCCTGTTTGAGACCTTGTGCAGGGTCTGTCAGCAGTGTCTCCCACAAGCCCTAAAGCTCTGAGATCATTGCCCAACAAGACCTTTCCTGGGACACTTCTCTGTATGCTCACTGGAATCCTGACTGCTGTACCATTTATAGTAAGATTTACAGGTATTACTGGGGACATGAGAGCCAACTTAGTGGGCATCAGAGTAGCTTTGGCAATTTCCTCTGGGTCTACCAAGGTAGAATCCACTGCAGGTCAACTGCCCTCACTATCCCTAAGAGCTGGAGTATCTACTCCATTAATCAGCACACTGTCTTTAAAGTAGTGCTTGGTGTTATCTGGAATCCTAGCATAAGCCTCTGAGACTTTAGGCTCCCTGGAACCCAGGGAAACTAAAACTACCTCAGCTTCTATCCCACTGGGGAAGGAGTCTGAGGAGAAGGATGCTCCTGTAATCTATTCTTCCTCATACGAGGAGAAGGCCAGATTAGCAGAATGGACCCCCAAGGTTTTGACCTTACATCTGGGATCCTCCTTCATGTGGTCAGTTGCTCCACAAGCAAAACAAGAGCCATTGGGTCTGTTTACATAGGGAGGCTTACTATAAACAGAGTTCTGTTTTGGAGGCTGACCTCCACTACCCTGTGAGTTCTCTTGTGTCTTACTCTTATTTTTCTTTTTGTGGCCTTTATGGGAGGAAGATTTCACAGTTTCCCCACCCTCTTTATCTTTGGACTTTTTCCCTTCCCCCTGCTTACCAGGATGAGTCTTGTCCTTATGGGACACTCTATGTGACACCCACAAATCTGCTGCAATGGCTAGCTTCTTAGGATCTATCTCCTTTGAATCTGCCAAATGCTGCTTAAGCACAGGGGAAGAAGATGCAAAAATGTGTTCCAGCATGACAAGACTTATCATGCCTTCAAAGTAGAAACCTTGTAACCTTAAACCGAGCCAGTCAAGTTCTTTAAGGATTCAGTTACATAAGATACCAAGTACCACCTTCCTTTTTCTTGTACTCTCTGAATCAGTTTAAGTAATGGGCAGGAGTCTTTCCAAACTTTAAGATGAGAGTCTGCTTCAACATTGCAAGATCTGCTCTCTCAGCTTTTGACATTTCCATAATGGCACTGCAGCCAGAATGGGGCAGTCTACTAAGTAACCAGGCAAATGTATCAGCATTGTCAACTTGTTGAACTTCACATGCATACTCAAATGTATTCGGCCAGTCCATAATGTCATTCTTTTCCTCATACACACTGAGCAGATCTTCTGGAAACCTTGGATGAGAGGAGGCCCCAGACCCATGTCCAGGACCCTTGGATCCATTGGCAACTTGAAGCTTGGCCAGTTCCAACTGGTGATCCATGTCTATTTGTTTTTCTGCCTGCTCTATCTTTGGTTTGGACATATTGAACTCAAGCTCCTTCTGTCTAAACAGCAGCCCTTGCTTCTTGAATTCAAGTATGCCCCCCCATCAGCAATGGCAGAGGAAACATTCAACATTACATCCTCCATGTCCTCATGGTTTCTGTGTATCAGTGCAGCGGCAGAACCATCAGTTCTAAAAGTGAGAGCAGCCCCACCTCCTTCTGCACTGTCCTCAGATTCTATAGCTCTAACCTGAGCTTCTTGCCAGTCCATGATTCTCTGGATCATTTCTACTTTTGTGCCTTGAGAGGAGACACCTCTCTCAGCACACATCTTTCTTAATATGTCGGATTTAGAAGCATTTAAAGTTAACAAGGTACTTGTTTCCATACTGTTAGATAGGACTGTGGCCTTTAAAAAGTTATCCTACAACGATTCACTATGTGTCCTGGTAGAAATAACTTTAAATGCCTTCACTCGTGTGTAACACTGGATACCTTCAGTCCTATCCCACCGCTGCCACCAATTTGTTAAGAAGGATTTCTGAACTCTGACCTGGAGGGGCAGAGGTTTAGAAGGTCAACCTAGTTTCTTGGAACAGGGTAACCTCTGAACAAGCCAGACCAATCAGGGTAGCTATGGCAGGCGGTCAAGACTAAGTCTCAAGAGGGGTGATGGTGACTGAAAGACCTCAATGAGCACATAAAGCAAGGACACTTACAAATGACTCCAGACAGGTGTTATATAAAAAATATAGACACATTTATTACAAGGCCTTTGTAACATAGACCATAGCGAAGAATCACAGTAACACAAGAGTAAACCAATACATCAAAATCAAACCAAATATCCTCAAGACCAGAGGGGTCTAATAGATTAAAAAGCACAAAATATGTAGACGACCTAGATGGGGAGGAAAACAGGCAGCCCAAGTAATCTTTAGACCCAGTTCCATATCAGGAATACACCTAACTAATAGGCAGTCCAAACCCTACGAAGAGAGGAGCCTTATGCTCAACAGTACATGCACACGCTTGTGCCAATGGACAAAATAGGGTCTCTTCAAGGGTCACTAGCAGCCCAGGAAGGTGGATAAGGCGATGAAGAACAAGTTCCCACTATTCAAGCAGGACCACCACTTGGAGGCAGAGGCAGGTTGAGAGTGTGGGATGGAGTCGCTATTTTGCAATAGCTGTGGAAAGGAAAAGGGGCCCTCGGGTGCCACTTCATGCATAAAAATGGGCTCCTGTGCTAGGGGCCACCAGTTGGGGTATGGACTACTCACCGGTCCCCGGCGCGGGCAGACCCAAACTTTGCCAGTACAGTCCACTTCGCTGGCAGGTTCGAATGCGACAATCAGGACGTCTCGACACCGTTTAGTTTCCGAGACACAGCAGGGATTGCCAAATGGGACAGTGGCGATTTCTCCGCTGCGGGTGGAGGAATCAGCGCAATTCCATGGCAGCAGGCTTCAGGGTCAAGGGGTCACAAATGCAGTGAACTTGCACAGGTCGTTGCCACAGCAGGACAACACAGTAATCGCGTTTACTCCGGTCAGGGCGCACTCGTCTCACTTTGGACCTGGGAATGCCAAGTGTATGAAATTCGGTGTGAGTGTGCCGTGGACACAGAGCAAGCAGTATACCAAGTTTTGAGGGCCTCCTCGAAACTGCGGCGGTAGCAGAGCAAACGTCCTGTGTAAACTGGTCAGCCCACTGGTTGGCCTAGGGACACTTCCGAAGAGGCTTACTTGCAGGGTTTGGTGAAGGTGCCGAGAATAGTTGGTCCCACTATTGCAATGGGTCGAAGGGCCTTCGCAGACCTTTTAGGATGATCAGATGCAGAGGGGTCCCACAGGACGACAGCGGGCTCAGGGTGCCAAACCTTCAAGCTGGTCACCAGCGGTTCCTCGACTCCGCTTCTTGTTGCAGGATACTTGGCTCCTTATCCTTTGTCCGTGTGAATGCAGGAGATCGACATGGTAGTGGTGTTTTCAGCCTCCTCTTATCCAAAGTTTCCTTTGCGCCAAAATGGAGAGGACCCAATGGGAGATCTGCTCACAAACACTCACTACATACGTGGACCAATCACGGACCACAGTGGTCCCAGGCATTCAGGACACTCCAGACTCTCTGGCACCCAGGATTTGTATTGGGAACAGTCATCCCAGCCCACATCCTAGAGGCAGACACACAAGATATGCAGAAGCCTGCGAAAGCATTGGGTTTCTTGGGAAAATGCATGCCCAAATAAGGACTGACCCGGGTCGACTCGACCTGGGGAAGGTGAAGGGGCAAGATGGCCAAAGGACAGGACAAAGAACCTCGTGGCATGGCCATTTTGGAGCCAGGCCACCTATTTGTGCCAAACGCGGTAAACGCGGTTAACATGGCAAGAAAGGGTTAAAAAAATATAAGAAAATGATAGCTGCCACCAGTCCTGTCCATGACAAATCTGCACAGTTCATAAAAAGTCCAGCGAGAGTTTCTAGGGCCTTTGCAACCACTAGAGACCCAAGTGTGCTTTAAGGTAAGTTACTTTGCACACTTGTTACCTGTTACACAAAAGCTGCAACATGAGGAAAGGACTAAGGGAAACAAAGTCTCCCAGTACTGACTGTCTTAAGGGCATGTCAGTTTCCCTATTAAATGTGAGTGAAAGCCCAGAGGAGTGCAGTTTAGGGTTGTGCTTCTCTGGCAAAGTTTAGTTCAGGGGGTTTAAACAGCAGCAAAAAGTTTGGGGGTTGACACATGGAGGGAAAATTACATACAATTATGAAATCTTTCCTAACAGGTATTTCTCCCAGTGGTCGAATCTGCGACTAGTCCCAAAACCCTCGCCTTTTAAGCAGGTTTCTCCCAATCACCTAGCCAATCAGGACTGGTTGCATTCAGGCACTCCTAGAGACAAAGTACAGGGGAGTTCCGGGAACCTCCCTCACATCTTGCCTTTGCAGACACACTGGAGCTAGAGGCGGGCTTCAGGGCTAAAGCCCGCCAAAGGCAAAATGAACAAAGGGCTCAAACCTGGCTCAATGCACAGAGTAAAACCCATGAAAGACCTCACATACAGAAAATGGTGAAAAAAGAAAACCAGGGCCATTTCGATGAAATGGTCACCCATGGGTGCTCTAACGTCAGGGAAGGATTCAGCCTGCTGTAGAAAAGCACAATTGTAGGAAAATTAAACCCCTGCCACCAGCCATTCACAGTACCGAAGGTAACATAAAAATGTTACATGAGAATGTAGGATAAGGGGCTACTAAGTAACCCCCCAGGGACTCCACATAAGATGGTGTGTGCTGGACCTACAAAGAGAAAAGGTAAGTAAAGTCAATTTCACTTTACTATTCTTGGGACCTGTAGTTCACCCAAGAAAAGGTATTTAAACCTTACGAGAAATCTAGAAGGATTTCTCTGTGACACTGCACCGAACGTGCTGTGTGTCACCATACAAAAAGTAGATGCCTATGGAGTTTGTCAGACTCTGAAAACAGTGAAAACACATAATCCAAATCAGTTCAAAATACTTGAGAGTGAGAAAAAGGTCTCACTCACTCCAGGGTTAAAATTAAACAGTCCTAAAGTCCAGCAAAAGAGCTAGGGATCTCTAAGGTTGAAGAGAATTAGCACAGAAAGGAAAATTCTCCCTAACAACTGTGAATGTAGATGCATGTTTATTAAAAGGGCAGTAACTCCATTTGCAGTGGAGCATTGGATGGAAGTTTGACAGTTATTGTCAGTTGCCATGAAAGTAAAACTGTGAATACGTTTGTGAATCGGGCATTGAATGTAATTGTAGGTGCACTGAGCTGTGAGCTAATGGGTTGAGTTTCAAAGTGACATTTCAGTTCAATTGCGCATGGGTATGTAAATGGAAATGCATCGACAGCTGTCAGCTAAGTTAAGAAATCTGTGATGTGGTTGTTGGTGAGTTGGTGGCCACCCATTTTTCGTAGCAGTTTCACTGGATTTGCTGAATGGCTGTTTTACTGCATTTTTCACAGCATGTATTTAGTAGGTGTGAAATAAGGATATCTTTTTTTGGGAGTTTAAAGGTTTTATTTTATTTAGTACCAGAATAAACAGTTACTATCTGAGTAAATATGAGCTATCAATACATGACATAAGATTTCAGAACAAATATAGCACGATATTCATTAACTTTGAAGATATTTGTAGCGTAATAACTAAGAACAGAATTATCATGAATTCATTAACATATACGTAAATCACTCAGATTGATTGAGAGGAGAAAAGGGATGAAAGGGAGGATGAAAAACAGGAGAAAAGAGAAAGAAAAAAAAGGGGAATGAGTTTTATCTCCGATGGGTGATAGGTGTTAGGATAAAGCGAAAGAGCCATACAACTGTATACAGAATTCGCAATACAGGTAAGCTTAAACATTTGTATTGTTTAAATAATCTATAAAAATATGCCATCTTCTATCATGTCTAGAGGAAAGGGATGGTGAGTTAGAAATACACCTGTCCAGTCTGTGGACATCACATATGTTATTCCACCAACCTTTTAAGGAGATTTTAGTGACATATTTACAGGTTGATGTAATTAAGCGTATTGCCAGAAGTATAAACAGGTCAATGATAGCAAAGGATGTCCTAATCTTGCCTTCTTTGAGAGCTTGGCTACCAAGTAGGATATTAGTTAAATTTAATGGAAAAGAGATTTTAAAGATCCATCCAAGAAAATTCCAAACTTGGTTCCAAAAAGTACTTACCAAGGGACAGGCAAAAAACATATGTCTAAAGGGCCCAGAGGTTGAATGACAGGACCAGCATACATCATTATCTGCCAATTTGGATACAAATATTTTCTTGGGGGTGATAAATGCATGAAAAAGTAAAGGGTCCGGGTTAGTTTCGCTGATGTGTCCCCAGTTAGATACAAGTAGCACTCACAATGCGACCTTTCAAGCTTACCTAGAAAATGTGGTGTCTCTCGTGTTGATTCTCAGTCAGTTCTGCTAAATTACATGTAAAATTAAGCTGAAAATCCAAAATGTTTCAAATCTTATTCACCATAACAAAATGAATGTGTCATAGAGCAATGCGGCATCTTTTCAACCAAAAGTACTGATGTGATTGTGTTTCATATTTTGATGCTGTTTATTTTTATGGTTGCCATCATTCATGAAAGTAAGTTTCCTGTGTGTGATCCACGGTTAGAACAGCCACGCACTGACACTCATTTATGGAGGGTTATTTCTTTAAACAATTAATGCTGTTTCTGTATTCTATTGTATATTTGCATTAGTGAGACCAAAACTAGGCAAGTTATATAATGACATATGGAATTTCAAGATAACCACCGTTTATTTGCAGCAGTCTGGTGATTTTGCCTGTTGTAAAGTGGGGCGCTCTTGCATTTCAATTACTTTATTCGTTTGATATAGGAACAAATAATTATAATCCAAAACAATATATTGAATGTCCCAGACTTCAGGGTGGTATGGTAGGCACAACACACTGGTGTTATTCTCATCAGTTAGAGGTCTTGGCAAGGAGGATTGTGTGTTCTCGATTTCAGGCAGGTGGTTAAATTGCCCTTGGGGTAGGGATGTCATTCAATCCAATGCGTTGATTCTGGAGAGGGTATATGGTCCCGATATATGGTATGTGGTAATTGTCCCTAGACATATGTGGCAAAAACATGGTACATTCCTCGCTCGTCTCGCATTGGCATTCCACCTACCTAGCTCTGGTTTCCACTTGCCCATTATTGGCAAAAGAGATAGGTAACCCCTACTGTATAGGATGCTGACTATTGCGTGGGTCTAAACGTCAAAGCCTTATCACTCTCCCTCCCTCCAGAGTTCTTCTAGGTGAAACCTGTGCTCATCTCTCATGGATGCCTGGATCTTACAATCAGAAATTGCGCCTTCCAGCGGCTCAGTTCTTACTCTGTCTTCCTTTTCCACACTCTTTTATTTCTGTCCATGGTGTCTTTACCTTCCTCTACCATCCTTCTACTCTTGCTATCCTTCCTCTACCAACTTTACCCTTTCTTGACCTTCATCTACTCTCCTTCCATCTCCCGACTACTCCAGACTACTCTACAATCTCCTCCCATTCTAACATGATTTACAGAACAGCCATTATAGAGATGTGTTTGTATTATTTTCCATGATTGAGCAGTGCTGCAATCCACTAATGTACCCTATCAAATTCCAGAGATGGAAATGTACTTTTTGCTATTAGCAGAACATAACATGCAAACTTTGTGAAGCGCATTGAGCAGTGTTTCGAAATATCTGCATATTTTAATGCTAGTAGGGCGGTGCATGCCTAATGCTCTAGCGAGCCTCAGATTTCCATAAAGAATATTCGTAATTAGCTTATGTGGGACTCGGGGCCAGAAATCCTATAATGTCAAATTAGGCCAAAAATGTTGCTACCAAATGATGGGGAGACTTTTTTGTGCTACCCAAATAGAAAAGTCCCCAAGCTCTGTCTACAATTGCCTCCGCTACAGGGAAGGAGTTTAACATGGCAACAATAGTTAAAGATCAAACTCTGCTGAGGAATTTCTAGGAGCATGTAGAGAAGCGGTGTGATCAGGTGTTTTTAATGATACTCCCAGTTGTGGTCAAATGTGGTGTAAACACATCAAATGGTCGAAATATCAGGGCCTTATACCCATGGAGCAAACCATCACATTGCATATTATTGTGGAAAAAATGTTAGGCGAAGGCTTCCAGCTTCTTCTTCCATCACTGGCCTTTCTGTTGTTTGTTTCTGCATGAAAAGAAAGGGCAAAGATTAGAGAGGAAATGGGCAGGAAAAATACAAGAGTTATCGCAATTTGCGGTAAACACATTGGACCTATGTCCAACTTATGCAGTGCAGGGAAAAGGTGTAGGCAATTCTGCTACAGCCAATTTTTCAAGTGTTACCGCTGATTTTCCCACACCGCCAAATTACACTTCTTGGTGGATTTACCACCCATGGAATTACTGGGCAGTAAATCCAGCAATTTTTGGAGGAAAAGTCACGAAGGTAAATCCTCCACTTTACCTCCAAAAATTCAGCAGCTTAACCAGTCGGTAATTCGACAAGCGGTAAATCAGTCAAAAATCCCAATAGAGCCCTATGGACTTAAAAATGAGTAATTACCACCACCTGTAATCCAGTGATAATGCCATGGGACCAAGTATCGGTATTAGTAATCGAGTTTGGCACTTCTTTGGTGGAATTTCTACTAAATTATCACCAACCATAACCACACATACACATCATATAACTAAATTGACCAATGGTGCAAAAGAAACATGCTATGTTGAGCAAGGGAAACTTCACAATAAAAATGTAAAAAAATATATTTAGCCAAAATGTGTACATAAGTAGGGCACCTACTACACCATGAGCACACTATAAACGTGAAGTGCTGTTGGAATCAGCATCTTGGTCAATCAACAACAATGTTTGCCATTGGCTGGGAAGTCAAGAGAAGACCGGCTGAATTGATGAATGCAAAATGGAAACATACATGGAAGACCCATATACGTCAAAGCACAATTTACGGCACACTGCAATGTGTATTTGAAAGAGACAATCAGTACAAGAACCGCTTCACTCCTGGGATAATATGGAATGTATGCCATAACCTCTTGGACAGTTGCAGACTATCAGTTTAACTGGTGTTATTAAGCTGAGTGGTATGGAAGCATGTTTTGAAGGATATTTTCAAAATGGCTGCTTGTGGTTGGCACTATGTTCAAAAATGTATTCTCCTGAGCTGGATTGGCACTTAAATCTCAAGGGTAAAACTATTGTTGCTAAAATCACCCACCCCAAATATAGATGCCCGTATCTGCTTTTTTGGGTGGTGCATGCACCTACTCAAATTTACGGAGTTTGGGGAAAGAGTATCACTAGATCACACGTTCACAACAATTTTGCTCGTGTGGCGAGGTTTTTTGGATGCTTTTGTTACATATAAGAAAATGACTCTATGTTATATTTTGCATTATCTTAAACCAAACAGAATAATTGTAATTAAATGCTCTCAGGAGGATGTCTTGAAACAATTGATGACTTTATTCCAGCTAGAATGTTGGGTAGCAGTGAAACGTTGTAAGCCTCAGGGATCTTTAAATATTAAGAACACTTATGACTGAAAAACAACAGTAACATAAGTAAGAACAACTTATTTTAATGTCTTTTTTTACCAAATTATTTGAACATTCTGATGTATTTCTGTTGTATTGAATGCCTTGGTGTCAATTAAGGCATTAGCTAAATACAAGTGTTTGGAAATTGAATGTAAAGCCTTCATATTGGAACCATATGATATTTCATTCAAATAAGTTGTCCTTAATGAGCAGAAGGCCCAAGCCTAAGCAGATGATGTAGCAGTTTTCTATAACTTATTTGCATTCAAGCCCTTTCCGCAAACAATCACATATTATTGAATAAGGTCATGATTGATGTTAATGCCAAGTTAACAGATGAATACTATGACTGGATGAATATATTTGGCTACAAACTAAACAGTTATTTTGGAACTTTGAGGTGGGTTCAAGGTAAATTGTAGGGCAAGTGTGATTCACATTTAGAATCAGTCTTATGGAAGCAATAGCAGGGAAGAGGCAAACATTGATCTGATTTAATTGAGGGAATGATAGAAAATCATACTAAGAATTAGTTGAAGGAGAAGTGGATAATTAAAGTAGGATTTAGTTGTGTGATAGGTCAAAAATTAAAATTGGACTTAATGGAGGGAGACGTAAAAAATTAAATGGGACAAGTAATTTTTGGAATTTGAATTGGGATTTATAGAGCGCCACATACAGATTTAACTGGGCAATTTGCTAAAGAAAAAGGGCATTCATGGATCCAAGGGAGCAATCAACAGAAAAGCCAGGTTTCCAATGACTTGTTAATGAGTCTGAATGACATTTGGTAATGAATTCAAAAGATGGGGTCTGGCAGAGCAAATCTGCTATCACCTCTGAATTTAAAACTGGATCTAGGCACTAAGAAGCGATTACTTGATTCTGCCCTTAACATTCGTGTTGGGTTATATAACTCAATTTTAGTTTCTGAAGATGAGTGGGGGCTTAAATGGGAATACATTTAAAAATTACGCAGAGGTTTTTTAAAAACATTGCAGCATCTCATTGGCAGCCAGTGAATAGATTATCGAAGAGTGGAGATAGGCTCCATTATAGAGACTTGAAATATCGAAATGGACCGGTGCATTCAATGCTTTTAGTAACATTTCTGTTTGGTACACCCTAATTGATAGAGTTACAGTAATCAATTCTAGAATGGATTAAACAACCATTCATCTATGAAAGTTCCCTTTTCTCAATATATTGAGTGTTTTGACAGAGCATTATCATTTTTTTAAAACGGATGCCCTAATCAGATGGTGAATTTGGTCATTTAGGTCCAATTTCTGTTGGCAGAAGATCGCAATTTTTTTATTTTTGATAACTAATGCGTTTGCATATAAAACAGGATTGGTGGAGGACAACTACAAACTGGCTTGGCTAGCTTGGATTTTGGGCCAAACAGAATAACTTCAGTTTTTCCAGGATTCAATTCTAAGTTGTTTTCCAGCATCCAAATTGCCACCTCATGTAAACATTCTGTCAGGGTTGATGGTAAATCCTTTTTAGTTCTGATAGATATTTATGTGTTGTCCACAGAGTATTGATAGTTAAGCTCATATTTCAAAGAGTTAGTCTTAGAGCCTCATTGTGAGTTGGGCGGTAGCCAGTAAATGGGGCAGTAACTCTATTACCGCTGTATTTAAGGGTCCGTCCATACATGGGTCTGGCGTGTGTGCCAGAAAAATTCCCATTTACGGGCATAATTAGCGCTGCGCTATTAGCGCATGCTAATTTCCCAGAGAAATCCCCATTGGGTCCTATGGGGAATGGGGAAATACAGTTACCTAATAGCGCCGGACCAGTTGGGAGTAACGCTATTAGCACAGGCAGTAAACCAGCAGTAATACCACCGGGATACCACCCAACTTGTGATGATAGTCTTAGTCTTTTGAGACTACTACTTGTGTTGCATGCCAGAAATGCACATGTCTACTTATCAGAAGAGCATCACAGAATTGTTTGAAGGCAGCACCATTCAGGAGATGACGTTTAGTGAATGTAACATGGCTCTCCACCATTTGTTGCAAGACCACATACTTGATGATTGTGAATTGTGAATAAAAAGTGCTAGAAATTGTGTTGGTGAAAGAAAAGTCTTAAAAATATTTGAAGGCAGGAGAGTGCCTCCGATGAGGTAACTGAGCGTGTCATCTGTTTATGGCCATTCCTGAGACTTGGTGCTTGCGAAAAACAGTCTTAGAAATGCTTGAAGGCAGGAGGATATTATATACAGTGGGTGTAACTGAATGCACTATTTGGTGGGACAAAATCTCAGTGACCATGTTTGCAAGCATATGTGCAGTTGCTTACCATATTGATGGGAACAGCATCACAGAATTATTTGATAACTGTCAATAACATTACCTTTTTGTGTGCTTCACCATGCCTTTAGACAAATCAGTTTTGCTTGCGAAATTGTAAATAAATAAGTCTTAGAATTCAAAAGTAAAGTCTGAGAAATCTTTTTGGCAATTGAGTGCATTCATTGACTGTAACTGAGCGTTGTCTTTTTATTACCAGTTCTAAGACATACGTCTCAAAATTCCTTAGAGGTAGGAGCATATTGTACTCACTTGCTATAACTTGATGAGCTATCTTTTTGTGGCCAACCCAAGGAGTTGTTGCAGTACCTTTCTTTGTTAACATGGTTTGGGCTGTCTGGACCAAGGAAAGGTCTCCTAGCTTTCGCCCGGACTACGTGGCCTGTCTGCGTATTTCTGTATGGTCCATCCCCTGCCATGTCCGATTTGCACTCCCTGTATCCAGTCGCGGTTTTACGTTTATTCAATAGGGGAATTATGGGACCTCTATTTTTTTTCTGGTTTGTTTATCTTAAAGGTATTGGTCAATGACCGGGGATATGATTTTACTGCAGACAGCTACTTTTGTGGTCTTGGGTATACCCTACCCAGATTGATGTGGTCAGTTCACCACATGAAACAAGTGGAAATTGCCAGAAGAAAAGAGTGAAGCAGAACATTTAACAAACACGGGTCTCGACACAACCCCCCTTAGTGGTGTCAAAACTGCTAACCTGCATCTTTACAGTATGAGCAAGTCATTAATTCTGCAATGGTTATTGTGTGCTCCCATTGGAAAAGCCTGGTAGGGCCCATTTTGAACAAGAAATATTATAGCAAAATATCTAGCCAGAGCCTATTGTCATGCCGCCGAGTTCCTGGCGTCTATGGAGCCGCTGGCGACGCGGAACTTAGTCCCGTTCGCCGGCAGCTTTAGGCCACGCGGGGTCGTCCCTATCTACATAAAAAAAAGGTGCGATCACGAAGAAAGGAAAAGAAGGTTTCTTGGAAGGAAGAAGAAGGTGAGGAGTCGGGGGAGGGGGAGATCTCAGAATCTACACTGTCGGACGAAGATATCACCGACCCCGTGGACAGTTTGCGACGCCAAAAAGAGATGACCACCCCACAGCAGGTACAAGAACTCGTAGCCGCTGTACAAAGTCTAAGTTTGGATATGCAGAACCTTAAGACAGCTAACGCCACCCTTCAACAGCGTCTGACGGACAGGGAAAGACCTTTAACCGATTTACCTCCACTTCCCCTAGTATCAGGGAAGTTCGATGGTTCCCCAAAAAAGGTTAAGGAGTTCCTGGACGCATGCAATCTTCATTTTTCCTTTCGCCCTTAGACCTTTGCCTCAGACCACGCCAAGGTGGGGTTTATGATCACCCACATGACCGGGAATGCCCTGGCTTGGGCTATCCCTCTAGTAAACCAGCCAGACCCAGTTTTACAGGACTATAATGCCTTTAAGGCCCTGATTCAATAAACCTTTCTGCGAACAGAGAGTACCTACTTGGCCTCGGAGGACCTCCTTGACATCGGTCAGGGGAATTCTGATCTACTGACATACATCACCGATTTCAAGCAGGTGGCAGCTGAGGCAGGTTGGCAGGAACAGGCCCAGTATGCCATATTTCAGCGAGGTTTAAGGGAGGAATTGAAGGACGAACTAGCCCGGATAGAAAGACCGGTGTCTTTTGCCGAACTCCTGACAGCTACCCTCCGAATTGACTTCAGAATGACAGAAAGACATCAAGAAACGAAGAAGACCAGGTTAAGTGTACCCCCTCTCTTGGAGACTCACTCACCCGCATCTGTACCCTTCCAACGGACCGCTAAGGAAGAACCCATGCAGATCGGAACCACCAGAGCCCCGCTCACACCTGAAGAAAGGAAACGGCGCAGGGAGGGTTCCCAGTGTATGTACTGCGGGTCTTCCTCACATTTATTAAGAGATTGTCCGGAAGTACCGCCCAGAAGGTCGGGAAACGGTCGCCCTCGGTAAACATTGGGACGCATTACCGAGGGGCTGCTCTCAGTCCCAACGCGCCTCTTTCTGTATCCTCTACTGAAACGTCTGAGGACTCCCGGTTGATGGTTCTCACAGTTTCTCTCAGAGTGGGCCCCAAGGAAGTAACCACTTTAGCCCTACTCGACTGTGGAGCAGCAGGGAACTTCATGGATACCCATTGGGCAGAACGACACGGAGTAAAAGGATAGCCAAACGAGAAGATCAAAAGGTGGAAGGGGTTGATGGCGAACCTTTGAGCTCGGGTTTGATCACTCACACCACGGAAGCACTTACTTTGTCCATCCAACAACACACCGAAAGTATCACATTCGATATCATCAGGGCTGCTCACTTCCCCCTTATCCTGGGTATATGTTGGCTACGCAGACACAACCCCAGTATTGACTGGTCTAGAAACTTACTTAGTTTTCAGTCCTCACTATGCAAATCGGAATGCTTGCCAGAACCAAGATTCGAGACCGTCAAGACCACAAATAGCTGCAAGGTCTGAACTGTACACTGTCTCCCACACTACCTGAAGGAGTTCAACGAGGTGGCAACTGAAAAGATACCCGTAGATCTCCCTCCGCACCGGCCTGAAGACTGTTGCATTGATCTCACCCCAGGTGCATTGATACCCTTCGGTAGGATGTTTCCACTGTCTTTAGAAGAAAAACAATACCTCCGAACGTACTTGGACAGCAACACGGAAAACGGGCTCATAAGGCCTTCAAAGTCCCCTGCAGGGGCATCCTTGTTCTTCATCTCTAAAAAGGATTCAAAGGAGTTGAGGCCGTGTATAGATTATCGCGGTCTAAACAAGGTTACCATAAAAGACCGGTATCCTATGCCATTGATCACCGATATCCTACAAGCTGTACAGGGTGCTACCATCTTTACCAAACTCGACCTGAGGAATGCTTATCACCTACTCCAGGTGCAGAAAGGAGACGAATGGAAGACAGCATTCCGACTCCTTTCGGACTTTTCGAATACCAGGTAATGCCGTTCGGGTTGGTAAAAGCCCCGTCGGTATTCCAACGGTTTATGGATAGACTATTTTCCGATCTCCTGTGCCAAACCACATTGGTATACTTAGATGACATTCTGATATACTCTCGCACTCCTGAAGACCATGTGGAACATGTCAGGGAAGTATTCAGAACGCTACAGAGAAATCAGTTGTCTGTTAAACTCGCCAAATGTGTGTTTTCATCCTCCTCCATTCCTTATTTAGGATACATTCTGTCAGACCACGGTATCTCCATGGATCCTGACAAAGTGTCTTCCATCATTGAATGGCCTTCACCCACCTCAGTCAAATAGATACAGAAATTCCTGGGGTTAGCAAACTTCTACCGGAGATTTATCCCTAATTTCTCTCAAAAGATACTACCCATCACCTCACTTTTAAAGAAGTCTGCAACTCCATTCAAATGGTCAGAGGAGGCGGAAGACAGTTTTGGGAATCTTAAGGAAGCCTTCTGTTCGGCACCCATTTCACAACAACCAAACCAACATCTACCCTTCATTCTAGAGACAGATGCTTCATCAGCCGCAATAGGGGCTGTGCTTCTTCAAGAAATCCAGGGTACAGAACATCCGGTGGCTTATTTCTCGAAGACCCTAAACACTAAACTACTCGGTCATAGAGCGAGATCTTCTAGCCATGAAGGCGGCCTGTGTAGAATGGCGCCATCTGCTTCAAGGAGGAAGGTTCCCGTTCACCATACGGACCGATCATAAGAACTTGCAGGTTCTCAAACAGTTCAAGTGCTACAACACTCGACAGGCCCTCTGGGCTCACTTCTTCGCCCAATTCGAATTCCACATAACCTACATCCGTGGCAAAATGAATGTTGTAGCCGACTCTCTTTCCCGCCGGTGTGATTACCTGCCAGAGACAGATACGCCTCTTGAACAGATGTTTCCCCAGTCCAGGACTATCGGAATTATTTCTAAATTCCTTCAGCAGGTACAAGAGGATTCTGGAGGTCGTTTTGAAGTGGAAAGACATTCTAAGGATCTGGCCTATGAAATCAGGAACGGCCTTTACCTTGTCGGAGGGAAACTCTATCTACCCACACCGGCTTTCCCCAAGACAGCACTTGCATGGTGTCATGATTCTAAACTAGCAGGACACAGGGGAGTGGCTGGCACTCTCGACTACCTTCAAAGACATTTCTACTGGCCTACGATGAGAAAGGATGTAGATCGGTACGTTCAGTCATGTATCGTCTGTCTGCGGAGTAAGTCATCCCGTAAATGACCAATTGGTCTGCTGGAACCAAGTGCTGTACCTAAGGGTCCTTGGAGCATGATCTCTACGGATTTTATAGTGGATTTGCCCCCGTCTCAAGGATGCACCTGTGTCATGGTAGTAGTAGATTCATTTACCAAATTGGCTCACTTCTCCCCATTGCCTGGTGTTCCTACTGCAGCCAAGATGGCGGAAGTGTTTCTCCAAGACATATTCCGGTTACACGGTCTACCGAACAAGATAATTTCAGACCGGGGTAGTCAGTACACCTCCCGGTTCTGGAAGGCACTGTGTGTCAGACTAGGTATCGAAAGAGCCCTCACCTCTGGATTCCATCCGCAATCCAATGGGCAAACTGAATGCCTAAACGGAACCCTGGAACAGTACTTAAGGTGCTTTATCAACTCCCAACAAGACAACTGGTGCACGCTACTCCCTCTAGCTGAATTCTCTTACAATAACTCCACACATGCCGCTCTGGGGTTCAGTCCTTTCTTTGCTACTTATGGTTTTCACCCTCGCTCCATTCTTCCTGTCTCGGGCCTCTCTACTAGCGTACGATCAGTAGATTCTTCCCTCTCCCTCCTTAGAGAGACACACAAGAAGGTAGAGGAAGGCTTTAAGTCAGCCCAAGCTCAATATTGCATTCAAGCCAACAAACACTGTAGACCTGTACCAGGATGGGATGTGGGTACCAGAGTCATGCTCTCCACTAGATATTTACCTCGTTGGGTACATCCCTCCAAGTTATCTCCCAAGTATCTAGGGCCACACGAGATCATACAGAAGATCAACCCTGTGGCTTTTCACTTAAAATTACCCAACAACCTCAAAAGGGTCCACCCTGTTTTCCATGCCTCTCAACTCAAGTCATTTCATGCTGACACATGGGCACGACAGGTTAGACAGGCCCCGATTCCTCAGGGTTCCACTCGGGCGGAATATGAGGTCGCCCAACTCTGTGACTCCAGGTATCATAAGGGCAGGCTGGAATATTTGGTTAAATGGAAGGGCTACCCTTCATCGGAAAACTCTTGGGAACCCATCACACACATTAATGCTCCTGTCTTACTTCGCAAGTATCACTTCTTTCATCCAGGGAAACCAGGGGGAGGAGCTTATAGGAGGGGGCATACTGTCATGCCGCCGAGTTCCTGGCGTCTATGGAGCCGCTGGCGACGCGGAACGTAGTCCCGTTCGCCGGCAGCTTTTGGCCACGCCCCCTGTTTCCTGGTTTTACTTTCCTTCTGTTCCTATTGGTTGGACGCTCCGCAGGCCGGTGTTATCACCGGCCACTTCCGGGTCACGGATGCGTCGCAACGCTTCCGGTTTCGTCCGTTAGCCCTGAGTTGCTTGCTACCTGTTGCTATCTTCCTGGCTTTTCCGCCGGTCGGGTCCTCGTGCCCTGTCCGGCCCCCTCTGTTCTTCCTTCGTCCTTCCGCTGGTTCTTTCTGCCTTTCTCTCACTCCCTTGGCTTTGTTTCATTCGCCCGTCTCCTCTGCCCTCCTTCCAACTTGCTTACCCTCCCTCCTTCCCATCTTCACTTACTGCTTTTCCTCCTCTTGTCTGTTCCGCTTACTCCGTTCTTCTGTTTCCTACTTCCTCTCGCTCTGCTCCGTTCCTTCCGTGTGCCAGTTCCCTGCCTTGTCCTTGGACTTGCTCTTGCATACCTTCAGGATTGTTTGCTGTGACCTTCTGTGTACCAGACTCCGGCCTGTTCCCCTGGACTGCCTTTGCTTGCCGCTTTGTACTTCCGCTTCTAGCCTTGTGTACCAGATCCTCGGACCGCTTACTGGACTGCCTGTGTTCTGGGGGGATTCACTCCATGTGTTGCCTCCAGACACTTTCTACCAGCTTTCACTCTTCAAGGATTCCTGGTTCCACACCTCCAAGGCACTCAACGATAACACTGGGGTTTTTTGTGCCTAAAGGCTTTTTCCCCTCTTGGTCAATCCCGGGGGAGGGGCCCCCTGGTCTCCCCTCTTGGGGGGCACTGTGGCTTCCTCCCGGGGTCGTCCCTATCTACATAAAAAAAGGTGCGATCACGAAGAAAGGAAAAGAAGGGTTCTTGGAAGGAAGACGAAGGTGAGGAGTCGGGGGAGGGGGAGATCTCAGAATCTACACTGTCGGACAAAGCTATCACCGACCCCGGTGACACCTATAAACAGCTGTGAAGATGAAGATGTGTGGTTTGCATAAAGCCACACACGGAAACGTGGAGTGGGATTGCTAGTGGGGCTTTTGGTTTTGAAAGGATAGTTCTGGTGATTGGCTGGTGGAATGGATGAGGAGTGGCTGTCATATGATGACAATATGCCATTGGAGTTAAAGCTACTACTCTTCTGTTCTTAGGTCCTACTCAGGCTGTTTAAAATCACTGTAGTTTCGGGAGGTATACCTCTCTTTAGTTCACACATTTTCTAACTGAATACTAATTTCTATTCAAAACGACTTAAAATCCAACTTATTTAATAGCAGCCCATTAAAACTGACAATATTTAATTTGCAAGAAACATACATAGCTGAACCAACATTGTAGGGCAGATTAGAGGTCCAAAACATACCAAAATGAAGGGATAGGAGAGGTGAAGAAGTGAAGCTAACTCAAATCTAATAACAACCTAAAAGTGCAATGTGGGACAAATTAAGGCTTTATGACAACATAACTAAAAGTTAAACTCATTAGACAGCCATGAATTGTGAAGCGAAGACATAAGAGTCTCCTTTAAAAATCACTTTAATGAATATCTCACCATTCCTATAATACTGTGGAACTGCATTAATACCCAGGCAACTAAGCCACACTATTTGCAATGTGAGCATTCAGGAGGATCAGACTGCATTATTGTGCTGCCTGCCTTCATGGGATTTTGATGAGGATGATACATTTAGAACAATGTCTGATAAAGGAGATCCAGGCCCACCACATATGCACTGACACCAGATCTGAAGGCTTTTTAATTGGATATGGTGGAATTTAGGGCAGTAGTTAAGAGTAGATTTAATAGATCCCTTTCTTTGTCTGATAGGTTATCTGCCCCCGTGGCTGATTTACAGACAACTGTTTGTATTGTGATCTAATTTTTGTCCAGAAAGAATATATTTAATTAAGCTTGAAAACTCACATCAGTAGTTTTTAACTATAGAGGAGCCAACTATTAGATGTTCTAACAAGCCCAGCATGTTACAAAATGATTAATTTGTGAAAGAGCAACCAGGCCGATAGCTATGCAATCAGTCATCCAGATTCTATCCCAAGCTAAGTATCCCTTTCTGTTTCTTCTACAGACCCGCAGTGGCACAAAACATTTGGGGGCCTATTCGTGGAATTTGTGCACCAAAAAACAGGGATTTGAGCGCCATTCTGTCCGCAAATCCCCATTTGTTAAACAGGGATTTGCGGGCAGAATGGCACACAAATCCACGTTTTTCAGCACACAAATTCCATGAATCAGCCTCTTGGTCTCAAAGCAGATGATATGCTTTGGATACCACATAATCAGTGTCTTCCTAGGTTCTCAACTTGATTATCAATTTAGCTGGGTGGTATTCTATAGATTCCCTACACAACCATTCAGAGACACAAGAGCAACATTGTCAGTTGTCAAATTATTCATGGTTAGAATGTTTCAATTTAGGAACCAGCCCTGAGAGTGGCAGAAGTAGCCTAGCCACAAAAAGATATCCAATTGGTCGTATTTCACTCCTGACCAATGCGTTTAAACATGTGGACCTACCACCAATCAAAAGTTCCTGGTTGCCCCATATGGATGCATCCTGACAGGCCTACACACTATTATGTAAACTCTGCCATTGGTCTGGATAAGTCTCCACACCATTGTATTTCAGTCTGCCATTCCATTACTGAAGGAGAAAAGCCATATGCAAATCTAGTCTTGGTCCCATTCTAAAAGGAGAAAACCTACTTAAACTGTTGGGTCACATTAATTCTGCCTGAGACTACAGGCAAACCTATGCTGATTTCCAGCTCATTGGCCATCTTTAGTGATGTGCGTCCTGGGTCGCTAACAAGGCAAGCTCGGGATGCACGTCTAGGCATGCCTGTCCCACTCAGATTCCCTTTCACAAAAGAGAAAGTTGATGGCTGGAAAGTTTTAAATAAATCAGAACGTCTGTGATTGCTCTGGGCAAACCTCAACACCATTGTATTTCAGCCTGCCATTCCATTACTGTAGCGGAAAGGCCACATGCAAACCTCTCTTGGTACCACCCTAAAAGGGGCAGTCCTACCCAAACTTCTAGAGTACATTGCATCTGCCTGAGAAATCACAACCAAAGCTGTGCAGATTTCCAGCTCATTGGCCATTTGAAGTGATGTGTGGCTTGGGTGACAAGGAAAGGCAAGGCAAGGCAATTTGGGACCCATCACTAGGCATGCTTGTCCCACTCAGGTTCACTTTAGCAAAAGAAAAATAAGTTATTTGCTGAAAGGTTTAGAATTAATCATAACCTATCAAATGTCTCTGGGTGACCCTGCAGACCATTGTTTTTGAAGCTATAATGCAAGTACAGAAGTGGAAAGACCATATGGAAATCAGACTTGGTCACACAGCAAAAGGGGCGGATCCGCCTGAACTGCTAGGTAACATCCCTTCTGCACAAGACCATAATTAAAACTCTAATGTGTCAGCCTTATTGCCCATTGATAGTGAGATGTAGCTCAAATCCTTTAAGTTTTCTTTTCTAATGTCAAACAAGAGGGGTTCCAATGGGTTACAAGGGGCAATCTTGCCTCGTGCCACTGACAATGAAACATAAGAGGAGACTGTCCCATTAACCAACACCACAGAAGGATTCCCTGAAGCCAAATTCCCTCAGGGTCATGATCATAACATTCCAGAAGACCCTTCTCATGGCCTTCTCTACATCCAAGGCCATCTGGACTTGAGGAATTCCTTGGTCTTCCCCATTTTCAATGATATGGCATACTAATAGAGCTTTGTCTACAGAGAGCCTGCCTTTGAGGAACCCAGACTGACCAATAATTAGGAGATTGTCCAGTACTGTTGAGAGTTGGTTTGCTCCCTCCTTGGTAAATATTTTGCCGTCCTGCTTATAAGGGAACTACGCCAGGAATTAGCAACACTTATCCAAATGTGGGTAACAATAATGAGTGCATTCCTTTATGTGACTGGCATCTACTGAAAGCGATCAAAATTACTGAAACAGGGCTCTTTGTTAGGAAACAAAGATATCCCTGAAAGGTTTACAAAATTAGGACAGCAACCCATTTGGAATGAGGTCGGTGCTAGATTTCATTTACTTAAATGCAACACTAGTATAGTCGCTGAAGCCTCTACAACCAGGCTATCCGCCTCAAGAAGGACAAGCAAGTCACAATTCCCCAAACAATCCTGGAATTGGGCCATATGGGCAAATCAGTGCAACCAAATATCATACTGGTGAAATCCTTCACATAGATCTACCTTTAAACACGGTAGATACCTGCCAACATTAAACCTTTTTGTGTTCTGCTAACTATGAGAGAGTGACCACCAAGAATATTTTTGGGGTTTTCCTAAAAACCAAAGACACCAAAATAACAGATTGTTGTGTTCTTCCTGTGAATGAAGAGACACCAACATGAGAATTGCTGGAGTTCTCGCCACTGTCTGAGAACCACTTACATGAACCATATATATATATATATATATATATATATATATATATATATATATATATATATATATATATATATATATATATATATATTTACTTTATTGTGATACAATCCTAAACTAGGACTTTATACAAACAAGAGCATACATCATACAAAAGCATAAAAACATAAGAACATAAAAGCTTAAAACATACAAAGCATTACTTTAACATATCATCATGTTATATTATGTAATATAGATTTATAAAGCGCAGCGTATGCCAAAGGCATCTTGGTGCTAGAGGGTAGCAGGTGAGAAAAGAGTACTAGAAAAGAAGAGTCTTCAGCGTGCGTCTGAAGGCCAGATGATTAGCAGTAGCACGGAGTGCCAAAGGAAGTTGGTTCCATGCTTTGGCTGCGGCCACCAAAAAGGCGCGGCCACTAGTTCGAGCGTGTTTGAAGCGAGGAACCAGAAGAAGTAGTGCAGTCTGGGAGCGCAAGGGGCACATAGTGGACAAACTTCTCCTGCAAAATATTCATGACCTAATCATGGAATGTTAGTGTGTAATACGGTATACAGAAAAGAAGTAAGCAACTTGTTATTTGTAAGCACAATGCATAATAGTCATACCCATAAGGCAACATACGACAAGAGACAGGCTGCCCAAGCAATCATTTACTCAGTTATAAACAATTACTGCAGATGTATACAAGCGTCTCCATGTTACCAAGAGCCAAACAGACCCCTCAGTCCCTTGGACCTTTAATCCAGTAAAACGGTTTTGACATAGGACCACACCCTAAAGAGGGCAAGCTGAAGTGCTAAAGATTTAAGCATAAATCCAGAAGGGTTCCCCAGTTATTGTCTCATATCTATGAACCCATTTCGCAAATTAACACATATACAATGGGCCTAATTTGGGGAATAGGATGAGGACATGTGTAGTTTATTCCAACATTCCCGGACCCTGACAGCTTCGACAGGACCTAAATTCCAATGCCACCCCTAAACGTGGACCAGTAACAGCCAACACCGGTAGCTGGTTTATCCGCAGCTTTAAGATGAAATGCCTCACACAGATAGGGTTGAGGCTTCCGGTATCTGTGGGTGACATGAGATACTGCCTCATATCCACTCAGCTTGGACAGATGGGTAGAGTTCGAACACCAGTCCCATCTGTTCATTTTCTGCTCAAAGGAGTTTGTTCAGGTGGATAAGGGGCATGTATTTCTTATTTGCATAGGACCAATCAATCTCTAGAAAAAGAGATTTGTTCAGCTGTTTAAAGTTAAGCCCTCGAGGATGCTACTCAGTGTCATGGCTGCCACCAGCCAATGCAAGTGATTTACAAGAGGGTGCAAAGCATGCTTTTAAATAAAATAGACCTCTTGCACGCTCGGCCATACCTCTCAAAGAGATGGGGCCCAACTCTAAGTGCAAATACTGCATTTAACAAGATGGACCAAGTCCCAATACATTGCGCCAATAATGGCCCTCCAAGATGTTCAACCATTTTAAGTCCTGCATGGCCAATGCTTACAGGCCGTAAAGGATGGATGGGACAAAGCATTGTTGATATAGTCTTAGAATGCCCGTAATACTAAAGCCTGCCGTGCCCCTGGAGGATTTACAAGCCTGGAGAGTGAGTAGTTTTGCTCGCCTTTTTTTCTGATTCATTATCGCATCATAGTTGTGATAGAACCTTTTATGGGTTGTCCCCACTACTGAAGAGCAGCCAATATCATAAATACTTTGCGTTCTCCCCACTGCTTGAGCTCTGCCTGCATGAGAATTCTAAAGAGTACTCACAGTGCCACACTAGAGAGATACAGGTATGGCATTTTTCTTAGGATCTGCCTGGCGATGGTGGGTGAACTGCAGGACATGAACTGGGGGAAGAGAATAGACCAACAGGTTAACACAGTGTGGTATTTTCTGACATATGCCACCAAGCACATAGACTGTGGCAGTCAGGGAGAGAGGAGCAAAGGGCGGGAGGATGTAATAAACAGTCTTCCAGGCCATTACAAGTTTAAGGGATGGAATTGGTGATTTCTAAGGGTAGCAACTACCTGCTACCCATGGCACTTTCAATGTTCTAGCAACCCCTTATCAGATGTTAAAGTTATAGATCCAGGAGTTGAGATCTGTGCTGAAGCAACACTGGGCTGTTGTGCATTGAGCTCAATGCAGCATAGCTATTGTCAGCTCAAATAGCTCTGTTAGCTGGGCAAGTGTCTGATGTTGCTAGATACCTACAAAACTGAATTCAGTAGTAGACTGGCTGACAGGACTGGTGCTAGAATGCAACATGACTGTCAGAAAGGACACCAGGGTGGCACATTCTGGTGCTGTGGTTGCTGTGGTTGCACACCCACAAAATCTTTCTATACTCTGTGCTTGCAAGTGACATGATGAACTTCCTTTATAGTGCAGATTAAACAGATTTGAATATGTCTGCAGCAGAGCTCTCAAGTTTCCCTGTGGCATATGGACGAAGGTTACCCAGTTCTGTTTTGTCTTGGAATTATGGTATTTACAGTACTAGATATAAAATGGGAAAAACAAAACCTAATTTCTCAGAATTCCAAGAAAAATAAAAGACTGGATGACTTTCTCATGCATGGCAGGGGAAAATCTGAGAGTGCTGATAAAATGTTTATGCTAATGTTATGTTAAAGGATATTTATAACATGCACTATCACCACCGGAGTGGTCCCTTGGCGCGATCTGAAAGGCAAGAGGGTAGGGTAATTTAGCAGGTCTGAGAAGGAAAAGGGGCAAGAGAGCAGTGATGTGCTGTTGGCAGCTTCAGTTCAGTTTACACCGTTCGCTGAGAGTAAGTGTGATTTCTCTGTCAGTAGTTGTCATGTGCTTTTGTGCAAGGCTATGTTTGGTTTGTATTGTTGTTGTGGTGTAGTGAATTGAGTGCGGTTTGGTGTGCAATATAGGTATGGTTGTGTTATGTTTAGAATTTGAGAGGTGTAAACAGAGGGATGAGATTTTTAGGGGATTGATTAGTGGCATCCCTTTGCTACGTGACCCTGCTAATGTTGCATATTGTGGTGCGCTGTGGGGGTCTCCCTCCTATGTTCTGTGCAGGGCTGTGGGTTGTCTGCAGGGCTATTTAGTGGTGCTGCATCCTCCAACCCCCTGTCCATCCTGTGTCCTGAATAATGGATTCCTACACCGCTTTGGCCTCTGGCATAACTTGATGTGCAGCCGCCCTCACATCCTGGGCCTCGAGAGGGCAGGGGGTGGCGGGTGGGACCTCTTCCCTCTGCACTTGAGCTGCGTGGTCACAGTGGTTTACCTGTTCGGTCATCACTCTTTCCCTTCAACTCTTATGTCCTCTATCTGTGGTTCAATTTAGGACTCCCCCATCTCTCTCGTTAGCCTCTGTTAAGGCCATCCATGGGAACCCGGGTCTCCCTCCCACTCGGAAGTCTCTCCACCTCACTGCACTTATCGTGGTATACTTTAGTCCTCCTTCTAGGGATGTTGTGTTCATTCTGAGGGGTGTGGGTGTTGCTCATTCGTTTAGGTCCGGGTCTGATTTGAAGAGCAAGGTTTTTAAGGAGTTTTCTTTATTGTATATGGTCCTTCATGTTTCATATTTCTTTCGGGAGGGAGTTCCACATTTTTGCGGCTAGGCAAGAGAATGCTGATCCACCACGTTTTTTCCTTTAGTAGGGTTTAGGTTCCTGGCAGATCTGGATCTGAGTGTTCTGGTCGGCATGTAAATGGTGATTTTCTTTTGTAGGAATTCTTCTCCTTGGCTGTGGATTGCTCTGTGCGTTATGCACAATTTTTTAATGTGATCCGTTGTAGCACAGGAGTGAGTGGTCTCTTCATGAGAGTTTGAGGAGGAGTCTGGCTGCTGCATTCTGTATGCGTTGCAGTTTCTCCAGTAAATGATCCGGCATTCCGAAATATGGGCTGTTGGTGTGGTCTATCCTGGACATGATGAGGACATTGATGGCTAGTGTTTTGTGCGTAAAGGAGAGGAATGGTTGGATCCGTTCGATCGTGTGTGAGTGGAAGAATCATTTCTTGATTATTGCGTTTACTTTGATTTTTTTGATGGTGTGGGCACTGTTCCTAGTTCTGTTGGCCATGGGATGTATTGGTTGCTTTTCTGGTTTTTGGACATGATCATGATTTCTGTCTTGCCCGGATTGGGTTTGAGGTTCTTTATGTTTGTTTTAATTCCGGTCAGATACCAGCAAACTGCCCCTAACGTTTCCGCCATCTGATATCCTGTTATTACAAGGATATTGCAGGTGGCAGAAGAGCTGGTAAATCCCCATGCGATGGAGCCCTATAGGACTCCATGTAGGTAATTGTGGGATTTGTTTGCTCTTGGGGACCCGATTTACGGGCAGGTCAGGCCTGCAGGTAAGCCAGTGTCGCCCCCAACAGACTTGTGTTTTACCAGTCTGGAAAAATTGCTGGTGCCGGAAATTACCAGCAATTTTACCAGAAATGTTTCCAGACCGGCAAAATTGTAATGAGGCCGTATGTCTGTTTAATGCCAGACATTCTGTTCTAATCTTGGCCAAAAGGCTGTGATGCTGTTAGAGTAACCATTTGTCTGATTGATGTCAGCATTTTTGTCTCCTCCTCTACAAGTGTGGCTGTAGTATGAATTGGCTGACTGTACCAGGCATGTGTGGCTTTCACTTACATTAAACTGCATTACTGAAACATTTGAGGTTGGACTTGGCATTTGATACCAGCACCTGCACATTTGATGGTGTATCTGACATATGGCGAAAATACCAGGAACACAATGCATTACGTGGCATAACATGGCACTACTAGTTCATCAGTTTAGCTTGGACTAATGTAGCAGCACTGGTTATCGGCACTATACCATACATATTCAAACTATGCCTGGCATGCAAAGCTTTACCAGGCATAAAATTGTAGTGTCCGCATGTTGTATACCAGAGTTGACATATTATGGCAGTGCCCAGGAATGTGCTGCTCTGTTTCATATATGATGTCTACATCTAGCATGTGAGTGTATGGATAAGAAGGCATTAACTGGCAATATGGTGCTCTGCTGGCATTTGAAGGAAGTACCCTGGTCTGTGTTTGTCTGTGAAGGTTTACCTTCAGCATATCAGAACCTCACTTGTGGCATACAAAGATGGCACTTCAGTTAAAATATGTCTGGCAACTAAAATAGTCTAATGTCTGATTTTGTTGCAACTTGTACTATTAATCAATAATGTTGCTGTATATTTTCATAAAATTCAAGTAACAATAAATGGCAATGGCCTTTTATATATGGAAATTGAAACATTCTCTGGGGTGCGGCAAGGATGTGTGTTGCTGCCATGCTTATTTAACTTGTATGTGTCAGATTTATATTTTGGTTTCAGTGATGCACAGTCTGTTCCCCCAAAAATGTATCATTTGCAAATAACATGGTTTGCATACGCTGATGACATAATCATTTTTGATTCCACTCAGACAGGTCTTCAGCATACTTTGAATACAATGGTGATTTATGTAAAAGAGATAATCAATATTGAGAAATCAACTATTATTAATTTTAATAGAAAGAGAAATATTGACAATTTTAAATGGAAGCTAGATAACATCGGCCTGAAACTAGTTGGGAATGTTATATATTTGGGGGTAACCGCTTTTAGTTAAAATAGAGAGAACCAAATAATTGATAGTGTCGGGTTTTTTGTGGACTAGCTGACCTGCAGGGATAGGGCCAAGAAGTGCCCCTCTGGACGGCAGACTCTTTTTCTGCCTTGCCTCTGTCCCTTGCACGGATCGTATGTACGCGGAGGAGTTTCCCTGAGTCCCGACAGCCTGTGGATTGAAGCGGCCTGCAACCCTATTCTGGCTGACTTGTCAGCAGTTCCATCGTTTCCTCAGAAACAGCACGCCTTGAAGTCCAGATGGCTATTGAAACACTGGCGGGCGTGCACTCCGAGACTGAGCCCGCTTCATCTAGGCATTTAGCTAAGGCTGTGGAGGTGGGTGTTGGGAGGACGTCTCAACCTGGGATTAAAAGTTCCGAAAACACTGACTACAATGTCAAAACCATCCCAAAGAGCGATGCTAAACCCTATAGTCAGGCACTCCCCGTTTCCTTGTCCTTGCTTTTTCAATTTGGAGGTGGAGGTGACAGCCAGCACAGCGAACTACAAAGACACTCAAAGATCCAGTGTACACCTGGACCCTTCCTGGCACCTGAAGGATTTGGGGAATTATACCCTTAGATCTGAAGCACCCTTCCTGGCGGTGCTTATTTGAATCTACACCCTACTCTTTCCACTGACTCTCCTGGAATGAGCCAAGGGGATATCGTGCCCAGCATTGAGCCGCAGCCTGAGGCTTCCCCATCAACTAACCTAGAACAAGCTAACCTTTCTAGCCCACATTTCAGCGCTGTGTGCTCAACGTCTTATGTAGCCAAGAACAACTTGGACAATATGGAATTACCCTGCTCCAGCCCAAACGCTCCAACAGTGGCTGAAACCTCTAAACCAAATCTGCCAGAGCCAGACTCGGACCCTCCTTTTAGGATGCTGACAGTACGAGAGCAAGAGCGTACTATGGTCTCTCTGGTCAAACCATCAAGGGATTCTTCCAATTTGCTGATACTGCTGAACACCCCATAACCCAAACTTGCTCCACCCTTATCCCCCCACTCGGAGGTCAACATGGCATCCTATAAGTTTGGTTAGGGGAGCCTTTTTGAATAATCAAAGGTTCCATTACAAGAAATTTAACCCAGAACCTGACCAAAACAGGACTAAGATCAAGCCCAAATTCCTACCTTTTCCACAAACTAATGTCCAGTTGGATGCAGGGGCTGAGATACCAGATGAAGAGCTGCATGAAAACATGAGCAGATGTGACACAGGAGCACCTATGTCCTACCCTTGTGACTCCACCCAGTCTGAAAATAAGACCTACACCAGAGCAGAAAAGACTTTCATCCACAATGGAGAGCAAACTTACTGACGCTTTTGAGGGTGAAGTTCCACCTAGATGTAATAGGTCGACCGTCATGGAGCCAATCAAGAGTAACTCACAAGATGGGTCGCAAGATGGACCTAGTGACAGTGGGAATAAGCGAATTCCCCAAAATATTAATTCAAACATCATTGCAACCCTAACTCTCACCTTGGCTCCATTTATGAAACTTTACAAAACCTTGATTGACCAACTGAAGGGCAACACAACAGTACTGGCTATGTTGCATTGCAAGCTGCTCTTTGTAGAGGGTTTTGTGACAGCATTGCAGAAAAAACCTTTGCAGACAACAACATTTTTACACAACATGTTGGACCCCATAATTGAAGAAAAAGACAAACGTTGCATGGAAAGATCTATATTAATTGCTGGGCTTTAACAAAATACCTCTAGGCCTACAACCTCAGACCCTAAACTGACGCAGGGCCCTGCTCTGGTCAGGCTAACAAGCGACCATCTTACTTTGAAATTGACTAAAGCTCAGACTGTCAATTCAACACTAATACTGTCCAGGCAAGTATAAATGAAGTGTGGGTGACCCCACTACTAAAATAAAATCAATTCTTGATGCAACAGTACCCACTAACTACCGACCAATACTCATGGTACCGTTTGATAAAATAGATTACAACCAACTCCAAGCCTATCTTGAACAAAATCAGCTCCTTGGAGCTAGACAATCTGGATTCAGGCCCAACCACAGCACAGAAACAGCTCTCCTGGATTTAAAATCCATATAGACACCATCATGGACTCAGGCAAACTCTGTATACTACTGCTGTGAGATTTATCTGCAGCATTTGACTTAGTGGACCATGATAAATTATGTGCCACTCTGGCTAACAATTTCTGCTTCTCTAAAGATGCCACCCTCTGGGTGAAATACTTTCTAGCCGAACGCACGTCTAGAGTAAGCATTGGTAAAGAGGCTGCAGATCCCATACCAGTCCCCATAGGGGTACCCCAAGGATCCTATCTCTCCCCCACATTATATAACGCATACACTAAGCTTCTCTTCTCTGCTTTGGATGCGATGGGTGTCATCTACACCAACTTCGCAGAAGACACCAAGATCCCCTCCCGCTCTCAGGGGACTATGTCGAGAACACAATGATCATGAACAAGATTTATGCACAAATTCAAAATTGGAAGGCTCTGAATAGCCTCTGCCTCAGCAATGAGAAAACAGAGCTTCTCATTGTGGGCTCCCAAGCTAAAATCAGAGCCCTCCATTCAGACTATGCATCTATCAACATTGATGGTTCTCTGATCCCAGTATCAAAACAGGTCAAAACACTAAGAGTTTATCTAGATGCTAATTTAACAATGACTAGACACGTAAGCGCTCTATCGTCATCCACATCCTACACTTCCAAATTGATTGCCGAGTTGCCAGTACCTCACACCCACAAACTGCATCACACTAGCCAGAGCCCTAATACTATCTAAGTTGGACTACTGTAATGTACTCCTACTAGGCACCTCCAACTTCCAACCTAGAGAAACTACAATTAATGTGCAAAACAAAGCTCTACGAGCAGCCCTAGAAATCAAGAAGTCCAACCATATCTCTAACATCAGGAGGGAGACTCATTGGTTACACATCAAGGCTAGAATCATTTTCAAATCATTTTTTGTTACCCACAAATGCCTTACCAATAAAGCTCCCATCTAGTTAAATAACGGAAAAAGCAAAAATGACTCTAACAGAACGCTTAGATCCAACAAAAAGTCATTTCTTGCGGTCCCCCGCTTCAAAAGTTCCAGAGCAGGAGGCAGCAGCTTCCTAGTCATGGCCTCGAAACACTGGAACAAGATCCCACTAAATATTAAAAATGAAGACTCCATCCTCTGCTTCAAAAAAGTACTAAAAACCTTGCTACTGAACCAATACTAGTTAAACCACACATATTCTAAAATAGCTACCCGCTGTAGGCCAGTTAGATGCCTCCCTAGGGCTGACTGTTACCAGAATCTGTAAATAATGAGAGTGACCATGCAATGTTTTAACCTATGTATGTATTTTTTGTACCAGTGCCTCACTGGATGTAATTGAACTACTATTCAATTTTACTGTAAGATGACTGCAACAACGATGTGACACCCGAGGGTTTGGGCGTTTAACAAATGTAATAAATAAATAAATTGTCTTTTTTGTTAAGGGCAGAAACGAAATTAACTTCTTGGGCCCTGTTATCGTACTTGAAGGTAGCAATGTATTTAAGAAGGGTCTTTTTGAAAAGATTGACAATTGAATCTTAACATTGTTGTAACATGTGGATATATATCTTTTTTTTTAATACCTGTGTATTTTATTAGCACCAATGCACTGTTTTTATCTGATTTTTTTATATGTATGTACCTGTTTAATTAATATTTTTATTATTCGAATAAACATTCCAACAAAATAAAATAATGAGAATTGGTATATTTCTTAAATATGTACATAGTAAAAAAAAATTAGGAACTGATCATTTTTGGAATGAGTGATGAGTAAAACATAGATATCTATAGGAATTGCATTAGTTAAATGTAATGATGAATTGTTAGAAGAGAAAAAGATTAATATCAATTTTAGATTTAAAAAAGTATTGATGTATATTTAAATATTTGATGTGTTGTCTGATTTGTAAATGATGAATGCAAACACTTTAAATAACAGCTCTATTGCAATAAATACAAATTATACATTATTAATGTTTAGATTGAGTATTTTTGAATCTTTAATGTCACCGTATTGGATCATGTGATTTCACCTTTTGTGATGTCATCAGGTGACAGCTGCCACTACTGCTACCCCCTGGCATTTGTATGACATGGCATCTTCTTGTAACCTCTCCCTCTGGCAGGGGAAGGGATTGCAGCATCCAGCTGGTGCTCAGATCAGGGAGGGATTGGGTGGTACTTTTTCATTTGGTCCCTCCTCTGACCAGCCTTGATATGTATTTATAATAAGCCGGCCCTGGACAGGTGCAACAGGGGCAGCATTATATAGCTGTTTATTAACAATATTGTAATTTTCTAAATATGGAGCTTGTTGTGTGGACCTGTCTGAAGCACAACAAGGAAGAAGATATATTGAGCTGTTTGCAGTCATTTCACTCTAACATCTAATGTATTTGATGTAAACTTGTATATGTGCTTGATATTTACAAATGCGTTAATGTTACGGTGTGCGTTAATGTTACAGTGTCTTTTGTTTAAAAAAAGGAAATGCATACCAAACCCAGCATGAATCAGGTTTTTAGTGATTTAGTCAAACAACTCTCACAGACATAAGACAGATATAAAGCTCTTTTGTCATTCTCATGTTTCCAACATGCTCTTTAATATGCAAAACAGCCAGAACCTCATTGGTTTTACTGGTACAACTCCCCAGTATCATTGGAGCTCTTTCAACTCAACACACACACACACTTTGTTAAGCAATCACTTTTATGTTCAAATTAACATGACATGCATTTTTTAAACCGTTGCAAAAATGCTACCCTTGGCATTTTGTTGAAGTTGTGTCCCTCGTCTCTTCTCGGAACCTCTCCCTTTGGCGAAAAAGGGGTGAGTCAAAGGGGACAACGTTTTCTACGTTCGAGGGAAGAATTGTTCTGCTTTAAAATGGGATGCAAACAAAACAGCCTTAGTGCTAATAGTGATATTGCATTTGCATTTATTATCATGCGTATGTAGTCCCAGCAACCTCCAAGGCCTCTTCGAACCAGGAGCCTACTTTTAAATGCAATTACAGATGAGATTACATATACTGTCTCTAGGTGAGATAAGAGCAAAAAGGAAACGTCAGCTCCAAGTAATCAGTCAGATGGAAAAGTGGTGGCTGCAAGGTCTCAGGGAAGGCTTTTTGAGGAAGTGCTTTGAGGGATTGCTTAAACCTGGCAAAGTTAGTTTCTAGTTGCAAAGTTATAGTTGGGTTGTTCCAACTTTTGGTACCATTGAAGCACATGTTCTACCTCTCTAGCAGACTTTTGTAACTATTGGTTATGTGTGGGAAGGTTTCTTATTTGTAGATCTCAGAGTTTAACTGGAGTGATAGGAAGAAAAGAGGACATAGACATAGGGCCTGATTCATAGAATCTGGCGCAGAAAAGACGAAAACACTGCACATCGAGAAGGAGCTTGTGCCAGACGTGGCGCAGAGAAATGATTGCGCGGCAAGTGTATTCATGGATTTCCAGAAGCATCAGTAGCCATGGCGCAAGGAACAGAAAGCTGCGCCAGTAACGCCCCCAACACGCCCCCACACGCAGTAAAAAGCAAGTGAAATACCTAACATGCGCAAGCCTCCGTGCCATCCCAGGGCCCGCATACAGCCCCCCCCAACCAAATCGCATGAAAACTCTGTGCGATTCGCGCCCGCTCCCCAGCCAAATTGCATGAAAACTCTGTGCGATCCTTGGCCGCACCCAAGTGTAATCGCACGAAAACACCTCGCAATCCCCGGTCGCACTACTGCTGCCAAATGGCGTGAAAACTCAGCGCAATGTCCAGCCGCACCCCAGAGAAAAAACGTGCCCTCCCACGGAAGGCCTGCCCCTCCTGCAGCCACATCGCATGGCAAAACATTGTGATCCCCGTCCGCACCCCAGAGAACGCATGCCCTCCCATGAAAGGCCTACCCCTCGAGCAGCCACATTGCACGCACACATCTTGTGATCCCCAGCCACACCCCAGCGTAATCTCCTGAAACCTTAGCGCGATCCCCGTACGTACCCCATAGGAAACGCGTGCCCTCCAACACAAGGCCCATCACCCGTCACCCTGCAGGCAGCCCCCTCCAGACAGGCCAACCCAGCCCCCATCACCCATCACCCTGCAGGCTGCCCCATCCACATGGGGCACCCCAGACCCCATCACCCTGCAGGCAGGGTGAAATTGAGCCTGCTGGACCATACTAGTACATCTTACTTCACGTACCCTGCACCTCCCATTGTACAAATTCATCTGCATCTTGAGTGGGAAGGCTACAAGAGGGAAGGGTGGCCGAGGTGTCCAGGGTCGGGGAGGTGCAGGGAGAGCTATGCCCCACACCCAACATGGTCAGGGAGATGCAGGTGATGCTGACGTCCCCAGCACCCAGGGTCTGGGAGCTGCAGGGCCAACTGCTGTCCCCATCACCCAGGCTCAGGGACCACCAGCCATGGGTGTAGTGGTTGCGGCCCAGATCCACAGAGATGCAGAGGTAGATGCTGTCCATGCATCCCAGGGGAAGGGACGTTCCCACAAAACCCATTTCCCCAGCACCCAGGGTCTGGGAGCTGCAGGGCTAGCTGCTGTCCCCACCAGCCAGGGTCATGATGCTGCAGGGGCAGCTGCAGGGGCAGCTGCAGTCCCCACCACATGGGCTCAGGGACCACCAGCCATGGCTGTATTGGTCACGGCCCAGATGTTGTCTGTGCGTCCAAGGGGAAGGGACGTGCAGTGAAAGGATCTGGCATCAGCACCTCGGTACGGCTACCTGCAGGGGAACCTACTGTCCCAGCATCAGTGGGTCATGCCATGGCCCAGGCCACTAGTGCTGCAGCCCCTAATGACCCGAGTGGTTCCCAGCCACACAGGGTCTGCACAACCTTCCAAGAAGGTAAAGCGTGCAGTAGCAGAACATGCTCAATCCTAATGCACAGCACAGAAGACCGTCATGTCGAGGAAGAGGAGCTTCAATGATGAAGAAATCCAGATCCTCGTGAACTATGTGAGCATACACTACCGTGACATGCTCAGGCAGGGAGCACACATAATCAGCGTATGGTCCTGCAGACTGCATATAACCGATGTGCTGCATACCAAGATTCTCCTCATCACCACATCTGTTCCCTCCTTTCCTGTCACTCTCTGGCTGGCCTCTCTTGACCCTCTTCCTGCTCCCACCTGTGATGCTGGATACCTTGGGTTAATCTTTGACTCCACACTCTCCTTCTCTCCTCACATTTCTGATGTCTCTGAGAGGTCGAATTACCAGCTGCACCTACTCGGAGGTATTCTTCCTTTCCTCTCCTTCCCCCAGCAGCTCACTGTCTCCAGAGCACATGTTCTCTCTAGGCTGGGCTACTACAACAGCCTCTTTCTTAATTTGACTGCTTCAACTCTCTGCCCTCTGCAACTCATCCAGAACAGGACTGCGGAAATTGTCCAGGTATTGTATCTCTCCAGGGCTGTAATCATGGCACTGGCTCCCAGTGGCTATGATTATTAAGTTCAAAACCCTCTACATTGTCCACAATACCTTCAACGGTATCTTCCTAAATATGTTCCTTCTCAAGTTCTTCAATCATCCCGCTGCTACTCCCTCAGGGTCAGATGCTTCTCCTAGCAAAGAGTTGGTGGTTGATGTCTTTCTTTAGCTGGGGCCTTCCACTGGAACAACCTCCCTGCCTCCCTGAAACTTGAGGTGACCCTTCTCCGGTTCTGGAAGCACATCTGATACTTCCTCTTGGGTTGTGCTTTCTCTCCTCCTCTCCCCTGCTGAACTCCTGGTTGAATATGAAACTGCACTTGTCACCTGGCCACCCACTGACCTCCGGCCCGGTCCGCTAGCCCTCCAGTTGCACCCATGCACTGCCTCCATGGCATTCCCGCACTTGGGGACTGTTTACTGTCTCCCTACAGCCTCCTACCAGCACTTGACACCTGATATCTGCACTTACCCTACCACTGCCACCAGCTGGGCGCATTATACTTAGTGCTTATGTTGTTATCTTTTTTTACTGCCGTTCCCATCTACTGCACTGCCCCGTCCCGTTACCACCCCAAGTCTCCCCTTCCCCTTTCCCCTGCACTTGCGCAATCTCAATGTCACCTGGCCTCATTAGATCGATGTTTGGCTTCACTCTATTCCCCACTCTTGCCTCGTTGCACCTTGTAACACTTGTGTATATGCACTTTATATGAATATCATATCATATTATGTCACATACATTGTGCATGGCTTTGGGACAGTAGTCCTCAAGAACCATCTCCTGCTAATAGACAGTTCCGGCATGCCTCTAGAACGTGGCATCTGGGTATTTACATCAGTGATGTTAGTGACTCAACTATGCCAATCAAGTGATTGTGTCTGAAGCAGGTGCTATACACCATGGACTGCATGTGGTGTTAAGTCCATCACACATGCCCATGGGTGGTTTCATGCTAAACATACCTTCCATTGACACTGGCAACGGATGGGACATTGTGCCATGAGTTACATAGCATGTTAATGTGTTGCAGGACACAATTCTGATACCTATGTGTGTGGGCAATGCTATTTACATAGCTCTACATGTATTTTTCTGTCCATGTCCAGGTGATGAGGTACTGGATGCAGAGGAGGAGGTTGAGGAGGTACAGGATGCTGAGCCACAACAGAGCACCAGTGGAGGACGTGTTGTGGCAGCCCATGAAAATCCACTAGTGCTACAGGCATCCGGGGCCTGACTCAGTATGAGTCCACCTCTGATGAAACCAGTGGCTCTGGTGGTGAACCGGATGTGAATTCTTCTATGCTGTCGCAGATGAGTGCATCAAGTGTTGGTGCTGTTGTAGCCCAAGCCCCTGCAGGGGGTCACGTCCCCTCACAGGGCCAGTCAGTGTTGTCGCGTCCGTCTGTGGTGGTCACGGCTGCAGGTTCACGCTCCACAGTATTGGTTCCTGGTCCTAGGACAGCTGAGCAAGGGAGGGATGCAGTCCTGCAGCCAGACAGCGGTATCACACCAAGGGCCATGCTCCCTTGGGTCAGACAGTCGTGGGGCCTGCACACGCGCTGGCCTTGTTGCGGCTGGTGATACAGTGTGGGAGCAGGCCATGAATACTGTTGCACAACAACAGGGGGCTTCCTATGAGATGTTGGCTCTGGCCATAGTTAGGGTGGCCAATTCCATGATCCCACTAGCAATACAGGTAGAGCACCAGCTGCAGGCATTGCAGCATACATGCCGTCCCACAGTGTGCATCTGTTATTCCTTTGTTCACAGTTAGGCTGCTGGCTGTCCAGCAGGCAATCTGTGCACCTTCCCTTCCTTTGTCTTACCTGTGGTCTATTGTGAATTCATGTAACAGTGTGTTGCGTTCTGTTCCCTCCGAGGGCATCCACTGTGGGTTCCGGCTGGACCCATACCGGCTTGTCTCGTGTTAGTACACTCCTTGTTTGTGCCTTAGGGTCCAGACATAGAAGCCACTCCTGCTACCCCTTTCCATGGGCTTGCAAGGGGTGGTGCTTGTAAAAGTAACTTACACAGAGGCATTGGGCTTCCCTTAAATCTGCAGGCATTCTCGAGTCCAACCCGTGTATACACCCCTAGTGGGATTCCTCATTGTTTGTCCAGTGCATGGTTACCATCCCTTTTTGGTTGAACATTGAGATCCATCATTTGTTCCTGTTCCGTTGTTATGAATTACCTGGCCTATCTCCATTCTTGTTTTGACTTCCTGGTGTATGTGCTTACCTGCCCCCTTAAATTAGCATAGCCACACAAAACCTACTTGTGTACCCTGTGCAAGTTACAACACATTGAGGCACTTGTGGAAATATGATAAGTCACTGTCAGGCAGATTCACTGTTAGGTCTAGTATTTATGGTATGTTGTACTAGGCAATTACTGTTCCTGTCAATATTATTATGGAATTGTATGAGCGTGTGTTATTTATCAACTTGTTCCATGCATCGTTGAGCGCTTTGTGACAGTAGTGTTATGTGTTGCCCCTTTATATATCTCGTTTGACATTGCATGCCATGGCACGGTGCTGCGATAATTTTACATGACGTGTGGGAGGGTTTATGTGACACACACGGCAATTAGAAGTGTACTTTGACAGGGTGTTACTAGCATACTCCCTCTTGCATGTGTTCCTTTTGTACACACCAGATTGAATTAGTTTAAATTCTAAGGGATGCACACAATGTAGCACTTCCACGGACACATTCTCAGGGTGGTTTGGTGGGCACAGATGATTGTCCATTTGTCATCATTGAATGGCACCTGGAATGTGCCAGGGCTGTTTGCACATTCCGCAGGGATTGGATTTTATGTGAAAAATGTAGCCACAAGCTGGGTACGGGCAGCCTTGCCACGTGCCCTTTCCCCTACCATGCGCAGGAAACGAGCATGTGGTTGGGGATGTTGGGACACCACCATGTCCACTGGTATGCCACGCTGTGTTGCAACATTGTGCAGGACACATGCTGCCATAATGATCCTGCACACTACCGGTGGTGCATATAGCAGCTCACCACCAGAGTGGTCAAGGGAGCGGAAGCGTGACTTGAGCACTCTAAACGTGCGCTCCACTATGGCCTTAGTTGCAAT
Organism: Ambystoma mexicanum; assembly: GCF_040938575.1. Classification (NCBI taxonomy): domain Eukaryota; kingdom Metazoa; phylum Chordata; class Amphibia; order Caudata; family Ambystomatidae; genus Ambystoma; species Ambystoma mexicanum. The sequence continues at coordinate 448,364,756 of NC_090932.1, read as the reverse complement.
ATGGGCTGCATTGTATCTTACCTGGGGTGGTGTGGCAGGGTTCTGTATTTAGGGAAGTGCACCACCCCGGAAAAGTCTTGAAGACGGCTTGCCTTTCTGCCGGTGTTCTGGGCATATGGATGTGCCTGCGGACTGAGAGGCATGCAGTCCTTATTGCCAACAACTGGTATAGGCAGAATGACTGTGTGGGCCATGAAATGCCCCCAAATATGGCAGTTGTCCTTTGAAATGACCCAGTGGCCAAAATAAATCGGGACATTTAGCTCCCTTTCCAAGGGCCTCAGTGCTCGGGAGCTCAGGGTGGGTGATGTAAGGTCATCTTCCCACTACTGATATGTGGTGGAAACCTATACCTGGCATAAACCTGGTCATCAGGCATCCCTGGCATCCCTAAAAGGCTAGTCCTGGGAAGAAAATGTGCAGGCCCTGGCCATCCTCCGCCCCCTGCGGTGTCCCATGATCAATGCTGCGAGAATTGGTACATTCATTGTAGCTGTATACGCGCGTTGGTTGTTCGCATGGCATTTTTATGCATTTGTTTTAGTGCGCGGTGACGCTTACGCCAGCCTTCTCGTGGCGGACGTGTTTCCAGATTTGCACTTTTTTTTCAGCATGCCGTGGACCCCTGTTCAATTCCATGAATACAGGTTGTTAGCGCACGTATGGGCGTTGCAGGGACTTTACTCTGGTACTTCCCTCGTTACGCTGACGTTTTTTGCTTGTTGTTCCCCATTCCACGTGTTTCGTCCCCCTTTTTAGGTGACTGCGCATGATGGTACGCCCCTTTACTAGGAGTATCACGCAAGGCGTTGTAGTGTTGCAGTGACGTGTTGGACCCGCACGGATTCCTCGCAAGTCTCTGGTAAGCTCAGCGCAGTGTGTTCCATGAATCGAAAAAAGGGTTCTTGCATGCGTTTTCACGCGCAAGTCCCCCTTTTTCAGCAATTAATTCCATGAATCGGGCCCACAATGTGGTCCTAGGTTCGAGAAAACCTGTTGAGACAAGCATAGGATTTTGAGTCGAATGCAGTAATCAAGGGGCATGAAACTCAATAGAGATGTGATCACCCGACTTCAGAACTAGAAACAAGCTTGCCACTCAGTGCTACACATCATTATTTAAATAAAGGCAGCATGGATTAGCTCCAACTGTAATGCTCACCTGTATGGCGATCTTGCAGGGGTCACCGTGGATATCCTCACCTCTCACCAACAGATGCTGATGCGCTTCAAACAAGCTTAAAAGGCATCCAAAGAGGAGGGTGGGGGTTGTTTTGACAACTTGCACTGAATGTGTGGTTGGTTGTGTCTCAGAGGGATGTGTGTGACATGCAGTGGGTGAGAGGTGCATGCAGTTATGTTCTCTAGTCACTCCTTTTCCCCACCACCCTAAAGTGAACTTTGACTCCCCCTTATCCTGTACCTATTTATTGTGTGAAGTCCTGGAAGATTTGGGAGCATTGGAAAGAGATTCAAACCAGTTATTTCACTGAGGTCAACGATGTAGTCCAGATGACTTTGGCTTCTTACTGGCGACACCCGATTCCGGTAAATTGCATCTAAATTTACTGGCCATGTTTATCCTCACTTTGCACCACTTTGGATGCCCATAACAGCGTGCAGACAGTGCCACTTATATCTGCTCTGCTTTTGTTAAGATTCCTCACCATGAGGAAATAGCCATTACAAAATGGCAGCCCGCATCTGTGCCTGATGGCTTTGGTTTTGATGAGGTGCACCTAGTGCCATCCTCCGTGCCTAGTGGCTTCCAGTCCCTCTTAGTCAACCAATAGTGAGCCGGCAGGCTCAAGAGCCGGCCCACACTAAGGCACTCACAAAGGCACAACGCCTGTTGTGAGCCTGCCTGGTGCCTTTCTGTGCCTTGGGCCACAATTCCTACTCCGTGCCCATGCCTACCCGCCAATCTCTGCAACTTACTGGATTTCCAGCCAAGCAGTGCAACACCCGCCTGTTCAGGACATCCTCAACATGAACTCTGAGACTTGGTAAGCCTACCCACAGGCCACTTTTAAACTCTGAATACTGCACACATGCATACATGCCTAAACTTGCTGCCATATATCACTTGGAATGCATTAGTGCTATTATGCATTATATGTGTGCCACTGCCACTGCACTAGTCTTGTTTAGCCATTAGCATTGTTTTCCCATGATTACTGCTGCATTAGCCTTGTTTCCCCATGTGTGCTACTGCCACTACACTAGCCTTGTTTAGCCATTAGCATTGTTTTCCCATGATTACTGCTGCATTAGCCTGTTTTCGAATGTGTGCTACTGCCACTACACTAGCCTTGTTTAGCCATTAACATTGTTTTCCCATGATTACTGCTGCATTAGCCTGTTTTCCCATGTGTGCTACTGCCACTACACTAGCCTTGTTTAGCCATTAGCATTGTTTTCCCATGATTACTGCTGCATTAGCCTGTTTTCCCATGTGTGCTACTGCCACTACACTAGCCTTGTTTAGCCATTAGCATTGTTTTCCCATGATTGCTGCTGTATTAGCCTTGTTTCCCCATGTGTGCTACTGCCACTACACTAGCCTTGTTTTCCCATGTGTGCTACTGCCACTGCATTAGCCTTGTTTAGCCACTAGCATTGTTTTCCCATGATTTGCTGCTGCATTAGCCTTGTTCTCCCATGATTTTCTGTTACATTACCCTTGTTTTCTCATGTTTGCTGCTGCCATTGCATTAGCCTTGCCCTCTCATGACTAGTGCTGCCACTGCATTAGCCCTGTTTTTCTCATGTTGGCTGTTGCCACCGCATTAGTCTACCACCCATTGCCGCGCTTACCTACCACACCAGCATCGCCTGCGCTGTATAGTATTAGCCCAGCCTATGCAAACTGTTGAACCCTACTGCCTTGTCCACTCCACATTCCTTCTGCACCCACCTTTGAATGAGCCTACTATCAGCCCTTCGGGCCCAATCACGACACAGGCCTATAACCTATTGTCATTATGTACCCCCATTGTTCATACAAACTCCTAACCAATGTCCTACCGAAGCTAGCTTGGCTAACGCTTAACATTGCCTTCTCCCTCCTCCTAGCATCACAGACCAATAGCCTGGTCACCAACCAGCACCACTATGCTCTCCTGTACAATGACCTCACACAATACTTATACCTGCCCCATAATGACAGACACAGAAAACTGCAAAACTGCACACATAACCAGCCTGCAACAAGAATACTTTATCACACAGGCTCCATGCAGGACTGCTGATAGAAACATAAGATTGCCGGCTCGCCTATCTAAACTATATGACTACCGGCAAAAAAGATGGAGCAACTAAACTACCTAAAAATATGCCTACCTCATAAAGTAGTCATAGAGCCTACCAATAGCCGCACCAATCGCAAAAGACCCACACCCAACTATCCTAGTCAGACGACTCAAAAAAAGTCCCAGTGCCATTGCAGCATCAGAAAACCACCCACCAAACCTTAAAGGAGCTCTCATAAATACCAGGTCTCTAGTTGCTCATGCAACTGAATTATCTGACATTATCATAACAGATAACCTTGACTTCTTGGCCATTTCAGAATCATGGCTGCATGATGCTGAAGGCCCTGCCTTATCACTGGCAGTCCCTGACAACTATAACATCCAGTCCCTGACAACTATAACATCCTGCGTGCAGATAGAAATAGCCCTCGAGGTGGAGGATTAGCAATTATAGCTAAGTCCAACCTAGATATGAGAGTAGTTATAACACCCACTATGAAATCCTGCGATTGACTCATGGTCAAAGTACCCACGGCTAACTCCCAAACATTGAATATCTTTCTCATCTATAGAACGCCAGGCCCTATTGAAACCTTCTCGGAAGACATATCCACGGCCTTACCAAACAACCTAAAAAACACATCCCAAACCTAAGTGCTAGGTGACTTTAACCTAGGCTATAATGATATCAAGGACACCCACTGTACTGTCATTGCCACATCACTGACAGAACTTGGCTTCATTCAGAAATTAAAATTGCCCATGCACGACAAAGGTTGAACTCTCGACTGGATCGCAGAGTACAACTGTAATGTCAACATCACGTCCATTGCCCCCCAGATTTGGACGGATCAAAATCTCCTAGCATTTACACTGGCAACTAATCTAGCCACAGTCCAGACCTCCCCGCTTGCTCCACTCGCCTTTGCGAGGAATAAAAAACGTATGACAGCTGACAAACTGCTGCCCCACATATTACCTAATCTTAATTCCTTACCTGACAACTTGGACCCCAACTACTTAGTTGAACAGTATAACACAATCATGAACTCAGCCCTGGACAATATTGCTCCTCTCAAATTAAGGAAGAGCAAACCCAAAAAACACCTTAACACCTGGTTCACCCCTCATCTAAAAAACCTTATACTACGCAAAAGAAAGCTAGAAACTGCCTGAAGGCTCTCATCCTCAGCAGAAAACAAATAAAACCTCACCAACATTTCAACCCAATATAAGAAAGGCATCCTCCTAGCTAAACAGGAAACCTATGATAACACAATATCTCAATCCAAATTCATTATCAAAGAACTGTTAATTATTCTAAAAGAATTGGAAATACCCATTGTACCACAAAAAACTGCACCAAAGATAAAAAGTGATGCTCCAGTATCCAGCACGCCTTAACTAACAAAGTTGCCTACAAACTAAAATTGCCCATAAGAAAGCCTCTCTAGCCCCTCAAACACCTCGTAGGATAGCTCCTCTTCCGCACAGTGAACACAAAACTCGCTTCAACTTCTCTAAAGTTTCTGTCATTGAGGTGGAGAAGGTTATACTAGAATCCAAACCGTCCAATTGCAAGGACGACCAATGCCCGCCACAACTTATCAAGGACGCGGCGAGAGAACTAGCGCCCTTCATAACCAAACTTATCAACTCCTCATTCACAACTGGTACTGTCCCAAACAATTTAAAAGAATCCTAGGTACTACCACTACTCAAAAAGCAGACCTTGGACCCCACCATACCCACCAACCTAAGACCCATCACAACTGCCATTTCTCTTAAAAATCTTAGATAAAGTGGCCTACATCCAAATACAGAACTTCCTGGAATCTAACCTCCTACTGGGCTCTCGCCAATCCGGATTCCGTCCACAACACGGTACGGAGACAGCTCTAATTGATCTTAAGACTCAAATAGATGAGCTCAGGTATAAGGGCCAATCAGCCCTATTCCTCCTACTAGACCTCTCGGCTGCATTCAACTTGGTTGACCTAAAGTATTATGCAGCCACCTAGACTCTGCAGCTCACTTCTCTAAGGAGGCCATAACATGGATTGAGACGTTCTTGAGCAACAGAACCATGAGAGTCTTTTCACCATCGGCATCAGCAGACCCTATCCCGATAACCTGCGGTGTACCTCAAGGATCCTGTGGGTCACCAACACTATATAATGTATTCACCAAGCCCCTCTTCGACGAAATGGACCATTTGGGTATTGCCTACACAAACTATGCAGACGATACCCAAATCCTCCTACCCCTTATTGGAGATTACGTCGAGGATTTGGCTCTGGTGAATAGAATTCATGGCATCGTTCAGTCATGCATGGCCACCCATGGACTATGTCTGAACGATGACAAAACTGAGCTAATTATCTTAGGCACCCCGACCCACCTATCTAAACTAAGCCTAGATTATGCCAGTTTCACCATTGATGGAAATGACATAAAAGTAGCCAAGGAAGTGAAGACCCTAGGCTTCTATCTGGATGCTACCATGAACTTCACTAAACAAGTAAACTCCCTAGCCTCTGCTACCGCATAAACGTGCAAACTTATCAGAGCTAGCAAACAATTCCTCTCCACTGACAGCTGCCTTATTCTCGCGAGAGCCCTCGTACTCTCTATATTGGATTTCTGCAACGCGCTATACATTGGTGCAAACAAACAGATTATCCAAAAAATACAGGTACTCCAGAACAATGCCTTGAGAGCAGCACTCAAGATCAACAGAAATGAACACATTTCTTCCACGAGAAGAAAATACAAATGGCTATCTGCCTTTGATAAAATCCATCTTAAAATTGCCTCCCTCACATACAAGTGCCTCAATAATAGAGCACCGCCATACCTCACTGACAATCAGTAGGAAAACCTCTCTCAGACCGACCAGAACAGCCAACTCCAACTGCCTCCAAGTACCACGCTTCAAACTCTCCTCTATTGGAGGACACAGCTTCCCAGTTAAGGCTGCACAATTGTGGAAATCCCTACCCCCTGGCCTTAGAGAATACCGATCCTTTTCTAAATTCAGACATAATTTGACAGACTGGCTAAAAGCAAATGATAAATAACTTCCTGAATAACACTCACTTGACTATCCACATGCTCCTTCACTACTAACCCTTCTGCACATTGAGTCACTTACTATGTGTTAGTCTCCTCGGGACACCCTCTCTATGTTGTGTTGTACTGCGATAACTCTGTGTCTAGCCGCTCATGCAAGGCACATTGTATTTATACCTTTGTATCTTGTGCACCTATCTATGTCTTGTATTTCTTGTACCTATGCAACCAAGCTGAACATATCCTTTTTGCCTACGTCTTGATGGCCCTGGGTCTGGAGCGCCTTATAAATAAAAAAAACAAACAAACGAACAGGTAAATTTGAATCTTTCTTCCTTGTAGGGATCCATCAATTGCAGACCGGTAATGTGCCCTTTCTTCCTTTGTAGGACCAAGGAGGAGAACAATAGGCAAGCACAGGAGAGAATGCTCAGATCATTCCAGTGCTCGAAAGAGCCAAAGGTGAGGGATGTTCTTTGTGATAGACTTCCAATGGAGAAGGGCCCCAAAGAGACCAGAGTGCTGATTCCAGGTAACTCATTGGTCTGATCGAAGAACCCCTTGTTGTAGTCCCAGGTAAGTGAGGGCGATGATTCTAGTCGTGCAGGTCCAGGTAAGCATCAGGAAAGGATCCGCCAGCACATATCCATGCCAATGCAGGTGGTGCATCATTTCAGGAGTAACGCTAAACAAGTGGTAAAGGAGGGGCAGGCTTTATAGTGTGCCTAGGGCAAAATGACAATTTCTTGCAGGATTTCGCCCACTGGGCAAACCAAGCCCTGGTGGCTGTATGGACCACCTCCAGTAGTGAACCATATGCGTCCAGGACCCCATGTGTTCTTGGAGTGTGGGTTTTGTCTAACAAGGGTGCCTGTGCTGGAGCCTGTGTGTACTGGCGTGTAGGTGTATTCAGTGGCACCTGCATAGTGGCTTGTGTATGCTCCTAGGCATGCCTCTAAGGGGCCTGGTACCTTCGTGCACCCATGTTAGTCCTGTCAGTCCAGCAACCATGACACCAACTTTACTGACCCACACTATATGTGAAATTACTTGATTTTACATACATTTGGGCTCCCCCTCTAAAATCGAAGATGTTGATAACATCTAGTACTGATCTTCTTTATGGGCGATTTAATCTCCTAGCTTTAACACGTACCATCTGGTACTATAATTGTAAAGTGTTGATTGGTTTCTATATAGGGAAGATGGGTTTAAGATCAACTTTCATTTTTCCAAAAAGAGGCTTTCATGCAATGCTAAGTACCTTAAAGTGAAAGATTCTAACTACCGTGATCCGAATTAAGTGAACTAGCCATGGAATGACGTGTTGCCATAGCGAAAGCAGGTGACCTAGCTATGGAGGGATGTGCTGCCATTTATTCGTTTTACAGGAAACTGGCTGATTTTCATAGATTGCTTGGGTCCTGCTAATTAATAGACAGGCAGGGTCGTATGCACACAAAAGGCATAGTCTGGCATGAAAGGTATGATAGCTTTGAATAGTGCAGTTCCATGAGCGATGGCCAGGGGAAGTGTGGTCAACATTGCCAGTCACAGGCCATAAGTGAAAGGTTTTGCAACTTGCAAGAAATGTCTCCAATGCAATATTTTTGAGTTGAACCCCATCTTTGGTTTTCAAGCGCTGAGGGATCAGAAGGCCCAGAAAATGTGACTATCTGAAAGGAAGGGCAGGAGAAGTGGTAGAGATTTGCCGGTTTGGAGTATTTGCTCTACTGAGAGACAGTTTACTCTTTTTCATTTTGTCATAGATGTCTTACAAGCAGCAAAGAATTGCATGTCCGCACAGTTCTAGTTTTGTACCATCTTCTGGGTATCCGTTGTATACGTCTGGAAGTCTTTTTTCAAACTCAATGTATCTGATCTATTTGCTGAGCTAGAGCCCTTTAACCCGTGTTCACTTTCTTACGTAGTCTGATTCATCTTTACTTGCTTTCGCTTGACTAGTCACCTTATGTTACATATTTTGCTCTCTTCTGGGTCTTTTCATAATTTCAGGTCTTCTATACCTATCAATTGTCTCAGCATCTTCCTCCCACCATATATCTTTCCACTTAGTTTATTTTTCAAGCTACTACATAACAACTCAAACTCAGATTCTTTAAATATGTCCTAAAAGGATAGCAATTAAGGGCCCAATTCATAGAGAAGAGTGCATTAATCCTGCAAGTGATGCGTGCCGAGAACAACACTGCGCGAGCCTGCACGCATAAGTAAATCTGCACTCTCTGCGTATTCATGGATCCAAACGCACATAAATAATGGCTGCACATATTCGAACCACCCACCCTACTTCCACTGCACACAAAGTAATGGAACATACCCCGACTGCACATCAGCCCCTTCAAGTCCTGACACCACCCACCAGCCCTCCTCACCTTTGCCACCACCCCAGGCAGCCCCCTCAAGTCCGAACACCACCCCCAAGTCCACCTCACCTCTAACACTACCCCAGGCAGCCCCCTCCAGTCCTGACACCACCCAAAAGCCCCCTCACCTCTACTACTATCCCAGGCAGCCCCTTCAAGTCCTGACACTACCCACCAGACCCACTCAGCTCCGCCACAACCCTAGGCAACCCCTTAAGTTCAGACACCACCCACCAGCCCCTCTTACCTCTGCCACTACCCCAAGCAGACCACTTAAGTCCTGCCACTATCCACCAGCTCATCTCACCTCTGCACCACCCCAGGCAGGCTACCCAAGTCCTGAAACCACCCACCAACACCTGCACTCCCGCCACTACCCTAGGCATGCTACCCAGGGCCAGAGACTTCCTACCAGCCCCCCTGACCTCCTCCACTACCCCATGGCATCCAGTCTACATGCAGTACAGTTGTTGTTGTCCATGTGATGGTGGTCAGGGACATTGTTGCATGTGCTGTGTGCTTTTGGGTGAACTACATGGACACTGTTGTTTAAACTTGCTATGCCTGTTTTGTTCATTTGTGCACTGCCATGCAAATTAGGGGCATGAGTCACAGGCTGTTTTCATGTGTGATTGCACCATTATTTGACAATTTTCTAAGATTTGAATGTGACCCTTGGGGTGTGTCAACCAATTTTGCTCACTTAAAAATTGGCTCTTATTCAGTGTTTGCTTTGATATGGGGTGCAATGTCTCCCTATTCCCGGTATGTCTGCCACATGTGGAATCTTGCCCCCCTGCTTACACGCTCACAGCAACATGGATATTTTTGTGCCTGTAGTGCACATGATCCCACGGGTGTTCAATCTGATTTTGGTTTGCTAATAGGAATTTGTGGATATGTTGCTTTTGGTGTTCATGAATGGCTAGGTGCTAAGATTTGAATGTTGCCTAGTTGATGCATTTTTCTTTAGAAACATATTTTTAATTGTTCTTGTATTTTGTGAATTTGTACAGTTGTGACTGCGCCAGCTGTGTGCATGCAGTCTCTCCACGTGCCCTTTGACCAGGCATGGGCAAGGGTGGTGCCTGTGGATACAGCCGATGTCCCACCTGCATTTCCACTGGTACCCCGTTCTATGTGGCAACATTGTTCAGGACACATGCAGCCACATTGATTCTACAGACTACTGGTGGTGCATATAGCAACACACCACCAGAGGGGTCAAGGGAACAGAACTGTGACTTTAGCACTCTGAATGTGCACACCACTATGCCCCTAGTGACTACATGTGCAGTATAATATCTCACCTCAGCTGGTTTTGTGGGATTCCTGATGGGTGTCATCATGAAGGTAGTCAGTGCGTAGGCACTATCGCCTGTACATGTCGACATGGTTGTTATTATAGCAAACGGATAGGTATCCCCTTCATCGTGGACCTGGGGAGCATATATGATCAAAAAACCAGCGAAAGTGGTCACACTGACAAACAATTATTTAGAAAATTAGCAAATTGGATTGACTCAAATATATGGAAAAGGGGATAAGCTATGTCAGTAAATGATATATTCATATTTTATTATTAAAGTACACATACTTGTATAAAAATAGACACATTTTTTATCATAAAATGTGTACAAAATTCTAAAAAAAAGCATTTGAATTTGATACTGCATGAAATGGAAATGTCTAATCTATCTATGGAGAGATCAATACTAATTAACATCTGTAAAGGCTAGAGAAATATAGCTACTAGCCCCGATTAAAACAGGGTCAACACTAAGCTGTGGCTAGCTATTACAGATGTTATTTAGTATTGATCTCTCCATAGATAGATTAGACATTTCCATTTCATGCAGTATCAAATTCAAATGCTTTTTTAGAATTTTTAGAATTTTGTATACGTTTATGATAAAAATGTGTCTATTTTTATACAGTTGAGTGAACTTTAATAATAAAATATGAATATATAATTTACTGACCAAGCTTATCCCCTTTTTTCACATATTTGAGTCAATCCAATTTGCTAATTTTCTAAATAATTGTCTTTCCGTGTGACCACTTTCACTGGTACTTTGACATGGTAGTTATTGTCATTTATTGGCCGCGTCTATTTGTTTGTTTGTTTGTTTGTTTGTTTTGTTTGTTTATTTGATATGGCGCAGCCGAGACCCGAAGGTAGTTGGGTGCGAGCATTACAAGGATACTTATCAGCTTAGTTACACAGTAGTTATATACATACATAATTATATACAGGCATAGAAATCTCTACAATGTTGCAGTTGATGATCACATTACCGAGAAGGGTTTACAGATTATCAACTTGTGCTACAGTGGCATATATACAATTGGAATAGAGGTCTGAGGTCAGGAAGGAGAGTTGTCTGGGTGTGGGGGAGATTCATTGTTCAGTGTGTGACGTGCATGCATGTGCATGATGGTGCGTTGCCAGGTTTTTCAGATACCAGGGTCCGGTGCAATGGTGACATGCAGGAGATATAGCTTTCATGTGTGCTGCCCGGGAAATTAGCATAGACTTCCATAATGATTCCCTTGTCATCACAGACCACCTGCACCATTGACGGAGTGCCAGTGCTTTCTGTTCCAGTAGATGTGCTCTGTGAATCGGGTGGCCGTAGTGCAACATTTGTGCAGTGTCTTGCACCTAGTACACAGGGAAAGCGTGCTACTGCATATAAATCCTGCATCACTGTCTGCCTTTTAACCAGTGTTCGAGGCATATATATGTACCTGCGCACACATACACATGCTGTTATGTATGACAGCACCTGGTGTAGACAGAGTAATTGTGTGGACTGAAATAACCCACTAACTATTGCAGTTGTCTGCTGGAAGGACCCAGTGGCAAGGAAATGGAGTACAGTCAGCACTTTATCTAGTGGGGTAAGTGTCTGTGATCAGATGCTTAGGCCATCTTCCCACTCCCTGACAACGTCTAGGATTATATTGGAGGGAAACCTGTACCTGCCATTGACCTGGTCATGCGGCATCGCAAAAAGCATAGTGCATGTTGTGAAGATCCAGACCCTGGGCGTCCCCATCCTCCTGTGGTTCCCGTGCACGATAGCTCCGACTATTACTGGATTCATCATGCATGTAGACATTTGTTTGGTGTGTATTATGTGCTTTATTGGCATTTCATCCTATGCGCTTTGACGTTTATGCCTACTATCTTATGGCTTATGGGTTCTGGGGTTTGCATGTGCTTTTTCGCGACCCGACATTCAGATTTCAATTCCATTAATACGTTTGCATTTGCACGTGTATGGGCGTGCAATTGCTTGGAGGTGGACCGTCCCTCAAGATGCCCACATTTTCAAGTGCTCTTCCTCATTCTGCATGATCCACCACCTAGTTGCGTCGCTGCGTAGGCCCAGCTCACACTCTGCCTGGAGTCTCGCGCAAGGCGCTCATCGACTCGCAGAGATGCGCCAGGTCTGCGCAAACTCCATTTAAGTCCCTGGAGAGGTCCCGGCAGTCAGTTCCATGAATCGCCGAACAGGGATTTGCGTGCAGATTGGCATGCAAATTCCCAATTTTCGACGGAAGTATTTCCATGAATCAGAGCACAAATTACCTGCTCAGCTATGGAGACATATTTGCTGTTGGAGTGGAACATTTATAATGAATGAAGCCTCTCAATTGTTAGACATGTCATTGTTTTGTCCTCTGATTTTAGGTGTCTCTTTCACAATGTATTTTTCCATTTTTCTACTTACTTAAGATTTCTAATCATCTTCAGGACCCAGGGGGCCTTTGGATCAGCACAGAAGGCTCCCTTTCTTTCAGTAGTAAATCTGCAAATGAAAAGAGATTTTACAGTTTTAGCATTTTTTTTTTGTTTAAGAGATGTTCAATAGAAAGTAACTGGTAAAGGGCTGATATCTGATACACTGTCAATCAAAGTAAAGAACTGATGTACACCAATAAAAGAAATGTTTTCTTAAATGTATATGAATAATGCATATGATATATTAAAAACATTGTTACAAAAAATGATACATTCATGGCAACTCTGGTTCGCCAAGATCTTTGCATGGTAAAGACCCTGGATCATCAGGGGAAACCATGTCCCGAGATTACACATATAAGAGGAAATTCAAATTTTGCAAATTGTGGCACATTTGAGTTGTGGCTATGGCAACATACCATTTAACAGTTCACAGTGATTAAAAAACACTGACCCTTGCATTACCAAACCAAAGAAAGAACACCAGGCTGGACATTAAGGGAGGTAGAAAGTGGAAAAAAGAATAATAATTATGATATTATTGCTTGAAAGTGGTGTCAAAGTTTGTGTAAAGTCAGTCACTTTGAGGATTTTTTTTTTCTTCTTTTAAACTGCATTTGTTCCTGCAGATTTGCCCATGTCTTGAATCAGACTTTGGCCAGGTTGGAACATGGGCAAATTGCTAAAGGTACAATTTCTGTGTGTGTGAATAAAGATGTTCATTGTGTGTGTAGGTGTGTCCTCAATTTACATCGGCGGGACATTTCCACATCTCCTAGACATACCCATTTTGCATTGCAAAGTAGTTGTGCCTGGTGGTACCCCTCGTTGGAACATTAGGCTTCAATTGCACTTTTAGTTTTGCCTACTAGGTGACGCTAAAGAGCCACCTTTATGCTGAAGCTATTCCATTGGAATAGAGTTATGAGGTGATGGGATGTGAAGAAGGATGCACAACCTGTGGCTGTTGTTTGGTTATTTACCCATCCACCGACTGCCCATAGCCTACCTTTCACAATCCAACACACAACTCAATGAGATCTCTTTAAGATAGCTGTATCACTTTTCACTGGATAGGGCATCCAATACTACTTCTAATAAGTCTTCTGAGAGTTAATGGCCTAATTGCGGCTGTAAAATGGCCCCTAGGGGTAAAAACACGTCTTAACCCCTCAGCCATTTGATTTATAAGTCCTTGCATCTTCTCCTTGCACTGAAGCACTGTTAAAAACAAGCATTGACAACAGTTTTGGCTATTGTATAACTACTATCACAGATGGTTTCAATAATTCAAGAATTCAGTTATGCAAGTTAGATTTCACAATTTGGCTGATGATGGACTGCAGGGAGGTCCCTGCTCTACACCTCAAACTCGCATGTGCTCCCGCCACCCTAACTCAGGCTTCCCGATTTCCTATCCCGTCGTAATGCAAGACTAGTGATAGGTAACCTCAAATGTCCGGCTCTACTGTGGGCTTCTGATGACGGCCTAAAGGCTGCTGCATTACCTATTTTACTGCTTCTGGGATTTCTAAGGAATCTCTACTCTGATGGTATCCCACAATATGACAGATGATTTTCCACATGTTCCTTCTCTCTCACACTGTCACCCTATTCTCTCCCTCGTCTTCTTGCCCCTCCCCTTCTTCTCCCTCTGTTTCTCCTTCTATTCTCTCCCTCCCTTTCTCTCCCCTTTATTCCTCAGCATTCTATTTTCTCATTTCCCCCTCTCGCTACTGTCTACTACTCCCTTCTCTCTCTCTCTCTCACCTCTCTCTCCAACTGCTCCCACCAGTGCCTCCTGTCTCTCTCTGCGTCTTTCTCCCTCCCATCTTTCTCACTCTCCTCTCTTCTCTCTCTGACCCTCCTGCTGACCTTCCAGTGCCACTGGAAGAGGAGAGGACCGCAGAGCCCAGCAGCAGCGCCGCCGTAAGGGGAGAGGACTGCAGGACCCAGCAAACGACAAGGAGCGACCGCAACTGTACAGCGCAGAGGTACAGAGATGGCCCAGAAAAAAGGGGACAGTGGCACAACACCCGCAAGCAACCTGAAGGGAGCGACCCCCCACCTATCAACCACTAGAAAGCGAGGATCCGTGAAAATAGGACATATACAAACAAAAAAAAAAGACACAGGCAGGCATAAGGGAGAAAGCGTTTGCCACATGAATAAACCACTAGAAAGCGAGGACTATCAAATATACACATATATCAAATAAAAGGGTGAGGCACACGCAGCGGCAAAGAAAGCGCGTGTCACAGAACGTGGCGAGCCCACACCAAGAATCCACTAGAGAGTGAGGACCAGCAGCCAAACTTAATAAGGACAAGGAAAACACACACACGCAGCTACAAAGAAGAAAGCATGTGTCGCAGAACGTAGCAAACCCACACCAAGAAACCACTAGAAAACGAGGATCACCCCACAAAGAGCGTGACCCACAAGGAAACCCGCTATTGGGACTATCCATACAAGAAGGTTGGTGACCCAATTCCAAACATCATGGTAGAGAACCAAATGCCGACACATCACAATGTCACAATCTGGAAGCGCAGCAGTCGATGGAGCCGCACCGACCCCCGCAGGAGTCACACCCACAAACCCAGTGTCATTTTTGCGCTGCCCCAATCCATTCTCGTTTGAGCCTCAGGAAAACCAAGGTCAGAGATGGCAGGAATGGATGGATGAATTTGAAGAGTTCATGAGAGCTGTGGGCAACCAAGACGCCCCCAACAAACTGGACATCTTCACAAACCTTGTCGGGAAGGACATCAAGAGTGTCATTAAAACCATCCCTACCCAAGAAAGAACCACTTACCCACTACTCATCGGTGTAATCAACAGTCGCTTAGTGGTGCTACCGAACAGAGACTACGAAAGATACACATTTAACCAGTGCACCCAGGCACCCCATGAAACAATTGGACAGTTCACTCTATGCCTGCAAAGGAAAATAACCTACTGTGACTTCGCAAACTTCAATGACGACGAAATCATCTGACTGAGAGTTATAGAAGGATGTCTGTCTTCCCAATTCTGGAAACACCTACTAATGAAGCCCCTGCCCCTGCAAGAAATAGTGGAACTAGCAAGGGTGTGTGAGCGCGTCGATGTTCAAGCTGCCAACATCGAAAGCCCAAAGAAACTGGACAATATAGAGGCAATCACCAATAACCCACAAGGGCAGACCCGCCAGTTCGGCACCCAATCCCGACAAGACTCCTGGAGCTAGGCACGTCGATCCCAGCCAGAGAGACAGTACTATTGATGCGGGTTCGAGTTTCCCCACAAAGGACAATGCCCGGCAATCGACGAGATGTGTATGAGATGCAGCCAGGAAAACCATTTCCAGAGCATGTGTCGAGAAAGGACACCACAACAGCAAGCCTACAGACCCCCGGCCCAGATGACACCAAACCGACGATATGAACCGCCCAGGCCATCAAACACGCGACCATACCCCGAGAGGGACAACGCCAGGTACAACATCACCAGAAGCACCACGACCCCTGATTCAGCAAATAGAGCTGGCTAGTGAAGCATACAACAACCCGGAACAACTTTACCAAGGACAGCCTATCCTTGAGGATGACCCGATGAGAGAATTCAATGCCTGAGACCCATACGAGAATCCTCCTGTCGAAGAACAACTGCCAGGTACGGAGCACTATCCGGAATACAACTGGTACATTAGAGAATACTTACGACTGATAGCGGACTCATCAGACAACAGTGCAGTGCCCCGAGTGACCGTCCATCTAGGAGGGACCGACACACCGTTCCTCATTGATACAGGTGCAACGGTCAACATAATGAACCAGAGAACCTATGAAGCGCTCGTTGAGACATGCTCCCTAGGGCCATCTACAGCCCACATCTTCCGATGGGGCGCGACCCGGCCCCTAACATCCAAGGTTCAGTTCCTGTGCGATCTAGTGTATCGAGGAAGAAGAGTGCCAGCGATGATCCACGACATCCACAGCCCAGTAACAGGAAGATTTCTATTGAGCTACAAGACTGCCATCACACTACACCTAATAGACCTCTGCTACGACCAGTCAGAAGCAATTCAATGATTCCCACCCACCACCCAATCCATACAAACCATATCCCACAAGGAGCTCGACCTAGACACACTGAAAGTCATGTTTCCAAACTTGTTCAAGGGCGTTGGCAGGTTAAAAGACACCATGATCAAACTGCACATTGACTCATCGGTACGGCACATCCCGCAACACCCCGGAAGGATTGGATTCCACCTACAAGCCAAGGTAACACATGAGTTACAGCTACTACTCGACAATGACTTTATCGAGAGAGCCAAAGGGCCCACCCTGTGGGTGTCCCCAATAGTAGTCGTCTCCAAGGCAGACGGACGCCTTCGCCTTTGTGTCGATATGAGAATACCCAACACGGCCATTCAATGCTAGTGAGACTCAACCAGGCCACCAGGTTCTCGAAGCTGGACCTGAACCAATGCTACCGCCAGCTAGTCATCGACCCTTAGTCAAGACCAATAACGACCTTCACGACGCATGAAGGCTTATTCCACTACAAGAGGCTGAACTTTGGCATCTCATCAGCGGCCTAAATATTCCAAGAAACCATTCGCAGACTGATAAGCCCGGTGACCAATGCTTTCAACTACAGTGACGACATCTTAGTGTTCGGAATAACACAGGACCAACATGATAAAGCACTGTAACTGTAACCTGAAGGAGAGCTGCGTATCATACGTGTAACACTGAAGGCTGGAGGTGAAGGTGGCTATGAGATGGGCCAGGGGGGCCATGCAGCCATTGAAAAACCAGGGGATAGGTTAGATCCCTGGGGGACACCACAAGTACAGCGAGTGATAGGGGAGAGGAAAGACCCCAGTTCCACCTGCAATGGGCGTTCGGAGAGAAAGGGGGTTAGACATGCCAGGGCCTGATGAGTGATGTCCAGGGTATCACGGAGACATGTGATCAGGGTGTAGTGGTTCACTGTATCAAAGGCAGAGGAGAGGTCGAATAGAATGAGGATCGAGGGAGAGTTGGAATCAAGATGTGAGAGCAGATCTTCACAGGTGTTCAGAGGAGCAGTTACCATGCCTCTGGATGCTCTTAAGCCAGACTGGTGGACATGGAGGCATCCAACGTCTCTAGAAGTTTGCCCAGGAAAGGAGTGATAGAGATCGGGCGGTAGTTTGCCGGAATGGAAGGGTCAGCAGAAGCTTCTTTGAGGAGAGGGTGCACGAGGGAGTGCTTAAGAGCAGTGGGGAAAACTTCAGGGGTGAAGGAGAGGTTGCAGAGGTTGGCCAAGGCTGGAGACAGAGAGTCAATTATGTAATTGATGGTTTTGGAAGGACAGGGGTCCACCTGTTTGGAGGAGGTTTTCATAGACCGGACTTGTCTAGTGACCTCCTCAGGTGTGACTGGGGAGAGAGAAGAGAGAAGAGAGAAGAGGAGGAGGGTTACAGGTGGCCAAGGGTGGTACAAGAGATGTTGGTGCATGAGGTAGTGGGCAAGAGAGGGAGGATAGGATATGCTGTGTTATTTTGGTGAAGTGTGCAGCCAGGGCCAAGCAAAGGGCCTGGGTGGGTGCAATGGTGGAGGAGGCTGTGGTAGGGTTGGAAAGTTCCTTGGAGACTTTGAAAAGTTTGGCCATGTTATTGGATGCTGCTGTGATGCAGGTTTGAATAAAGACTCTTTTCTTCGAGTGGTTGCAGAGTCTATACTGCCCTTGTAGGAGGCAGCAGACCAGTTTGTCAGAGGGTGCAGCCTCACTTCTTCCAAACTGATGCTCACAATCCACTGGTCTAAAGTCAGTTGTTTTCAGTATGACTTCTTCCATGAAGTTTCCAATTTCAGATTTGTACAGACATAAAACGTATTCATTCTTCTTGTGAAGATTCATGAGTTAAGCATAGCATAGGGCAGAGACCCCATAGCCCTTCAAATGATTGCCTCTAATTATATTTGTAATTTACCAATTTCATGGAACTGAGATGTTTCTATAATTATTTGTTTTGTGTTATGTATGATGTGCAATTATTGTTCATGTTTTATGTTGTGAGGTTTTACAAATATGATTTTTTTTCCCTTAAAGTAAAATGAATCTATTAATTTATGGATACTAAAGAGGGCATGCATGTTTCTGAGTATTCTTGCCTGACCTACATCAAGAGAACCTGATGGATTTACTTTCTTAAGGACACATTCTAATTGCAAAGATGTCAAGATTGTAAAAGTATTCAACCTATTAACTGACATGGTCTTAAGCTCTCAAAAAGGGAACTCGGACCTGTAGGTGCGACCCAATGTATGAGATCTGTTCTTATTCCCTCGAATTCTCAGGTGAAAAAGAAAGCTGTGTTATCACACAGGTCTTTAGAGGGGCATAAGGAGTTAGAGAATGCACTGGGAACATTATTTGCTCCTTAAAAACTTTAACGTGTTCCTTCAATATATTGTCTGAATTTATTAGTCTTTCTGTAAAATGGACCATTCTTGTCCTTAACTATTTCTTTTTTTTCAGTGTTTTACTTAACTTTTTATTTTTAATGTATCCTTCGATTATTTGAACAATGACCCTTTGCATTCATGTTTGCATATGATTGTTCTTTCTTTATTAAAATTTTATGTGTGCAGAGGATGATAGATTTTTCTAGGTTTAGATGTTGACTTCTGATGAGGAGTAGAGATTTTATCAAGTGCTTATTAGATGGTAGAGTTTTTGAAGGCGGGACTACAGTGTCCACAGTAACTTGTGACCACTGCCTATATTAAGGAACCGCTTTTAGAAAAGGAAGTTTACATGTCAGTTTCTGATCAGTAAACATAAATGGAATTCTCAAATAGTCAGTCCAGCACAGCATTACTAGTGACCTAGAACTGAATTTTGTGGCTAAAGAGAATATTTCATAAAGCTTATAGCGCATGCAAGAGTAGGCTTGGGGATCAATTATTTGAACCCTAACTTAGATAGGGTACTCAAAAAAGGTCTGGGTCTAGGATGGTTGGGGCAATCAAGCCGATAATTAAAATCCCTGACCACAAAAAGGCGTGAGAAAGATGCAGCAATAGTGGGAAAAATATCTGCAACAGAGCCAACAATTGTGGGGCGGGCGGGCCATACATCAATATTAAACCTAAAGAAATGTAAGATAACATTTATATTTTAATGTGAAATACGTTAATAGTATTGTGTTTAAGAGTGTTGTACTTTTTAAAGAGCAGGAATTTTCTACCACGTTATCTTTGTCCACGATTTATAGCAATTATTTTATAACCTGGCAGAGTGAGATCATTACTAATACTAGCATTATTATCCTTGGCCAAGATGCAGTGGGGCAAGTTGAAGTCCAAGATTATATATTTTTTGAGAAATCTAATATTTTTCTGCTTGAAATCTTTTTATCCATTAAATGCAAAATTACTCCCAACACAGATGATCACCATACCCTCAATTAGTATTGTTTGGAAAGCCATCCTCCTGATGTCCCACCACTCCCTTCAGAGTTGAAGAGACATAAACATAAAACAAAAAATAACTTCCCAGGAACAGTTAGCACAGCTTATTATCTGAGCTCACATAGATCACACATGTGTTAACTTAAATGTGTAAACTTCCCCCAATGACCCTCCTTTCAAGGAAAACCGTTTCTAACCTAAAACATTTAAGCATATATGCATATGTCTCATAAACCAGATGCCCTCAATATAGCCGGCCTGGTACAGACCTTATTACGTTTTTTTACATGATCCATAAAAGGCTTCCAGATGCTAAATAAGACTAAATGTGCATTCTTCATGATACATTGTTTTTTAATGTATTAAGATCGTAGTTCAGAGCATATTCCATCCAATTCTGGGATCTCATCATATGTCTGGCAGGTTGAAATCAATAATCTTGCTACCAATAAGCATTTAGTGATAACATTTTCAGAAGTGCTGTCCAACGAGTATGCTGTATCAGGGAGTTTGCCCAAGAAGCACACGTCCGGATTACACTATAGCCGTCTGCTCAAGATTACACCAGTTTTTGTAATGATTTGTTCCCAAAATGTAACTAGTTTGGGCATGTCCATTGGATAAGGAGAAAGGAACCTATGCCCCAGAACCCCTCCAGCACAATAGCTTGTTAAATTGATCAAAATATTTCATATTCTAAGGCACCACATAATACCTAAAGATAATTTTGTAATGTTCTTAATGTTGCATACATACTGATGACCTCTGCACCCTAATCCAAATGTTTTTCCATGCCCTGTCTTATAAAGTATGTTTTAAGTCCCTATGCCAGACCTCAATAAATGCACTTTATCTCAAATAAGTTTGAGTGCAAATGATACAGTAAATGTTCGAGATCTTTTCTTTAGAAGTCGCAGATGAGAAAACCAGTTTCTCAAAATTGTGAATTGGTCTGACCAGTTGTCATATGAGCCACTTAGTCAATAACCACTCGCTTATATCAAACAGTGCCGAAAGACACTATATTCTCATCCTAAAATAGATGCTATGCAAATTCACATGCATGAAGGGATGGGATGAAATATGGGTCCAAATGTAGTGGAGTGAAGGCACCATGGAAAGTTGTTCAGTTTAGGGTCTAGTCTATCCCAAATTAGCATGGTGGTGCTGATTGTCAATAAACCATA